>NW_006283544.1:48880-56887 GCF_000327345.1 Myotis davidii
AGTCTAGTCAACAGATGGATATAGATGGTTCTAAAACTCAGGGGAGAGATGTGTTCTAGAGCTGTAGATGTTTTTATCTTTTTTGCTAATCCTCACCCAAGGATATTTTTTCCATTGATTTTTAGAGAGAGTGGAAGGGGAGAGGGGATGGAGAGAGAGAGAAACATCAATGTGAGAGACACAGCAATTGGTTGCTTCCCGCACGCTCTGTGAGCAGGCCAATGCTCCAGCCACTGAGCAACTCTGGCCAGGGCTAGAGCTGTAAATGTTGAAGTCCCGATGCTATTTAAAGCCAAGGGGTTGGATAAACCCACATAATAAGAATAAGAAGAGTAAGGAGACAGTGAAAGACAAACCCTGGGGATCTGCGCTAGTTATAATGTGGGGAGGGTTAAGGGCACCTGAAAAGAAACAGGAGTGGAGGGGTCAGAAAGCAAAGAGCTCCAGGAAAACTGTTGCTTGGAATCCAAGTTAGCCCACATTTCAGGGGGAAATGATGGCCAATAAAACCAAATATCATGAGGAAAAATATCCGGTGGCATGAATGGCCCCGGTTACCATGGCCAGAGAAGTTTTCAGGGGAGGGAAGAGCCTGAATCTTAATTAGAGTGGATTGAGAAGGGACACCCAAGGTGAGTTTTCTGGTACTTCTTGTGCTGTTATCTCATTGGTATATATATATTTTTTATTTCCAAATTATATGTCTTTCACCACTTTTAGGTAATGCTTATCTTTCTTCTGTGCTCGGGTAGGCTCCTCCAAATTTTACCCTAGCTCGCCTCTCCTTACTTTTCCACCTATTTGTTGATACTCATCCTATAGAAATATGAATAAGAATAAATGTACAAAAATGTTCCAAATGATATTAATGAAATAATAAAATTTGTGGAATCCCTAAAACATCCTAAATAGAGGAAGAGTTAAATAAATTATGGTATACTATAAAGTATGTAACTATTAAAATGAATGAGATAGAACTATATGTACTAATACAAAAGGAACTTAATGTTGATAAAGTTTAGAAAGCAAATTTGGTAATAGTGTCACATAATAATATTTTTAAACTTGCTTTAATATCTACACATTCATTCATCTACATATTCATGCTTTAACATGTAAACAGATGCAAAAAGATACAAACCAAATTGCTAACAATATTAGTTGAATGTTTTTGAACAAGTACTGTTTCCATATTTTATATAATTTTAAGGTGTTTTTGCATAATTTATGTTTCAGTATTATGCTATTTCTTGTTAATATATGCTATCAAATTAAGACTGCTTTCTTTAATTTCTAGCTTACTAAAATTTATGAAGTGGGTATTGTATTTTTATTCACATATTCCTGGGGAAACTAATTTCGCACTTCAATATTATTCCTACAGAAATATGAGCATTAGAATATATGTATAAAACATTTTTTGTAGTAGTCAAAATTAAGAGAAAATCCCAATAAGTCACCAATAGAGAAATGTTAAATTATGGCACATGGACATAATGACTATGCAGTTGTTAGAATGAAGTAGCCTTTTCTGTATTTATTTCTATGGGTTTATTCTTTTAATAAACTGGTTTATTCTTTTAATAAACTTATACACTTTTTGCTAATATTTTATTTTGCATCTCTATATCTTATTCATAAGTAAAATTAGTCTGTATAGTTTTTTCTGTTATTATCATTCATTACTAGGTTTTGTTAATAGAATTAACTAATCTCATCAAAACAGTAGGCACCTTTTGTCATTTTCCCATGATTTTCAATTTCTTACACTGTATAAGAATTCTCTTTTAAAATCATGAAAGAACTGGCTGAAAATCCATTGGGTCCTGGGTGTTTTTGATCCCTTTTAATTGCCTTTTCAATTTGTTCAACAGTAATGGGGAAAGAAGAGAAAATGCTGCAGAAAGTTGAGTAAGTTTTACTTTTGGCGGAAGCTTCTTTTAAGTAAAAGCTTTGCAGTGAAAAGGCTTTTACTTAAATGACTCACCTCTAAGATCAAACAACGAATAAGGGTGATGTTGCTTTCAGAGAGTAGAGTGGAGCCAGTGGACAGAGGACCACATAGAACCCCAGGAGAACAGCAGCAGAAGGATCCAGAGAGTGGAGCCAGTGGACAGAGGAAGGACCACGTAGAACCCCAGGAGAACAGCAGCAGAAGGATCCTGGTGACTAGAGGAATCTTCAATTTGGGCAATGTCTAGGGTCTCTTGGAAAAAGAAGACTTGGATAGAATTAGCTAGTCTCAGGGCCCCCAAATTTAAGACAAAATTACTTTTGATTTGAGATCAGGATTACTTGAGTAGTATCAATAAGAATCTTGTTTTATTCAAAAGGTCAAAAAGTAGAGATTTGGGTTTGGATGAATCAGTGACTTGACTTCAAATCCTACCTAGTTTGAGGGCCTGTCATATTGCCCATTCCTCCCAGAAGCCATCTCTACGTTGGGTGGTGACTGTCCTTCCTCTTAACCTAGAAGCTCTTAGTAGCACACAGTTGTTCAATGGCATATTTCTCAACAAATATTTTATGTTTAAATAATTTTACAGTTTTAGAAAATGTGCAAAAATAGTTCAGAAAATGCATACATCATATTCCCATTTTCTCCTAATCTTAATGTCTTGTAATTATTGGTACAAAAGTGTAATTAAACTAAGGACTAGGTTCGGAATTTACCACTTGTTCCATTAATATTCCCTCCCTCTTCTGGGATCAAATATTGATTGATGTGTTGCATTTAGTTATGTTTCCTTAATCTCCCCTAGTCTGTGACAGTTCCTCAGTCTTCCTTACTTTTTTAATCTTAAAACTTAAAGAGTATTGGGCAGATACTTTGTAGAATGCCCTTCCATTTGGTGCTTCCTCATGATTTGAGTGAAAGCCTGGGAAAACACCACAGAGTAAAGTGCTCTTCTGGTATGGATTTAATGTTGCCTCCCACTCCTCGCAAATTCATATGTTTAGGCCCAAATGGATAGCATGATGGTATTTGGAGGGGGAGTGTTTGGAAGGTAATGAGACCATGAGTGTAGAGCTCTCATGAATGGGATTAGTGTCCTCATATGAAGAGACAGGGGACACAAAAGATATTCAGGGCAGTGCAATGATTCTGTGTGACACTACATTGGTAGATACATGTCATTATACATTTGTTCATATACATTTAAACCCTTAAAATGAGCAACCCCAAGAGTGAGTCCTAAGTCACTTATGAACTTGAGTGCTATGTAGGCTCATCAACCGGTAACAAATGTTCCACTCTGGTGAGAGAGGGATGTTGATAATGACATGGCTATGTGTGTGTTAGGGCAGGGAGTATAAGGGAAATCTCTGTGCCTTCCTCTCAATTTTGCTCTGAATCTGAAACTACTCTTAAAAAAATAAAATAAAGTCTTTAAAAAGAGAAGATACCAGAGGCATAAGCTCACTTTCTGTCCTATGAAGATAGCTCGAGAAAACTGCTGTTTGCAAACCAGGAAGAGGGCCCTCACCAGACACAGAACCTGTAGCACCTTAATGTTGGACTTCGCAGACTCCAGAACTGTGAGAAATAAATGTTTGCTCTTTAAGCCACCTGGTCTGTGGTAATTGGTTATAACAGCCTGAGCTGACTAAGATACCTTCTCATCACAATACCTGGAGTAGGGGGGTGAGGCAGGGTGGAGAGGAGTCAGTGGGGGAGGGGGGAGCATCTGTAATACTTTGACAATAAAGATACATTTTTTAAAAAGGTACCAGGAGTACATGATATCACTATGACTATCACTGATGATGTAAACCTTGATCTCTTGATTAAGGTGGGGATTATAGGTTTTGCCACTGTAAACTCACTGTTTTTCCCTTTCCATTCTCTTATTATTTGGAAGCTAGTCACTAAGTCCAGCCCATACTCAAGGGGAGAGGAATTAAGCTCAACCTCTTGAAGGGGCTTATCTACATATAATACTTGGTATTCTATAAGGAAGATTTGTCCCTCTCATTTATTTATTCAATTATCTGTTTTTATATGAGTACGGTCTCATGGATACTTAATTTATTCTGTGGGTTAAAATCAAATGCTGTCATTATTTATTTTGTTGCTCAAAGTTAAAGTTCTCTTAACAAGTCCCCTGAGTGAGTTTGTGACTTGTCCACCCTCCTTCCTCAAACACCAGAGAGTCCCAGCTCTGTAAACGCCTGAACCTAGGCAATGCTATATAGAACTCTGTTTTCTCCATTGCATTCGGCATAGATGATTGAATAGAGTAAATGTTTATCAAATACCTGTTGATAGGTGATAAGTAGAGAGAGACATGGAGACAGATGTGTCTTTCTACAATAAGGTAAATGTATATGAAAATTATTTTAGTCAGATAATTTCTTGCCCTAACCTTATAGATCTCAAGGAGGAGAGGGGTTTGGTAGGGGGGAAGAATATTGTTAGACAATTAGAGGGCAATAAAGAATACTTAAGGAACAATGAAGACATCTTCAAGACAATTTCCACCGGTAAAAAGCTGTTTATATCAAAGCCTATTTCCCACTTAACATAAGCCTTGGCTTTTCTCTCCCTACAATGTCATATCTGTGTTAAGCATTAAGCATTCTGGCCATTTCTACAAAACTGCCTATTTACAAAAAAAACCCACAGGTTTTTTAAAACCAACACCCTAAAGGCTAATTTTAAAACAACTTAAATTTAAAAAAAATCAACTAACGTTTACCCAACATAAAAAGGAAACACTACAAGTTTTAATTACCCTAATTTTTAAAAAAACTGTTATTATTGCAATAATCCATTCCAAAGCTGCATATACTAATGAGATAAACACACTACTCTGATGCTTAAAAGCTCTTGACCCTAATGTACTAGAGATGTGTGATTCTCTAATTAGGATTCACACCATCATGTACTATTACATTTATCAGCCGAGGACTGCGTTTGTAAATTCCTTCCTGTGAGCAAATGCCAAGTGCTTAAAGGCCAAGTCTAAACAGTGAAAATGAAGCAGAATATCAAGTAATTATATAACAAATTCAGACAGTGTGGACAATAATTACCGAGGCCAAAGCCTTCATCCTAGGCTCTGGGACAACTAAGCAACCTAAGTATTAAGCCACAGCTCCACAGAGAAATAACAATGAGTTAAATGTATTTATTAAGGTAAAGTTTAACAAGCCTTGATTGCTATTTATTCCAATTAAGAAAACAAAAGCTAACAATGTAGAGACAATTATATTATGATTGAATTCAGAAAATTAATTGCAAGAAGGACATTCCAAAGCCTTAACTAGGTTTGTAATATGTTTGAAAGAATGGTGGGGGCAGGGAGAAGCTGATCAGTAGAGAAAGTCTACTTTTCTTCTTGTTTTATATTTGAAGTCATCAGATTTGACATGCTGCTGGCCGAAGAAGTGCTTAATTTTCTAATATATCTTGAAATAGGCTGTCTGCTCTTTCCACACAGGGCTAAAGCTGGAGTGTGTATGCTGTATACTGACAGCTTCTATAAATACTATTTTCCCCTTGTGTGCTTACACCACCTGACCCCCAATTAACACAATGATTTACGTAAAATGAAAGCCCCTATTTCTTTGTTTCACTGTCATCCATCTGTAGTATGCCAAGGCAGGGCAGCATTTAAAGCAACAGCTGACAAGTATGTCTATTGAAAATGAACAGCAGCCCAGCAGGCATGGCTCAGTGGTTGAGCATTGACCTATGAACCAGGAGTTCACAGTTCGATTCTCAGTCAGGACACATGCACCAGTTGTAGGCTCAATCCCCAGTGTGGGGTGTGTAGGAGGATGCTGATCAATGATTCATTCTAATCATGGATGTTTCTATCTCTCTCTTCTCCCTTCCTCTCTGAAATCAATACATATATATATATTTTTTAAAAAGAAAGTGAACAGCAACATCACTGTTATTGTCCACAAGTCTGAAGGTATTCTACAAGAAGAGAAAAAAGAAACTCCAACTTCTTACATTTCCAGCACTAATACTCCTTGCTCCTCATTCTGCAGTTATTTCAAAGCACAGTTTCACGCAGCAACTGAGGACATTAGAGCAGAGACCATTAAGGTGGGAAGTGCTGCCTCTTTGCCCCAGAAAAGCCTCAGGGATCAAAGGGGTCCTGTTCACTGCTGTTTGAAATTCTAGTTTGCGACACTGAGCAGTAGAAATATTTTTTGTTTGTTTGTTTGGGGCAGCCAGTAGTGATAGTGACAACATCAGGAGTGTATGGTGGTGGTCCAATGACCTTTCTGTCCTATTTCAATCATTACTGAAGCCATTTCAAAGGCTTTTGTAGAAAGATAGAGAAAATCTAATTATGGCCATGTATCAACATGGAATGTGGCATGTTTTCCTCAAAAATAAGTGAATCAAAATATATCAGGTAAGACTTAATTCATTATCAGTTAATGGAGGGTAGGCAAGGCTGGTTCAGATGGGTTTTGTCCATGTGTGATAAATAAAACTGAGCAGGAGCCATTGGAGGAACAGAAACTATATTTCTTTTCATATTTCCAACTACTATATACCCAACACCTATCTTTACCCTGGTACTTCACTGCATCTGTTTATTACTATACTAGGGGCCCAGTGCACAAATTCGTGCACCTTGAAGGGAACTGTGGGCCACGAGGCAGCGGTGGGCACAGGGGCAGGTTTTGGCCCATCCTCTGTGCCCCCACCTGACCCCTCCCACCTTGGCCCCTGGTCCCCTGTCTGCCCGCAGCCCTGCTCCTGCTGCCAGAACTCCCACATGCTGATGGCACCGGCCCCGCTCACACTCACTAACAGTACAGAGCAATTGGGGCCTGCTCTAGCAGCAGGTGTGAGCGGCAGCTGCTGCCCTGATCACCCCTCAGGAGCAGAAGGAGATGGAGAAGCCCTCAGGGGAGATCGGGGCTGGCAGCGTCCCCTGTCTGCCCGCAGCCCTGCTCCTGCTGCCAGAACTCCCACATGCTGATGGCACCGGCCCCGCTCACACTCACTAACAGTACAGAGCAATTGGGGCCTGCTCTAGCAGCAGGTGTGAGCGGCAGCTGCTGCCCTGATCACCCCTCAGGAGCAGAAGGAGATGGAGAAGCCCTCAGGGGAGATCGGGGCTGGCAGCTGCTGCTCACTTGGGTGCTGGCAGTGGGTGCAAGTAGTGGCTCCAGCACTGGCAGTGGATGTGAGCTGGGCTAGCGCTGGTGCCAGCAGCAGGTGTGAGCACTGGGTGCAAGAGCGAGCTTTGGCTCCCATGCCAGCTGTGGGTGCGAGGGGGGCCAGCACCAGCAGTGGATGCGAGTGGTAACTGCCAGCCTCAATCACCCCTCAGGAGCAGGGGGAGGTGGAAAAGCCCTGAGGGGTGATTGGGACCGGCAGCCGCCGCTCACACCCACTAATGGCGCTGAGTGATTGGGGCTGGCACTGGGTGCTGGCAGTGGGTGCAAGTGGTGGCTCCAGCACTGGCAGTGGATGTGAGCTGGGCTAGCGCTGGTGCCAGCAGCAGGTGTGAGCACTGGGCGGGACTGCAGTATGCTGGAGCAAAGAATTTTCAGTAACCACCAGAAGCTCACCCTGATGACAGTGAATGGTGCTCCGCCTTGGTCTGGTGCCCCCACTCACCTGCTCCCCCATCCTGCTGCAGCCGATACCTGCAATGTTCCCTGAGTGTCCCTTGGTGGTCAGCACACATCATAGAGACCAGTTGTTTGGTTGTTTGATTGTTTTGCCATTTGGTCTATTTGCATATCGGTCTTTTATTATATCATACTAGAGGCCCAGTGCACAAAAATTTGTGCACTCGGGGAGAGGGGGTTTCCTCAGCCCAGCCTGTGCCCTCTCACAGTTTGGTACCCCTCAGGGGATGACCACCTTCTGACTTAGGCCTGCTCCCCGGAGTATCGGGCCTAAGCTGACAGTCAGACATCCCTCTGACAGCCCAGGAGCCCTCAGGGGATGTCCACTTGCTAGTGGGGAGCAGGCCAAGCTTCAGTCAGACATCCTTAGCACTGCTGGGGAGGCAGGATAGGCTC
>NW_006283544.1:56971-59784 GCF_000327345.1 Myotis davidii
TCGCTGTACTGGCAGCCGTCAGCCTGGCTTGTGGCTGAGCAGAGCTCCCACTGTGGGAGCACACTGACCACCAGGGGGCAGCACCTGCATTGCGTGTCTACCCCCTGGTGGTCAGTGTGTGTCATAGTGACCAGTCATTCCCAGTCTTTCTGCTGTTGGGGTCAGTTTGCATATTACCCATTTACTATATGGGATAGAGACCTGGTGCATGGGTGGGGGCTGGCTGGCTTGCCCTGAAGGATGTCCTGGATCAGGGTGGAGGGTCCTGCTGGGGTGCCTGGACAGCCTGGGTGAGGGGCTGATGGCTGTTTTCAGGCTGGTCAACCTCCCCAGTGGGGACCCTCACTCCATGGGGGTGTGGCCAGCCTGGGTGAGGGGTTGATGGCTTTTTGCAGGCTGCCCATCCCCCCTTCAGGGTGGGGGTCCCCCTGGGGTGCCTGGCCAGCCTGCTGATGGCTGCTTGCAGGCTGGTCACAGCCCCTTCAGGGTGAGGGGGGTCCCGCTGGGGTGCCTGGCCAGCCTGGGTGAGGGGCTGATGGCTGTTTTCAGGTTGGCTACACCCGCGGGCTCAAAGCAGGAATCTAGGATTTATTTATCTTCTATAATTGAAACTTTGTAGCCTTGAGCAGAGCTCAGGCCCAGCCAGGCAGGCGGGAAGCTTGGCTTCCTCCATCCCTGGGGGCAACGCAAGCCTCCTGCGCATTGCAGCTCCATGGCCGCAGCCATCTTTCTGACGGAGTGATGGAGTGAGGGTGTGACAGTTAATTTGCATATTACTCTTTTATTAGTAGGATTACTAGACATTTATCATAGGTTTATAGTTTATCTGGTAAAATTTTCATTTGGCATAAAGCACATATTATGAGTTAAATTTATAAGTACAAATCTTTAAATGTCTAGTGCCTTATAATAGTTATAAATCTGAAATTTTGTAGATATTAGAATGACAATCTTCAAACAGATTAGGTTTTTGTATTTTCCACCACTACCATCACCACAACAAAGTGTTATCTGGACTAAGATGTCACATAGTGCTGAGGTCCAGAAACCCTGCAATAAAATGGCAGAAGGCCAGGCCTCTCTTTGTCACCTACTATTACTTAATTGAATAGGATGAATTTTGGTGTCAACAGCTATAAACTGTTAACACTGCACAATACAGATGAAAGGAATAAATAAGGTAACGTATATGGGGATGTACAATGAAGAAGGAAGTGTAAGCTAAGAGTTGAAGTCATGACCCTTTTATGGAGAGCCACTATTTCCAGGTGATGGGGGAGGGAGAATAGGAAAGAATTACGAAAAGAAGAGGGGAAATAATTATTTCCTCAGTTTAGCAATATAATTTAAGAAAAATATTTCTGGGATTTAATGCAGGGTGGGCAAAAGTAGGTTTATAGTTGTTTGTATGGAAATAATACAAATAAATATATCAATTATTTGTGTACCAGAACCATAACCTTACTTTTGCCCACCCCGGCAAATTATATATATATACATACATACACTCATATATATGCATACTAGTAGCTCGGTGCACGAAATTCGTGCACTGGGGTCGGGGGGAGGGGCCCCTCAGTCTGGCCTTTACCCTTTCCAATCTGAGACCCCTCAGGGAATGTACAACTGCCTGTTTGTGCCCACACTTTTAACAGATAATAGCTCCATTGTTGTTTCTTTTTTATGCTTAAAACTATTGAAATTAGTAGGTATTCTAAGTGTGTATACATTTTGGGGGGACACCCTGTATATCTCTAGTCAGCGGTGAAAGAAACCAACAGCAGCTTTGGAACCCCCAGACAGGGAACCTCACTCACTCCCCACATGTCTCTCCACTTCACTTTTCACCTTCGTGGGCAGCAGGAGAATCAACGTTTTCTCTCATTAATTCAGAAAAGCATGTCCTGTCACCTGCTGCCCGCCAGGTTTGCGCTAGGCCCCAAGCAAGCGAGGCTCAGTCAGGGAAGCCTTCACTCATGGGTGCTGGCACCCAAAGTGCACATTCCTCCTCTACAGTCGCCCTGCCTATCCCACTGTTTCACTGAGAGGATGGAATTCTTCTCCGCCTCTGGGTTCTTGATCTTGAACTCTGACTGAAGGCACCTCAGAGAGGGCCACCCGCACCCACCAGGTGTGTCTATCTGTACCTGCTCCTGCCTCAGCACCTGCATTAACCCCCTAGAGGTGATCTCGTAGCTGCACTGGCCTCCATGGGAACAGAGCATCACCACTCCTCCCTCTAACTGTCATCTCACAGGCGCCCACCCTCAGCACCCAGAATACCCAGACACTCTCCAAAGGACGTGAGCACATCAGAGGGGATGTGTGCACATCCTGTGGGGGTGTTAGGCATGCTGGCTTGATGGAAGTGTGGTGGAGAGGCGGGGATACCTTGTGCACCCCTTGGTTTGCAACTGTTGCAAGCGTAAGAGGGTGACAGTGTGCTGGGGGATGTTCGCATTCCAGGGGGGGATGTGCACACTGGAGGTCTCTGGCTTTGCAGATCTGCAATCCCCCGTGGTGCGGCCAGGAGGACATCGGTCTGGCCCGCCATGGTGGCTGTCCCTGCGATCCTGCACCTTCTGGGCCAGGAGGTGGATCTTGCACAGCCACACCTGGGCACTGATGGCCTGCAGGCGCTACTTCAGCTCAGCCTGCAGGCTCCGCTTGGTGCACTCACAGCTGTCACCACTCCATGTGAAGAGTACAGGCCACCCTCTGCCGGCCTGCCTCCCCTGTCCAGAGGCTCTCTGTGCTGCTCACCTGTCCAGAGTGACTGGGGCTGGGGGGGAGACAGGCATCCTGCCCTGCCC
>NW_006283544.1:60617-67717 GCF_000327345.1 Myotis davidii
ATGCCTGCCAGCCTCCATCTTGGTTGGCAGTTAATTTGCATATCACCCTGATTAGCCAATGGGAAGCGTGTTGGAGGTACAGTTAATTACCATGTTTGTCTATTATTAGATAGGATATGTATTATAGATGTGCATATATGTATAAGTATCCACACACAAACACACACACAGACACACACACACACAAACACAAACACACACACACACACACACACACAAAACCAGAAACAAGCCTTGGCCTCATCCTCTGGAAATTCTGTTTCTTTGTTATGAGGTGGGGCTACAGCATTAGTAACAAAGAAACAGAATTTCTGGAGGATGAGGCCCAGAAATCAGGATTTTAAAAAGATTCCCAGGTGATTCTAATGTGCAGCCAAGGTTGAGAACCATTGCTCTAGAGAACCAGAACTAATATATTAAGCACCTATTATAAATGATGAATTTTTAACATTTTTGATGCTAATAGTAAGCCAGGATGAACAGGTACTCAACATGGGTTATTTCCTCTGAGACTCATACCATCTTGCGGTGGATACTGCTATCTTCTAAATTTTACAAATGAGAAAACTAAGGCACAAGATTAAGTAAACTGCCCAAGTCACTGAGCTACAGTTTCTGCCATTCTGACATCAGAATGCATAATCTTAGCTACTCTGTTAAGGTAGCAAAGCCAGGCACAAAGACATGTTGACATGGCCCCTGGCTTCAGTGGGTATTAGATGTAAATGGAATAACCCTAGCACTGTGGTGAATGTCCAATAAATTTTTGTTCGACTAAGTAAAAATTAATAAAAAAAGTTTTAAAGGAAAAAAATACAATTTAAAAATAAAACGTGAGGCCACCAAGTTCAACAGGAATCAAATTCTGATGACATGAAATGCCATAAAACTACTGTATTAGAGGTACTATGTCAGTGTCAGAAAAGAGCAGAGCTGTAATGGCCAATGGAGGCAACAGTGGCCCTCTTCCTGCAGTACATTCACAAGCTGTATGGACCAGGTGTAAAATTTTAAAGGGACATTCCATTCCATATAAAAGTGGTTCTACCTTGTACCTGGAAATTACTGTACCTTAGGAAAGCACGGTGCTCAGATAGTACAATGTTAGTCTCTAAGGGGATCTAGATGTGTGTTTTAAATTTTTTTTCTCTGGTATAATTTAAGGTTTATAACTCCTAGAGAGATTTGTGTGCATCTCTGCTTGAACACAGGCTCGTTATGTTCAGAACAGAAACCAGAGCAATGTGTCCTGCAGGTACAATGTTTTCCAAGCAAATCCATTAGTCCACCAGGAGTTGCCCATTAAATGTGTGTCTTTTTACAACCAGCTGGATCACTTCCTATTACTCATAACAGGGTTATTTACAAATGAGATGCTGAAAAGTGCAACATCTTTTACCTCAGCCAAGGTACTTTCTGTTCTATTAAGAATATATAAAAGTAAGCAACAGAAAGGAAATATTTCCTGCCAGTTAACCAGATGCTAGTTAAGAGCCCAAGGCAAAGCCCAGGGCCCTTAAACTAGCCTTCCATTAACTGCTAGGAAATGCACAGAAGGTCACCATGGTGACGTAGGAGAGGGCAGACCCATCTAGGGGATATATTCACCTCTGAGACCTGGGAAACTGATGGATTAAGAAGAGAAACGTGGAGCAATTCAATGAACGCTTTTTCTTAGTTTTCATCTGAAATCAGTTCCATCAATACTACGGCATTTTCATGGAAGGAAAATCAGCGCATCTTGTACTTTTCCTCCTTATTTTTTCATGTTTGTTTTTCAGAGCTTTTACTTTCTCTTCAATGAAATGGCAAATTCCACATGGAAGATCTGATTACAGATCTGGCACTGGGAATTTTAATAAGAGAACTTAGGATGAATGCCTGCTTTCTTGTTGCTTCATTTTGGTTCTAAATTACATACAGTACTGTTTTATTTTGTTTTGCCCAAGGATCAAAATAAAACCAAACTTCCACAAAATATCTAGGTTGGGCTAATCTTAAAGCACTAGTAAATTCACTTGCTAGAAATATTCACAACATGCCATTCCCACTTGATTAAAGATGTAAAACAAATCAATGTTGGTTTGAAGCAGCCTTATGCCTGGAGCTGCTGCTGTGATACACTGCTTTTGGGTTTGGTTTCCTAAATGTCAGCAGATGGAGAAACTGAGAAGTAGTAGAATGCTCTCCCAGTGTCCAGGAAAAGGAAGCCAGGCGTTTTCTCCTCCTGATGCAGGTCCCAGGTCCATCCCCCACCCCACTGGTCTTGTTTCTCTGACATGTCTACGGGCTCTTCTCCACAGGCTATTTCTGATTTGTTTCTCCTTGCACACAAGGACACAGGACTCCAAAGTTTTTCAGAAACCCCAAGAAGTATCAACTGCCACCAAAGACAGTATGGCGCAATGCAGACAGTTCCCTAAGATTAAACTGAGAACTAGGTCATTTTTACCTAATTTACCCCACAAAACCCAATATCCCTGCTTTTGCTCTCAGCAAGTAATATCAGAGGAATATGTGTATCAGAAGGGAATAGGAGAGTTAGAAACATCGATGATGAGAGAGAATCATTGATCAGCTGTCTTCTATATGCCCCACACTGGGAATTGAGCCTGCAACCTGGGCCTGTGCCCTGACAGGGAATCCAACTGGCAACTTTTCAGTGCATGGGAAGATGTCCAACCAACTGAG
Organism: Myotis davidii; assembly: GCF_000327345.1. NCBI lineage: Eukaryota > Metazoa > Chordata > Mammalia > Chiroptera > Vespertilionidae > Myotis > Myotis davidii. The sequence continues at coordinate 63,309 of NW_006283544.1, forward strand.
CCACACTGATCAGAGTTATAAGATATTTAAATTCATTAATTAAAATTTTAGTTCCTGTTTATATTTGCAATTAGAAAATACTAGACGTTTCAGTTTGCAAGTAGAAAAACATACTTTCATACAGTAAGTGATTATTTAAAAAAATGGCAAGTTCCTTAGTCCTAGAGAGAAAAAAATCCTTCTTAACTGTTGTTTCCTAATTCTATCCTCATTTAACTCAGTTCCCAGACTATGACTGTTTCTCACCTTCCCACACCCCTCTAGACCTTTTATAAATGGCATGGGCTTGAAAATAGAAATATATTTTACATGCATAATGGAAGTAATTTTTTTCAGTCTAAAAATCAAATCTGGGGATAGCCTGACACAAATTTATCAATCACTCTACCTGCTCCAGCACTACTACAATTAGGTCATTTTTGTCATTACACCTGCCAGTAAACACTGTCCCTTCCGATTGCCACTTGTTCTCATCATTTAGTAAGGCATGTAGCGTTTCATCTCATGTCATTCTTAGATATTTTTTGTGCAATCACTTTAGAAAATAACTCTAAAACTTTTCTGAGGGACCCTGTTTGCACTAAAACACCAACCACATTTAATTGAAGTTATGCAACTTAAAAATATTTTGCTGAATTAAAAGACCTTTCATAATCATTGATGGATAGCCCAATAATATAAGACTATACTAAAGTTAATAAAATGTTTCCCTTGCCCTAGCCAGTTTGGCTCGGTGGATAGAGCACTGACCTGTGGACTAAAAGGTCCCAGGTTTGATTCTGGCCAAGGGCACATGCCGAGTTTGAGGGCTTGATCCATCCCAGTAGGGGGCATGTAGGAGGCATCCAATCAATGATTCTCTTACATCATTGAAGTGTCTATCTCTCTATCTCCTTTCCTCTATGAAATCAATAAAAAAATATTAAAAAATGTTTATCTTGTGTTTTAATAAAAAACACACCCCATAATTAATTTGTCATGCTATGCTCTCTACATGCCTTTCTGTAAATTATGGTTGAGCCATAAAATTTAAGCTTGACTCTCATGAAAACTAGTGACTTGATTGCACTCAGACAAGATAGCAAGACTAAAAATAACCACTTATAATAACTTACAGAAAATTTTACTACTAGATCTATACATGTCTTAGAAGAAAGCCAGTTACAAAACAGTAAGTACAGTATGACTCCTACTTTAATATATGTTTATAAATATCTAATCTAATAATAGACAAACATGGTAATTGACCATACCTTCGCTATGCCTCCCATTGGCTAATCAGCACAATATGCAAATTAACCACCAACATTGATGGTGGCTAATTTGCATACTGCAGGCAGGGTGGGCCAGCACTAGCCGCCATCCAGGCCCCCGTGTGCCGCGAAAGCCCTGCTCCAAGCCAGGACCCCTGTGTGCGGCCCTGGGTGGCCGGGACCCCTGTATACACCCCTGGGCGGCAGGGCTTGGTGGTGCAAATGGGCCGCCTAAGTCCCGTCCCCAGCCGGGACCTCCATGTGCAGTCCTGGGTGGCCGGGACCCCCGTAAGCAGCCCTGGGTGGACGGGACCCCTGTGTGCGGTCCTGGGCGGCAGGGCTTGGTAGTGTGATCAGCCTGAGGAAGCCCTATTCTTGCAGGGGCTGCTAGGGGCCTGATCAGAGACACAAACATGCAGACCTGGCACCCAGCAGCTCCAAGGCCCACCACCTTGGTGCTGGGGCCTGATCAAAGACACAGATCCATAGCCCCAGCACCCAGCAGCCCCAAGCCCTGCCATCAAGGTTCTGGGGCTGCTGGGGGTATCAGAGACACAAACCCGCAGGCCCGGCACCCAGCAGACCCAAGGCCAGCCACCGCGGTGCTGGGGCTGCTGGGGGCCAGATCTTAGACACAAACCCGCAGGGTGGCCAGCACCCAGCAGCACCAAGCCCTGCCACCATAGTGCTGGGGCTGCTGGGGCCAGGATTGGAGACATAAACCCACAGGAGGCGGGGTGAGGGAGGCACTCAGCAGCCCCAAAGCCCACAACCTTGGTGCTGGGGCTGCTGAGGGCCGGATCAGAGACACAAACCCTGCGAGCCCTGCACAGGATGGGTGCTCTGCTCCAGGTGAAGTGCTTTCCCTCCAAGCAAGCTCTCCCTGGAAGTCCAGCGTGGGAATCTGGAAAATCGCCTCTGGGGCGAATGCACAGCAGCCACGCCTGGCGAGCCACAGAGAGGGTGACCTACCCATGTGGATGTGTACACGGGTGGAGGCCACGCAGCTGCCATAGCTGAAGTCGTCCTTGATGTAGAAGCGGGGGTAGCAGGGGTCAGAGTGGGCCAGCTTGGCAATGGAACCCCAGCTCTCCACCAATGACTAGAGCACACAGTCCTCAGTCACTTCCTGAGCATCAGTCAGCCCCGACCGGGGATCAACCCGAAACCGAAGGAGGTGCCCTGGCAGAATGGAACCCAAACCTTTGCTGTAGCAGAGGAGCTCTGACCCACAGCAGGGGCCAGGGCAGCTAGCTAGTGCAGCGGTGGTGGCAGGAGCCTTTGCGGCATCACTAAGGAGCCACAAGCCAAGCGGTAGGAAGCAGCAAGCAGGTGGGCAGTAAGGAGGGAGGGGTCCCGGACTGCAAGAGGGCACAGGCCAGGCTAAGGGACCCTCCCATCCCCACTGCACGAATTTTGTGCGCCGGGTCTCTAGTCCTACATAATAAAAGGCTAATATGCAAATCAACTGACTGGCAAAACTACCAGCCTCTATGACCCACACTGATCACCAGGGGGCAGATGCTCAACATAGGTGCTGCTCCCTTGTGGTCAGTGTGCTCCCACAGGGGGAGCATCACTCAGCCAGTAGCCGGGCACATAGCTGGTGAGCATGGCAGGGGTGGTAACTTCTCCCACCTCCACAGCAGTGCTAAGGACCCCTCAGGGGACGTCCACCTGCTGGGTTAGGCCTGCTCCCCACTAACATCCCCCAAGGGTTCCTGGACTGCAAGAGGGCACAGATGGGCTGAGAGACCCCCCCCCAACCCAGTGCACAAATGTCATGCACTGGGCCTCTAGTAGCTATTATAAATATTCATAGTCTCAGATCTAGAAATTGATTCACAAAAATCATCACAGAGATTCTCTCTGTGGTCAGATTTCGGGTCTTTTAAGTTTCATTCTTTATATATATATTTTTTTATTCTTTAAACTTTTCTATAATGAACAAGTGTTGATTATATAATCAGGAAAAATATTTTTTTAAAAAAAATAGATGTGTATTCAACCATAAAATTCTAAGGTTAGAAGGTCTTGTTTTTAAATATTTAAAAAGAAATGCTAAGTTTCAAACTTACTAGGAAACCAGTATTACTAGTACATCTTCAAAATTTTGAAAATAGTGTACAGACCAGGGAAATAATTAATATCTATTTTCGACCTGGAAGTGAATCAGGTCATTAAGGACAAAGAACAGGTAGAAATTTTTTTGAACCTAAAGGGTTAACAGTAATACAGGTGTTCCCCCCCAAAAAATGTATACATGATCTGAATAATCCTAAAGTCAGTGTTTATTAACACAGTTTATTTTCAAATTTAAAAGAATCTACAGAAATGAGTAATTTTTTTTTCTCAATGCTTCTTTCCAAACTGATAACTGGTCTGGTCCAGGCACTGCTGATAAAGCAAACCAATGGAATGGCAAACATCAAGATCATTTCTTTTGGTGTTTGTGTGTCCTCAATTCACTGACTATTGCTGGTTTTGTACGTTAAGCTTTATCTTTTATGTATCCCCATAAAAATTCTAGTGGCACTTTAGGATAAATTTTTGTTGTTCAAAGCTTAGTCTGGCTTTACCCGTTATTTCACATTAGTTAAACCTGAAAAGAAGCTAAAATTAAGTGATTTATCAGCTGTTAAAGTGTGTATACATTTTTAGGGGACACCCTATATTTTCCTGATATCTTTGACTGTATTATAACTAATTGAAGTTTGGGCCCTGTTAAGTAGATTCATAATTACATCATTTAATTTTAATGAAACTAAAGGAAGGTAATCATCACAAAATGGACCGATGACTTTAAAAGATTTTTTACAAAGAAAGCATAAATTGCAGTTAATATGAATCACCAAAGCCCAAGCAAATATCCTATCTAATAATAGACAAACATGGTAATTAACCGTACCTCCAACACGCTTCCCATTGGCTAATCAGAGTGATATGCAAATTAACTGTCAACCAAGATGGCGGCCGAAAGCCAGGCAGCTGAAGCGAACAGGAGGCTTGCTTGCTACAGTGATGGAGGAAGCCAAGGTTCCCTGCCTGCTGCTGCTGGCCTCTGAGCTTGCAGTTTGAAACATTGTTACAAAAACAGAAGCTAAACAAAACCCCAGAAACCTGCTTTCAGCAGCCGGGATCTCAGAGCTGGAGTTG
>NW_006283544.1:67965-88299 GCF_000327345.1 Myotis davidii
CGCTCAATGCAGGAGCTGCCCTCTGGTGGTCAGTGAGCTCTCACATGGAGGAGCTCTGCTCAGCCACAAACCAGGCTGATGGCTGCCAGTATAGTGGTGGTGGGGGGAGTCTCTCCTGCCTCCTCAGCAGCACTAAGGATGTCCAACTGCAGTTTAGACCTGCTCCCTGCTGGCAAGTGGACATTCCCCAAGGGCTCCTGGGCTGCCAGAGGGATGTCTGATTGCCATCTTAGGCCCAATCCCCCTGGAGTGGGCCTAAACCAGCAGTTGGTCATACCCTGAGGGGTCCCAGACTGCAAGAGGGCACAGGCCGGGCTGAGGGACCTCCCCTCCCCCATGTGCACAAATTTTTGTGCACTGGGCCTCTAGTACACTAATAAAAGAGAAACATGCAAATTGGTGTCACTCTGTTACACCCACCAGCCACTCCCACTAGCCAATTAGGGGTGAGTATGCAAATTAACCCAACCAAGATGGCAGCAGCCATGGAGCTGAAGTGAGCAGGAGACTTGGGTTGCCCCCGGTGATTAAGGAAGCCAAGCTTCCACCCGCCTTGGCTAGCCCTTGCCTCCGCTCAAGGCTACAAAGTTTCAATTATAGAAGATAAATAAATCCCAGATACCTGCTTCCCTCTGCTCAAGGAGGCACTGAAAAAAAAAAAAAGAAAAAAAGGAGGGGCTGGGAGACTGGGTCGCTAGGGGCCATGGCCAGCCTGCAAAGAGCCCTCAGCCCCTCACCCAGGCTGGCCACGCATTCATGGGGTGAGGGTCCCTGCTGGGGGGCTTGGCCAGCTTGAAAACAGCCCTCAGCCCCTCACCCAGGCTGGCCACACATCCCCAGTGGAGACCTCCTCACCCCATTGGGGTGTGGCTGGCCTGCAAACTACCACAGGCTCCTTGTCCAGGCCACCCCACCTCCCAAGGGAACTCCCACCCTGATCTGGGACACCCTTCAGGGCAAATCAGCCAGCCTCCACCCGTGCACCAGGCCTTTATCTATACTAATAAAAAGGTAATATGCTAATTAGACTGGGATACCTTCCAGGAGACCTTCTGGATGTTCTTTTGGGCAAAGCCATGGTGGTGGGTCCGAGGTAGAGGCGGTTAGAGGCCAAGAGGGGAGGGCAGTTGTGGGTGATCAGGCTGGTGGGGGGCGGGGCTGTTGGGGGTGAGCAGACCAGCAGGGGGGTCAGTTGGGGGCAAGGAGGCCATGAGTGAGGGTCAGTTGAAGGTGATCAGGACAGCAGGGGGGGCCAGCAGTCCCAGATTGCGAGAGGGATGTCCGACTGCCGGTTTAGGCCTGATCCCTTTAAACTGGCAGTAGGACATCCTTCGAGGGGTCCCATATTGGAGAGGGTGCAGGCCGGGCTGAGGAACACCCCCTCCCCTGTGCACGAATTTTGTGCACTGGGCCACTAGTAATTAAATGATAGAGCTGACATCTCCAACTCCTTATACAAGATCTTCATTAACATTACACCACAGAAGCGATTACCATCAGGTAATTCAAAATAATCAAAGGGTATTTGTATGTACATATTTGATAATAAATTAATCTCAGCCTAAGTACATTCTTTGCCTTAAGATATTAGTGAAAGTATACAGCCATCACTTTAGCAAGATAAAAAAATGAATATCCAAGACTTAAAAATAAACATCCCCATTAAAACTGTCACCTCACACACTACGCACTATTTTATCAAATTTTCTTATTAAACTATATGGTAAGTGTTTAGAAGTTTCTTAAGGTTTTCATTGGGAAATCCAAGTGCCTTGTACAAAAGAGGAAATGCACCTTCCTGCAATAGTAAAATGGATTTTGCAATGATGCCCTGAAAACAGCAGAGACACAATCTAAAATCAGTGGAAGTGGAGGTTAGGGGAGGCAAATACTGCTGGGAAATAGAAAATATTGCAAAGACTGGAGGACACAATTCACAAACACACATTGTGTTTTTGGATTTGTTCTTTGGATAAAGCTATGGATTATGATGTATCAGTTATGGTATTGCAATGTACTATTTCAGTAATGAAATATATAAGAACTACTTTTCTTTGTGAGCCACTAAAGATAGTTGTCGGTGATAGAATAGAGAAGGGAATCGGCGAGAAGAACACAGAGATAGCCCTGGTTGTGGAATTCATCCATGGCATCATTTATAGATAAGCTATTACAGCCAAGAACTGAAACCAGAAGCAAATACAATGAATAAACTGCTATAAGATGTAAATCAAAGTCTCTGTTGCCCCTGTAAAGCCTAATGAATGTTATACCTTGAAACTGGGCCACAGCAGGCCCACTGCTTTAGGTCATGGCCCCAGCTTTTACCACCAGATGGGAGTTTTTAAAATATGGAGGAATTCTTACAATATTTAATGGCATGGTGTGTGAATACATATATAAGTCTTTTGAGTCAAACACTACGCAATTTGTCCAAGATCACATAAACTATGAAGTAGCAGAAAATTTTAACTCTACTCCAGATTCTGCTCATCACTGCAAGGAGACCGTAGATTCAATGACTGACTCCCAGAAGAATCCTGAAAAGGCTTATCAATTAAAAGATGAGTTGTGTAGTGTTCTTTTACAAAAGATAAGAGGGTTAACTTTGTTGAGTTTTAATCTGTTAAAAAGTAGTCATAATCAATGTTACCTGGAAAATATTTATGGGAAAAATATACTTAATTTGTACTTTTAAAATAAAGATGGTATTTTTAACAAGATCACAAAATATCGTCTATTTAAAAAAAATCATGCTATGAAAAGAAAATTTTGGAGATTGATGTTTAAAAATATTTTCATCTTTATGGGATTGTTGTCATTGAAAAAAATGATACAAACAAGTTAATCAAAAACGTTCGTATTTTCACAACTGAAAAAATAAAAAAAATGAGCCTTTCTAACCTGTTTTAAGAGCTTCCAAATAAAGTGTTTCAATAATGTATAAATGTTCTCGTTAAAACTATTAAAAAGTAGCACCTACTATGTTTAACGTTACAAAATATTTATATTTAATCACCCTATTTTCAACAAATGCTTTGGAAATTTAGGGATGAGATTGAAAAATATGTTTTATTATTTAGCAGTCAGACCAGTTAGCAGTCAGAACATTTGTATGTTAGTGAAATAAAATTTTCAACTGTAATAGCCTTAAAACCTAATATAAAAATAAATATCACCTACAATCAGACCTTAAGTTGCTGTATCATAAATTGCTAAACAAAGCTTTGAAGAAGAAAAAAACATATTTCAGTTGTATCGCTCTATTTTTAGCTATTTGTGAGTAGTGCAATAGTATTTTAAAGTATGAAAGAAAAAAAAATTAAATTAACATTTATTTCAGCTTTTTTAATTTTTGGAAATTAAGTTTATATTTCATGCAGGTTTTATACTATTTAATTATATTAATTCAATCATACAAGCAAAATGTATAAATTTATGTGTATGTATTTATTTGTTGAGAATCTACTTTAAAAATTAACCTGATAGGATTTGTAATTTTAAAATGTGGTTCACTGATCTCCATGGTAGATGTCTGTAAAACAAGCTTTAAGCACTTCAAATACAGTAAGAGAACATTTAAATGCAAGTTTCATTTCATATTGTAAGTGAGCACATCCAAATCAATATGTTTGTTATGTGGATTAGACCTAAAGGTAAGGAGATCTTTTCCCAGGCAAACTATTGTTCCTCCTAATTGGGTCATGCCTGTTTGATGCACATTGTTTTTGCTGCTGTAGCTTGCAGGACCTTGCTGGTCTCGGTACAGCCAGGGCACCAGGAAAGCAGTGCACATTTCAGAAAGAGATCATTCCCCAAAATGAGATGGTGATCTCTGGAGAGAACAAGACCTTTATTTTCTCAAGCCTTGTGATAGTTCACGCTTCTGTTTAAATGCCAACACTCCATAAAAATCATAGCCCTTTATCTTACAATTCAAGAATTCTCCACAGTCGCCACATAGCAGTTTTATTACAGAAAAAAAAATGGGAAGTAAATTTCTTTACTATTCCCAAATCAGATAATGGAATTCACATTTTTCTCCTTGTCTTATTTATCTGGGACTTTCTGGTAAGCACTCAGTACTTCGTGTGAGCATCATATCAGGTATATAAAGTGATCATTTATTTTGGGAATTGGTGGTTATTTGTTTCCAATTATTTTGCTAACAGCTATAAATATATTTTAAAGTTACAGTTAAGCATCAATAAGATCAATCACGCCCTAACCGGTTTGGCTCAGTGGATAGAGCGTTGGCCTGCAGACTCAAGGTTCCCAGGTTTGATTCTGGTCAAGGGCATGTACCTTGGTTGTGGGCACATACCCAGTAGGGGTGTGCAGGAGGCAGCTGATCGATGTTTCTCTCTCATTTATGTTTCTAACTCTCTATCCCTCACCCTTCCTCTGTAAAAAAATCAATAAAATATATATATATATATATATATTTTAAAAAAGATCAATCACATCAATGGTAAAGGATTAAAAACTCATTATATATACATATACTTAATGATGATATAATAGTGTCTACACCCTCTGTAAGGATAATTTTTTTTGAAAATAAGATAAAACTATTTTCTGATAGTAAATATAATATATACTCATTGATAAATTTAAATCTGAAAGTAAAATCATAAAATAATATAGAACAATGTGAATTCTCATACAAAATGGGTGGAAAAGTAAATCAATTGCCACTTGGGCAAACAACTTGCCATTTTCTACTAACACTGAGCACCAGGACACACATACAATATACAGTCTTCTTAGCAACATCCTACATAATAACTCTAAACCAGAAACAAATAAGATGTCCACTAAATAATAGAATAAAGTGTTGAAAGCTCACACATGGAATACTCTACAGCAAAGAAAACAAGTGAACTACATGTACAACTACATGGAATAGTATATAAAAATGTAAATAAAGTAACCACTGCTACCTGCCATGCATAAGTCTGTATAAAAGTATAAGTAGCCCTGACTGGTTTGGCTCAGTGGATAGAGCGTCAGCCTGTGGACGGACCGGTTCAATTCCGGTCAAGGGCATGTACCTTGGTTGTGGGCACATCCTCATTGGGGGGTGTTCAGGAGGCAGTTAATCGATGTCTCTCTCTCTCATCGGTGTTTTGAACTCTCTATCCCTCTCCCTTCCTCTCTGTAAAAAAATCAATAAAATATATATAAAAAAAGTATAAGTAAATGAACTACTGCTACAGGAATCACAGTATAGAAATGGGAAAGAGCCCTAACAGTTTGGCTCAGTGGATAGAATGTCAACCTGTGGACTGAAGGGTCCTGGGTTCGATTCTGGTTAAGGGTATGTACCTTGGTTGTGGGCACATCCCCAGTAGCGGGTATGCAGATGGCAGCTGATCGATGTTTCTCTCTCATCGATGTTATAACTCTCTATCCCTCTCCCTTCCTCTTTGTAAAAAATCAATAAAAAAAAGAAATGGGAAATAAATGAAAGCTACATGTATATGGAATACTATATAGCATTGAAAAGTAAACTCTAGCTGCATGCTGTATTTATTTGGAACGCTGTCTATGGCCACATGGATCTCACAGACAATTGTGAGGAAAGATACAAGTCATAGAAAAATAAATATTCTAATTCATGATGTTGAAAACAAAAGAAGACCTAAAAGATGTACAGGGAGGGGCAAATGTGGGTTTACTGTTGTTTTTATGGAAAATACAATACTTAACAAATAATACAAGGATAGACTCAGTGTTTCATGTACTCATAACTGTAAGCCTACTTTTGCCACACCCTGTATATTTTAATGATATATACATGGGGTCTATGTTGTAAATCAAGGGAATAGTTATCCTAAATCAGAAAAATACTTAACTCTTATCTTAGTCAGTTTGGGTTGCTATAGCAATACCATGGACTTGTAGCTTAAACAACAAATATTTCTCACAGTTCTGGAAGCTGGGAAGTCCAAGGTCAAGGTGTCAACCTTGAGAATATTAGGAAGAATATGGAAATAATTATTTGGATGAAAGGAAATCGGGACCAGTAATACTTTTTTCTGCTCTAACTTTAATTTCTAGACTGTTTTTTCATGTAATGGGTGGACCTATATCCCCTTATAACCATTGAGGGAGCTCCAAGTAGCTGAAAGAATAAGTAAGAATTTATTTTTATTTTTAAAATATATTTTATTGATTTTTTACAGAGAGGAAGGGAGAGGGAGAGAGAAACATCGTGAAACATTGATCAGCTGCTTCCTGCATACCCTACTGGGAAAGAGACCACAATCCAGGCATGTGCCATGACCAGTAATTGAACAGGCAACCTTTTGGTGCACAGGATGACACCCAACCAACTGAGTCACATGGGTTAGGGCGATAAGCACTCCCATGCACTCTGGTTCCACAGACAATTAGATTATGAGGGACCTGGAAAATTCAGTGTGAGTGGAGAATATTAGCAAAGAGAAAACGCGGAAATCCAGAAACCTTGGATGTAACGCCACCAGAATTCAATCCTTGTTCCCAACAAACCAGTCATTTAATCTAGTTCCTACAATGTGACTAATATCATAGGAACCCAGGTATTTAATCTACATAATGTTTTCTAGACTTCTCCTGAATCTGACTTTATAAAACAATGACTTTCAGATGCACTAATTCCTTTTTGAAGGAATATGTGTTTTAATTTCCATATCACCACATGTTCTCTTCTAGGATACAAAATTTACACTAGAAATGTACAGAACCCTTGATATATCTACAGAGGATACTTTAGAATTATCTGGACTTTTTCTCATTTCTTAAAGATTTAAAGGCATTGTGACATAATAAGTCAAACAAAAGCTTTGGAGGCAAACCTGGTTTAAGTTCTAATGCTGTTGTTTTCCACTTATATAAGTTTCTGAAGCTTCTGATCTCTCATCTGCCAAATCAGGACAACAAAACCTATTTCATAAGGTGACTAGGAGAATTATATGAGGGGAAAAAATTCTGTCTCATGCTTCTCAAAATTCCTCAGAGTACTCTGCTCTGAGCCAGGGAAACTATGGTGCAGTCTCCTGGAACATAAATTTTATTATAACATTGAGGAGTGAGGGTAGTTAAAGTAATATGACTCATAAATAATGTAAAACATTTGATTAGATATTAAAACAAGCACATATCGTAGAGTTCAAAATTCACATGACTATTAAGCTAACAGAGAAAACTTCTACAAAGTTTGACTTCCAGTGAGCTGCACAAATCTCATGCTGCCCTTCCATTAGCTATATTTTGGTGACAGTTTTTAGAAACAACATATGCTTGTCCCGTGCATTGTCCAGTACTTAACAGATGCTCAAAAGCAGTAAAGATAAAAATCTCCTGATTTAGGTAAAATTCCCTTCTTAGTAGAAATTCCTCATGAAGTTAGCACTGCATGTCACACCAACTAAAATACAACCACAGGATGAGCAACTGAGAATGAAACAGAGAGCAAAGCACAGCAATTATGTGACAGGATCAATAACCCCTTGAACCTAGCAGACTAGGAAAGGAAGGTGATTTGCGGGAATTAAGAATTTTTGGGAGCTCTGGCGGCTTGGTTGGAGCATCATCTCATTCATCAAAAGGTTGAGAGTTCATCAAAAGGACACATAGAGATTGTGGGTTCAATCCCTGGTTGGGGTGTGTAGGGGGACAAGCAATAGATGCTTCTCTCTCACCTCTCTCGCTCTCTCTCTCTCTCTCTCTCTCTCTCTCTCTCTCTCTTTCTCAAAATCAATAAAACTGTATCCTTGGGTGAGGATTAAAAAGAAAAAAAGGATTTTGGGGAGAGTTGATAGCCCAGGCAAAGCCTATTTGTCCCATGTAATCATTAGTTTTTGAAATAGGTACACATGTCTTCCTTACAAAATGAGGTAGAATAGTTTCCCCTTATCCAAGGGCGAGGGATATGTTGTTCCAAGACCCCAATGGATAATACTGAAACTATAGATAATACTGATCCCTATATAAATTATGTTTTTTTCCTAGACATACATACCTATGATAAAGTTCAATTTACAAATTAGGCACAGTAAGAGGTTGGCAACAATAACTAATAATAAAATAGAACAATTATGACAATATACTGTCATACAAGTTATGTGGATGCGGTTTCTCTCTCTCTCTCTGATAACCAAAATGGCTACTAAATGACTAATGGGAGGGGAGCATACACAGTGTGGATACATTGGGCAAAGGGTTGATTCATGTCCCGGATGGGACAGAGTTAGAAAGATTTCATCATGCTACTCAGAATGGCACATAATGTAAAACTTACGAGTTGTTTATTTCTGGAATTTTTCATTTAATATTTTTGGACCACAGTTAACCATGGATAATAAAAACTGTGGAAAGCAAAACCTTGGACAAGGTGGAGGGGGACTACCACTGTACATACATGGTGGTGGTAACGGAGAGAAAGATAGCCTTGCTAATAGATTGTTAGCCAGGGAACTTGATGCTTAAGGAGTAAGAGAAATGAGCACCTTTCTTTTTTCATCCTTTTCATCATCTTCACAGATATAACAAATAACCCTAGATTAGTCTTGTAGTTTTAGGAGTAGCTGTAGCTATCACCATGCATTCAAATTGAGGATTGGCATTCATTATAAGGTAATAAAAAAGTTAACTAGATCATCTCATAATTTGCTATGAAATAGAACAAAGTATTTTAACAGAATGAAATATGAAGGAAAATACCAGAGTGAGTGTTGTACTTAGTAGGAATAATTATTGTTTCTAGAAACTTTTGTTTCAGTTATCTGTGAACTGGTTTCATATGTGTATACCAGCCTGGTTCCCATGTAAAATAAATTTTGTACTGTGCATTGCAGTCAAAAAAGCTTGAAAGCCCTTGATGGAAAGTACCATTTGATTTTATAGATCATAAAACTGAAGCACAAAGAGTTTATAGCTTTGCAGAAGCAGATCATGAATTTTTGTTAATGTGAGGCCTCAAGGTAGCACTCAGGTCTCCTGATCCATTCCAAATTTATTTTTCTGTGTTTGCCAAATTTTTCTGCATTCCAACTGATTAAAAGCCCTGAAAACCTATTTCTTATTTTCTTTAAGAAATATCCTAGTGACATTTAAACAAATATCAAAATTTTCGTGTAAAATTACCTATATTTGTGAAAATATAAAAGGATATCTCTATCCCTAGTCTTTATCCTTTCCCTAACAACAACGACAACAAAATAATTGTGGTAAGCAGCCTCTGCCATGGCCCCACCTCCTGGTATCCATGTTCTTGTATAATGCCCTCCCATGAAGGAGAGCTGAACCAAGTGACTCACTTCTAATTCATAGAATGGGACAAAAGAGACGAGAGGATGTTACTTCCAATATAAGATTCAAAGAGACTGTATTTCCTTCGTGGTCACTCTGATAAAGTGAGCTGACATCTTGTAAACTGCCCAATGGGAGGGAAGGAATGGAGGGAACCTCTAGAAACCACCTGTCCAACAACTGGTGAGACCCTCGGTTCCATGACTGGTGATAACCTGAATCCTGCTAACCACCTGAGTGAGCTTGGGAGCATCCTGTTCCCAGAAGCCTCAGTGGAGACCACAGCTCCGGCCACACCTTGGCGGTACCCTTGTGAGAGACCTTGAGCCAGAGGACTCATCTAAGCTGCCTATGCACTTACGACCCACAGAGAGTATAGAAAACAAATATTTTCACTTTTAAGCCATCTGATTTTCACACTACCACAACAGTAACTTCTTCCAAACAGCAATATATCCTTTAATATATTCTCATTAAAGAGCTAACCCACTTCTTCCTTAAATCATCAGAACCTTTTTACAACTTTAGAGTACATTAAGGCCAGACACTTATTTTCTTATATTTCTTTTCATGTTGAATTTTATAAGGGTCAAACATTTTATTCTTTTTCAAATTATTCTCTAATGGGATTCAGTGCATAATCTACTGGATAGGAAATTCTTTGAAGTGCTGGAGGAAAAATTAAAAGCCTGTCATGAGGTCATAAATAGAGAAAAGAACATTTGAGCAGGATCATTTAATTGGGATACTAGAGAGAAGAAAATTTGATATGTAAAGGATGGGTCATTTTGACAGTTGTCAGGAAGGAGTGCTCTGAAGCTAAAAAGGAATTTATTTATTAAGTTTTCATAAACTTTAATATTCAAGTGGATGAACTCTCACATGTTTAGGTCTGGAGTCCTTTTTCTTTCTCCGTACCATATCTAAACTATTTTTGAGTCTCAGAGTGTTTCTTTTGTTATAATTATAATGGCAATCCTCCTCTGTAGTCTAATTTCTCAATCACAGGGCTCATTTCCTTCCTCAGTTTTTTGAATAATTCTTCACTGGGTCTGGACCTCACTTCTGGCCACCAGAATTATCTTGCTCTAATCCTTACCCTAAAGTCAAAAGTGGTTTTTCTAAGTTATCCTATGTAATAAAAGCCTAATATGTTAAGTGTCAGGTCGATTGGTCAGCCGTTCAATCAATCAAAGCATAATATGCTAATGATATGCTAAGGCTGCTCAACCGCTCATTATGACATGCATTGACCACCAGGGGGCAGACGCTCCTACCAGTAAGTTAGCTTGTTGCTGGGGTCCTACAGATCAGGACTGAGAGAGAAGGGCCTGACATACACTGAAGCCCTGCTGTGGTTCCTCCCCAGCTGGTCAACCTCCCGTATCCTTCCCTGGCCCCAATCGTGCATCAGTGGGGTCCCTCGGCCTGGCCTGAGCCCTCTCTCAATCCGGGACCCCTCGAGGGATGTCAGAGAGCCAGTTTCAGCCTGATCCCACAGGCCAGGCCAAGGGACCCCACTGGTGCACGAATTCGTGCACCGAGCCTCTAGTAAATATGATAAATCCTTTCAAAACTTCTTTCTCACTACAGGCAGTGATCTCCTGCTGGATCAATTAAACAATTGTGTGGATCTCAAACTTTTCTAGATTTTTGAAAAAAATGGAAGGGAAGGAAAAAAAGGAAGAGGAAAAATAAAAGACAATACTTTCCTAATGGGGAAGCCAGTTCAGGAAAGGTTTGTTTTGAATGCAATTAAACATTTGTTTACAATTGTCAGGGTCAAAGAAGTTTGAAATCTGTGAGCAAGGTGAAACACAGGTTTAGCCTGATTTTGCCTGTGCTTCTGGCCTTTTCTTTTGTCTCTCTAGCCAGGTTTTTCACCCAAGTCTTCCCCTTCCTTATCTGACAAATTTCTGCTCATCCTTTGAGAGGCAATTCAAACGTTTCCTCCATACTCAACCTCCAGGCAGGAAGCCTCGCTCCCTGTCCCACGCTGTCATCGATCCTGTTATAAGATTATTTTTCACACTGAAATCACTTGCTGGTATGCTTACTTCTCTAAGATGTCCAAAAGCAGAATTCCAAACAGGCACAAGTTATCTGACTTGTACCAAGTGTCCATGAAATGAATATTAGGTGTATGAATAAACAGAGGTTAAACATTCTTCCTATGTGTACACACCATTATACTGCCTTTGATTAAATTATTCCTCCAGAATCTTTGGTGCTATGTCATTGAATGAGCAATGGCTTGGGAACATTATTGTCTACCACTAATTAGACAAGTTACTCTGCTGCTTTTCAGGGTATTGCGTCCTCCATGGAGGTTAGGATCAGTGTAGGAAATATTCAGCACTGGTTCTGTAGCCAAGTGCCTATGTTCAAAGCCCCGTTCCACAACTTCCCAGCTATGACTTCAGGAAAATCACACAGCTGCTCTCTGCACCAGGCACCTCATCTGATGATACTAATAGCAAGGTTTAAATTATTTAATACCTATAAAGACCATAGAACTGTCCCCAGCACACAGTAAGAGGTCAATAAATATTAGCTATAGTTACTGCCCAAGTAAGAAGCAGAAAATCAATGTCTATAATTCACAGCTTCTGCACTAATGACCTTCAATTTGAAAAGGACTATTTAATTTATCTGAAAACCCCATTTGTTCTGTCCTCAGCTCCTTGGTATGTTTGGCATACTTTCTTACTGTAGGCACATGGGCCTCTTGCTGTATCTCAGATTCAACTACTCTGAATGGTAACTACTTACCTCTTCAAGTTGCTTCCCTGGTTGTTTTTCACAGAATCTAAATTTTAAGTCAAATCAGGTCAAACTTAGTTCTCAAATACTGAAAAGAAAATCTAGCCATTTCATCTAATGAGGTAAGAAACACACTCAAGTTTCTTTTATTTTCTTGTAGACATTTTACCTTTTTGTTTTAGAACCGATAGGTATGTTAATTGCCAGACTAGCATTATTTAAATATGTTTTTATTGATTTTAGAGAGGAAGGAAGAGGGAGAGAGAGAGAGAAACATCAATGATGAGAGAGAATCATTGATTGCCGCCTCCCGAATACCTCCTACTGGAGAACAAGCCTGCAACCTGGGCATATGCCCTGACCTGAATCAAACCGTGACCTACTGATTCACAGGGCAACGCTCAACCACGGAGCCAAGCCAGCTGGGCTAGCATAACATACTAATTATTTATTAATTTGCAGGTGCTAATCATGTTTTATTTCTTGACCTGTGTGATGGTTTATGTAGGTGTGTCACTTTGTGCTGAATTCATTGCTTTGATCACTATGTCTTGTGAATGTTATACTTCAGTAAAACTTTAAAAACACCAAAATTACATATTCCAAGTAACTAACACCTTATTAATATTTGTCTTATGCCAGTTGTTCTGCCTGGGCTATAATATTTTTAGTGAGAGAGCTTATCTCAATCCTCTCCCCAAGAACACTATTCCTTGATTAGTTAACCACAATACTTGATTCCCCAAACCAAAAACCAGAGTAAAAATTGATTCCCCACCTCCTTGATCACCATAAATACCTAATCAATTATCAAGTCTCATTAATTCTAAAAGCATAGTATGCTGGGACATCCTTCCAGGTGTCTTTCTGGATGACCTTCTGGATGAAGCCCGGGTCCTAAACACCAGTGGTTGGAGGGAAGCTGGTGCCAGCGGCCGGGGGAATGGGGGCCTACTCTTACACTAATTTTGTGCATTGGGCCTCTAGTCCTTTATATAAATCATATCTTATCATGCGGTTTATACTTTAAATGCAATTGATGATTTTCCATTGCCTACAAAATAAAGTATAAGCCACTTAAAGAGTATATTTAAGTCTTCCCCAAATCACTCCATCCTACCTTTCCAAGGTCATCTCGAGCCATCATCCACTCATTATCCACTAGAGGTTCCTTCATATGCACATTTCTCAAGACTCCAAAGTAAGTTTACACATTTGTGCATTCTGTTTCTTCACGTCTCACTTACCCAAGTCCTGCTCGTCCTTCAAGTTTTAGTTCAAATGTTATTCCTTCTGGGGCTCTCCCTTTCCTGCCTTGTATTTCCACAGAAAGCATAATTAACCTTTCAAGTACCCTCCCTACTCTAACACTCCCTTTGCACTTTTAGTATAGTGGTAACATGCAATATTGTAGTTGGTTATTTACGTATTCATTTATGCAAAAAGGGTTCTGAGCATCAGTTCTGTGCCAGTGTCTCTGCTGGTTCACTGGATTTCAATGATAAGCTGTATAGGTAAGAAGTCTGTCCTATTTTGCTTTCCAGACTAGACTGCTGAAGTTAGAGAACATATTCATCTTTGCATTCTCACATTCGTTTAGAGTCTAGCATCTAATTAGTAAATTTTCAGTTGAATGTCTGCTCTCCAAGGAATAGAGACTTTAACCATCAGTACCTGGAATAGAACCAGGCACATAAATTTTCAACTAATGCTAGCATTAATAAATATTTAATAACTCAACCAATTAATTTTATTTTCTATCCTAGTGTCAGTGCCCTAAGCCAGATCATGGATTATTTTCTAAATAATATCAAACAGTGCTTTGCTAAATGAACCTTAGTTTTCAATAATTCTCAGCTGTTGAATTGAATCAGTGTTCTGAAAAATTAAAGACTTCAAATATTTCTAAATGACATAAATCTTCTAAAATTGAAAAGCACATTGCTGAGTTACTTACTAGGATGGCAAATAATCATTGATAACTAGATTTTTCGATGGGAGCCACTGCCTTTTCTTTCCAGCAAGCATCACTGATGCCCTGTGTTTGTGGAGTAAGATCTGTCGAATTTTGAACCAATCCATCAGCAGCCTCTGAGGCCTAACATGACTTGGATGATGTCTGGGTTCCTATTTGACCCCTGGGCCATTGTTTCCACTTTCCAAGGCTATCCTACTAACTTGGTAGCCCTGTTATCAGTTGTGACTGAAAGCTTGACTTGAAACTATGACCATCAGCCCTAAAATTCAATTCCTTTCTTACAAACAGACTTTTACAGGTTAATGACCAACTCTGTATTTGAATCAGTTTATCTCAGCATCCCATACTCTTTAGTCCTAATTTCTATCTAATTTCTACCAGTTTATATTTCAAAAATCAAATCAGCCTTCATGATTAAAATAAGACAAGTAACACACTAGTCTAGTATGGCCTAACCACAACCATCATCACCCACTTCCTTCCAAATGAAGCTGCAATATTATTTTGAAATTCAATGCCAGTGTGCTTTAATTATGAAATCCTTCCAAAATTACAGATAAAGTAAATGTTAATTACTCCAAGACAATTACAGTAATTATATTCCCACTGGTAGCAGGCTTGCATGTGACACATCCCTAGTCAATGAGATTTAAGAGGCCATCTGTTGGAGGGCTTCAAGGAAAGTATCCCTTTAAAGACATAAAATTGGAACCTGTGCTTCCCTAAGACTGGAAGTTGCCTTTTAGGTGATATAATGCTGGAGGCTGCAACAGACATTCTCCCATCATGAACAAAACACCAAAAGAATGTCCAAGATTCTCACTGAATTAGCCAAATCTGTAATCCCCTACTTCCAAGACTTCTTATTGTTACTTCATTATTTCAGTCAATCTTAGTAACATATGCTGAATTACAGGTTAAAGGCATCCTAACTTTTGTATTCAAGTTTCATATGAGGTAAATATGTTAACTTATAAAATAAGAGAGAGGATATTTGGGGGAAGGGGGAAAAGGGAGCGAGAAGATAAATAGAAAAATGTGAACCACTATGAGGGCTTCTGCTCCAATCAGTGTGATTAGAAAGCCTAGAAATAATGTGAAAGGGAACCATAAGAGTCTGAAATCTGGTAAAGAGAACTGGAATGGGTTTAGCACTCCAAGACTGGAAGAATAACAGAGTGGTGAGGCATGTAATTTCCTTCTACCAACACATGGCTATCTAGACTGGGAATGTCTGACCTCTGTCCTAGCATAAGAAGGCAGAGCAGGAAGGCCCATTTCTCTCTTGAACCTATCAGAAGACCAGTGGAAACTACTAGGCGAGCCTGTAACAAGGACCCATCAGGAGCCCCTCTAACAATTAGTGACCTGGACAACAAATTGAATGAAACCCCAGGTAAATAAAATCAGTGGGGGGAGAAAGCCAATTCCCAAATGGAACATTCCATATAGTTCCATTTATATGATGTTTTAAAACAACACAATTTCAGAAATGATTGAACAGCTAGCTCAGTGGATGCCAAGAATTTTGGGAGAGGAAATACTGAGGGAAGTGGGTGTAGGAATACTTGTGGTGATGAAACTATTTAATATCTTGATGAGGGTGGTGGCTAAATGAACTTATACATGTGATAAAAATTGATGGAACTACATACACACACAAGTACAAGCTGAACTACAGAAATATGGACAAGACCAGTGTTTTGTATCAACTCCAGTATCCTGAATGTCGTAGTATTCTGCAGTTTTGTAAAATGTCACCATGGGGTGAACCTGGTAAAGTATACAGGTGATGTCTCTGTATTATTCTTTACAACGTTTTGCACAATAAGTTCAATCAAGGTTTTACTTCAAACACACACACAAGGATCAAATAAACTGTACTTGGATTTGTGATTCCTACTTAAAGAGCCTCTGCCTGTTCAGGCTTGTTTTAGAAATACCCAGGAAATAGAAAACCTCTCTGGGTTCAGGCCTTGGTGCCTCAGTAAACCTCTCACCCCATCTCTTCACAAACATTTTAGAAAGGTCCAGTAAACTCTGAGAAACCTGTTGCATCAAACATTTTTTCTTTATGCCCATCTGTATTTGCTCTTCTGCTTCAACATACAGACCAATCCTGGTTCCTGAGGATGGTAGGCTATATTGACTGTGTGTCATCTTCTACTAAACCCTATGGATTTCAGCAAACATAAGTTACTCTTTGGAGAAAGAAAAACCAAAGGGAGAAAAGGAGAACGAAGGAAGTTTACAGTGAACATCACTGCCATGAAGTGTTATGCTAATTAAGTGAAAGAGTTGCCAGAAAGTCTTTGTAGAGGTGATACTGCGTGTGGACCTTGAGCCAGTCATCCGCAGCTTGTTTGTTGTCTACTAATGCTGTAAAAAATTCAGCATTTTTCATTTGCAGGTACATAAGTCATACCTCATGCAAATCAAAATAAATACTGAAAATCAACCATGCATGGAGATGCAGAGTGAAGCACAGTTCCTTACTTTTCTAAGTATTTTCCATTTGAGGACTATTCCCTGTTCCTTTGATATGCTTTCCTCATATGTCATCAATGGGAAGAGAATAGAGTAGAACATAGACCAAGAGCTCAGTGCCAGATACCTATGTCTTATAAAAATTAATTTTCCCTCATTTCTGGAGGGTTTCAGGGGTAGACAGCTCTCCACACTTCAGAAGAGAAATTAAACTAACCGGGTTTGATCTTCTCTGTGAAGTTCATATATTGAATTGCAGTTTGAAAAAAAGCTATTCCAGGCCCTGATATTTTAGGTCATCGACAATAACTTTAAAAATAATAGTTTACTTTATGAAAAATTATATAGTATGGCCTAATTCATAATTAGCTAAAATATTCTATTTTCTTTTTGTTCATTATTTGATCCATTTGTTTTCCTAAAGGATCTATTTACATATGCAAGTTGTAATAAAAATATATAAGCCACTGTCCTAGAGAAACCTAGAACAACAAACTTTTGTCACCATTGTCTACATAGTCAGGTTAATATTCTACCTGTGACCACAAAGTGTCTGGGCCCAATGGTGATTTGAGAGATCAGGGACGAATAGCATTGGAAGCCAACGACAACCGTTTCACTCTGGACTGCAGTGTGGACTACAGAGCCAGCCTCTGACTGGCAGGAGAGAACTAAAGAGGGAACTGTTTAATTTGGCTTAAGGTTATAATTCAATAAGTCACAGTGCCTCCTGAGGCCCTAAAACCTAAGTCCCTGTGGTTATTCAATCTATGACTTTTTGTCAATCTTTCTCTCAATTTACTTCTAAGTCACGATTGACATTAGATCTAAAAATTGGATTTATGAAAAAACCCAAAGGGCACGTTGATATCTGCTTCAGCTTGTCAAAGAAAGCCACCTTTATGATCATATTATTACCATGGCAGAAATTTATTTAGAATGGTTAATATGAATCCCTAAAACATATGAAAATGATATAATCTATTTATGAATTTGACTAAAAGATCCATAAAACTAAACGCCTCTACCTAGTAATTTTCTGTCATTGTATTGTTTATTATAACTTTCTGGTTCACTAGTACTGTAATATACCACAATTACTTAACCTATATCTTTTTTTTTAAATATATTTTATTGATTTTTTACAGAGAGGAAAGGAGAGAGATAGAGATAGAGAGTTAGAAACATCGATGAGAGAGAAACATCGATCAGCTGCCTCCTGCACATCCCCCACTGGGGAAGTGCGCGCAACCCAGGTACATGCCCTTGACCGGAATCGAACCTGGGACCTTTCAGTCCGCAGGCCGAGGCTCTATCCACTGAGCCAAACCGGTTTCGGCAACCTATATCTTTAATTAAGCATTAATAAAATATGAGTTATATAATTATCCCAGCAATTTTATTTTATGAGTAGTGAATAAGTTAACATGAGATTGCATTATGAGATTTCATATAAAATTCAGTATGTGCCTATGAGCTTAATTTAATGACTGAAACAATCCTGAAAACAAAAATAAGAAGGATTTTTCTAGAGCATTCTCTTATTTCTAGAAATAAGTCCTAAAGAGAAGGAAACTTTTCAAACAGCTTAGAACATTTAGAAGTGAAAGTAAGTATGAACATTTGTGGTTTTCATTTTCGACCACTGTTCCAGGGTCTCCTGACCAACCCCCCTCTATAGTAGCTGTAATACATAGTGGAACAGGTCATAGTGCACCTTTTACAGGGCAGGAGCTGACTTCAAAGTCACAGACCATTTAAAGCTCCTTGCCCAGTTGCCCCACCTTTCCCGAGGTGAGGCTGGCTTCCTAGCTTCCAGTTGGTCCAGTTCTCCCTTTCCTGCTTACCACGGCCTCTGTGCAGTAGAAAACATTAATGCTTTAATGATGTGATAAAACAAGAAAAAACTACATTAAGTTTATTGCTGAGGGAATTTAAATCAGTGTTAGAGTGAGCATTACTTTTAAAAGCAATCACCATGACATATGATAAAGCGGTCAAGAGGGGGAGAAAAGTCAAACATAATATGGACAGGCACAGCGTAAATTGGGTGGGGGTGCGTGGGTAATTCTTCTCTCACTGATTCCTCTCCATAAATTAAATTATGTTTGATTCTATTTCTGGAAAACCAAGTTCTGATTTCTATAGATTCTCCAGTATGAAAATAAAGTATTAATTCATTAATTTAGAATTATCATTATATCTGTTGGTCCCTCCTTTAAGGACCATAACAACTGGGTCCTAGATCATATTGACCCTGAAACATCGCTGGAGGTAACTAAGACCAAACTGAAGCTGTCCTACTTTGAGCACATTATGAGAAGGCAGGGTTCTTTGGAAAAGACAATAATGCTAGAAGACAGCAGGAAAAGAGGGAATTAAATAGGAGATGGATTGACAGCATAAAACAAGTCATAAGTGTGCATCCACAGAAGCTGAGCAGAGCTGTTGAGTGCAGGACTTTGTGCACAGCACTCATTCATGCAGTGGCCAGAAGTCAGAGCTGACTCAACAACACGTAATGCATAACATAGCCAGCCTTATATTTCGTTTTTGTAAATACAATTTGTATAATTTTCTCATGTGTATTTTTTTTTAAATTTTGAAGACTATTTTAGTTGAGGCCTCATTTTATTTATAAATAAAATTAAGAATTGCCTGTTCACAGTTTTAATAGTATTCGGTCTTATAAGAACAAGGTGTTTTTTTCCAATTTTTTAATAAGTGGATGACCCCTGGCTGGTGTGGCTCAGTTGGTTGAGCATTATCCTGTGCACTGAAAGGTCACCAGTTCAATTCCTGGTCAGGTCAAGGCACATGCCCAAGTTGTGGTTCAATCCCCCTGGTCAGGGGGCATGCAGTAGGCAACCAATCAATGTTTATTTTTCATATCAATGTTTCTCTCTCCCTTCTTCTCTCTCTAAAGTCAAAACAAACATAATAAAAAAATAAATAGATGAAAATTTAAGGTTTTCTTTATTTGGAATTTAAACTTTTCTTGTTCAGGTTTTCTTTACATGTTTTTGTTGCAACTTTATTCATATATTATATAATTTGTATAGGTGTGTGTGTGTATTTGTGACTAGCACTATTATTATCATTGCATTCTCATTTCTAATACATTTTCAGTTGATGCTCTTCTATTATTCAAACATATTACTTGCATATAGTGATATTTTCCACTTAACTTTCTGACACTATTACTTATTTCACTCTTGTCCAGTTACATCAGCTCATAATTTCAGAGAAATATAAAAGTATAGAAGTGATGAAAGCATATTTTATCATAATTTCATAGGGATGTCATCTAACTATTCACCATTAAGCATAAAAGCTTTTGTTTATTTAATGAATACCTACCTATAAATATAAAGAAGGTATACACACATACACATATGTGTGGATATATATATATATATGTATATATATATGTGTGTGTGTATGTATATGTATATATGTATGATATGTATACATATGTTAATATATATGTAATGCACACACATCAGGGAGGGATATGTAACTATTCCTACAGATTTTAGGCAGAATAGAAATTGTTCTATCAAATACTTTGGGAGAATCTGTTGAGGTGATTATATGATTTTATCTGATTGATATAGTAATTTATATTATCGTGTCCTGGTTCACGGATTCGTGCATATTGAAAGGAAATTAATTAGAAGAAATATTTTAATATTGCTATTCATGTCTTGCTAATAAAAAGAAAATAGGGCCCTGTCTGGTTTAGCTCAGTGGATAGAGCATTGGCCTGTGGACTGAAGGGTCCCAGGTTCAATTCCAGTCAAGGGCCC
>NW_006283544.1:88436-96625 GCF_000327345.1 Myotis davidii
ACATGCCAGGGTTGCAGGTTCAATCCCCAGTAGAGGGTGTGCAGGAGGCAGCTGATCAATGATTCTCTCTCATCATTGATGTTTCTATCTCTCTCTCTCTCCCTCTCCCTTTCTCTCTGAAACCAATAAAAATATATTTAAAAAAAGAAAAGAAAAAAGAAAAGAAAATAGGATTCTACCAAGTCTCCTATATACCTACTCTAGGACTTCTGTGAGGATCAAATGAGATGAGGCATGGGAAAACGCTTTACAAACATTTAGTTAAACTGTAAAATGTTTGCACCTGCCTATATAGCAAGTTATGTTCCTGGGCCGAAGAAACTCCAAGGATGCTAGTTGCTAGTCGCTAGGGAGAGGAAGCTGGGCATTGCCACTTGACCTCATTACCCAGCACCCACAGCCACCATTTCTGGGCTAGGCGGGGCTATGGGCTGCATTTTGCGCCATGGGGTCTTGGCAGCATTGGCTGTAATTTGGTGGGGTGTTGCTCCAGGGTGGTGGTGGGGCCTGTGTCCCACTTGGGGGAAGCCGAGTGTTGCTTTGTTGGCACCAGGTCTGTGGTGCTGTTTATCTTTAAATGGCCAATGTGCATCATGGCAGCTTCTGCATTGAGCGTCTGCCCCCTGATGGTCAGTGTGCATCATAGCTACTGGTCAGATGGACAGATGGACACTTAGCCTTTTATATATATAGATTAGTATAACTTCTAATATTAAAACATTGTTGCACTCTTCGTCTAAACCCCATTTTTGGTGCTTCATTGTTCTTTTAAAGTATGATGAATTCTATCCTTCAGATTATTCTGTAGTTGTGAGCACTATAAAAATTAGTATGAAAGTTCCTCAGAAAATTAAAGATAAAACTACAGTATGATCCAGCAATTTCACTTCTGGATATCTATTTGAAGGAAATGAAATCCCTATCTGAAAAAGATACCTGCACCTCCATATTCATTGCAGCATTATTTACAATAGTCAAGATATGGAAACAACCTACGTGTCCACCAATGAATGAATGGATAAAGTATATGTGATATATATACAATGGAATACTGTTCAGCCTTAAAAAGGACACTCTGCCATTTGCCATAACATGGATGAACCTCAAGGGCATTATGCTAAGTGAAATAAGAGAGTATAATGAGACAGAGTAAAGCAAATACTATATGATCTCAATTATATGTGGAATCTAATACAAACATACAGAACCCACTGAACTCACAGATATGGAGAACATAGTGGTGGTAGCCAGAGGCAAGGAGCAGAGGAGATGGGTGAAGGGGGTCCAAAGGCACAAACCCACATTATAAGTCAAGTTCTGGGGATATAATATACAACATAGGGACTCTAGTTAGAAATGCAGTGTTGTATTTTTGACAGTTACTAAGAAAGTATATTTTTCTAGAAATTAATTTTTATTTTTATATTTTTATTTATTAATTTTAGAAAAAGAGAAGAAGGAAGAGGGGGAGAGAGGGAGAGAGAGGGAAACAGATTTTTTGTTTCACTGACTTATTACATTCATTGGTTGATTCTGATTCTTGTTTGTGCCCTGAATGGGGATCTAATCCACAACCTTGATATATCAGTACGATGCCCTTACCAACTGAGCTACCTGGCCAGGACTGAGAAAGCAAATTTTAAAAGTTCTTATCACAAGAAAAAATATTGTAACTAAGTGTGCTGAGGGATGTTAACTAAAATTATTGTGGTAATCATTTCCCAATATATAGATATGCCAATCATTATGTTGCACACCTTAAAGTAATACAATGTTATTTAATAACTAGAGGCCCCAGTGTACTGGGGCAGGGTGTCCCTCAACCCAGACTGCACCCTTTCTAATCTGGGACCCGTCGGCAGTCGGACATTCCTCTCACAATCCGGGACTGCTGGCTCCAACCACTCACCTGCCTGCTTGCCTGATTTCACCTAACCGCTTCTGCCTGCCAGCCTGATAACCCCCTTACTACCCTCAGCCTGACTGTTTCCTAACTGCTCCCCTGCAGGCCTGTTTGCCCCCAACTGCCCTCCCCTGCAGGCCTGTTTGCCCCCACCTGACCTCCCCTGCTGGCCTGTTTGCCCCCAACTGTCCTCCCTGCTGGCCATCTTGTGGTAGCCATCTTGTGACCACATGAAGGTGGCCATCTTTGACCATATGGGGGTGGCCATGTTGTATGAGGGTGTGATGGTCAATTTGCACATCACCTCTTCATTATATAGGATTATATCTTAATTTTAAAAAATAGTTTATTCTGTAATATTTGTGGTGGTGGTAGGTGCAGTTACTATGGTATATATGTGTTTGTGAGTAAAAGTGCTATTTTCAGGTTTAGATATATTACTGGTCCGATAAAGCCTTCCCTTCACTGTCCTATTCAAAACGTAGAAGAGCATTGGAATAACCTGGTCCCTGAGGGTTACAAATACCTACCTATGACACCATTTGGAGCCCGATTTTATCAACTTCTTCAATTGTCATTAGTCTCTTTAGGCTTTTCCTTCTTTCCTGCCCTCATTTAGATAAGATATATTTTTATAGATATGGCTACATTTCATGAATTCTTTCCAAATGTGTCTGCATAGAATTGTGAGAAATATACTTTTAGGAGTTTTCAACTTATTTTATAATCCTATTTCCTAGTATTTCATTTTAACTTTTGCTCACATTTTCCTTGACTAGGCCACTTAATTATTTATCTACTTTACTACATACATGTGAGTATGTGTATTTCCAAAGAGCCAGGTGTCAGATTGGAAAAAAAACCCACAAAACAAACAAACAAACAAAAAAACACTCACCAGAACAATGTTGCCACAAAGCAGATAAAGACTGGGATCAAATATCCGTATGAATTATGAAAATAAAAATAAAAAAGGAGTTGCCTCTATAAAATAAAACCACAAATATAATGACAAGCATTTATAAGGTGCTTACCATTGGTAAGACACTATTCTAAGTGCTTTAAATAAATTAACTCGTTTAATTTCCACTACATTCCTATCAAGTAGAACAATTATTACCCTATTTCTAATTCAGAGAATTGGAAGCACTAAAAAATTACAAGTTCACATAGATGGTAGGAGGCAATAGTTCAAAGCAGGAATATAAAAGGCTCAGGAAAGCTATAATAGAAGGAGATATAACATTAGCTTTTAGAGAAAAATGAAACTTTATCAGTTCTGGTAACAGAAAATTGGTACATAAAAAGAGAACAAAGGGGCACTACGCCCTATGAAAACACAGTACAAATCATCAAATACAGGTCAGGAAGAAACAAGTAAAATGTTAAAGAAAGTTAAATTACATAGAAAATGTAACCTACAAAAAAGGCATATAAGAATATCCAATATATGCATTCAGGAGCCCAAAGAAAATAATTAAAATGCAGTCAGCTTCCCATGTTGATGGGTTTCACATTCATGGATTGAAAAGACATTTTAGAATCCAATGAAGGCCCAAAAAGCAAAATTTGAATTTGCTACATGTCAAGCACTTCTTTATTCACATGAAGAAGTCTGTAGTCAAACCCAACTGTAGTCTATGTACTAGTATAAATACAGGTTCTATGTAAATACTATGCCATTTATTTTAGGGACTTCAGCATCTACATATTTTGGTATTCACAGGAGATTTTGAGAACCAAATTCCTACAGTTACTAAGGAACAACTGTAGATATAAAAATAAATACAGGTATAATTCAAAAAACCTTGCCAAAAAACATACACATACACACACACAACAAACAAACAAACAAAAACAGATGTGAATCTTTAAACATGAAAAGGCATTTTCTTAGAGAGATTGACACTGAAGGTTCAATACCACAACATACCCTAGTAAAGTTAAGTAGGCACTTAGATAAAAAGATTAAGCTACCTTTAAGGTAAAGGTAAAGAAATCAGGCTAACCTCAGGCTTCATAGTAATATTCAGTGCCAGGAAACAATAGGAAAATGCTCAAAATGCTCAAAGGTACTTGGGGAGAAAAATTGATCCAATAAATAATTTAAATTCTCTCATTTGAAAATCAATGCAATTGAAATTTAGTTCTTAGGAACTCTTCTTGAAAAAAAATAAAAAAGAAAAGAAAATTTTCATTAACAGTAGCGTTGGCTTCCTTGGTCACCCCAGCTGGCTCCGTGGCCATCACCCAGACAAAGCCATAGTGGCAGGGCCGAGGCAGAGGCAGTTAGGGAGGATCAGGTCAGGAGGGGAGGGCAGTTGGGGTGATCAGGCCAGGTATGGGGGGGCAGTTGGGGGCAATCAGGCTAGTGGGGGGGCAGTTGGGGGATTGCCCCGAACTGCCCCCGCTGCTGGCATGCTAAACCAGCAGTCAGACATCCCCTAAGGGGTCTCAGATTAGAGAGGGTGCAGGCTGGGCTGAGGGAAAACCCCCCACCCCCTGCACAAATTTTGTGCACTGGGCCACTAGTATACGTATATTTAAAGGTATAAAAATAATATCAAGGAAATATATCAACTAAAAATCAAGTGATGGGGATATGGAGAGATGAAGTGGCAATATAATAATTTTGTCATTTTTCAAACAGGAAGCTCATAGGTAACTTATGTAGAAATGGGGAATTAAGTATCTTTTATGTTATGGACTGAATGTTAGTGTTCCCCTCCCAAAATCCCTACTTGAAATCCCAGTCTCCAATATGCTAGTATTAGGAAGTGCAGGTCTTCAGAAGGTGATTAGGTCATGAGGGCAGAGCAGCCCTCATGACTGGCATTGGTGCCCCTATAGAGAGACAGGAACTCTTCCTCCAGCTCTCTGCTCTCTACCTTATGAGGACACACCACAAGTGAGCTATCTGCAACCTAGTAGAGGGCCCTCACTAGAACCCAACCATGTTGGCACCCTGATCTCCAGAACTGTGAGATATACATTTTTGTTGATAAGCCACCCAGTTTACAATATTTGCTATTGCAGCCTGAGCTAAGATATTACCTGGGCAAAAGTAGGTTTACTGTGCCATTGTGACATTCTTTTGAGTTAATAAAGCTATTATAATAATCAAAACCTGCACATCCTTTTCCATATGAACAACTTAAACCTACACCCCTTTCTAAAAGCTTCCACTTTTAGAAATTTATCACACAATTATACCCCCACATGTTATAGAAAATATTTATGTGGGTATTTATTGTTAGTAATAAAAATAATTGAAACAATCTAAATAATGATGCGCACTGACTGCCATGGGGCAGACGCTCAATGCAGGAGCTGCCCGCTGGTGGTCAGTGTGCTCCCACGGGGGAGTGCTGCTCAGCCAGAAACCAAGCTCACTGCTGCTGACCGCAGCAGCAGTGGCGGGGGCTTCTCCCACCTCTGCGGCAGTGCTAAGGATGTCGAACTGCTGGCTTAGGCCCGCTCCCCCTGGGGACCGGGCCTACACCAGCAGTTGGATATCCCCCAAGGGCTTCTGTACTACAAAAGGGTACAGGCTGGGCTGAGGGCTCCTCCCGCCCCCTGACTGCACAAATCTCATGCACCGGGCCTCTAGTTTGTACAAAATAACAAACAACAATGGAATTAGAATGACATGTTTGTCAAGCAGCCACCAAGCGTTTGTTTAAAAATAAAAACACTGTTAGGTCCTACTTAGCTCCATAGGAACACCATCATGATGTCTAAAGTTTTGCCTTGGTTTGAGCAAAACTGAATTTATGTGAGGCATCCAGGTATTTAAATGAAATCATGGCTCTAATTGATTAAATGCTTAAAAGCAAAATGATGTTATGTAAACACAAAGTAAAATGACATGCAAATTAACATAAAATAGGGAAGACTGCACCTCATACATTCCCAAACTCTAAAACATGCTCAGAGGAAAGTGAGAATCTCCAGAACGCCAGAATGGGCACGACCTGGCTTGATGTTTCCATTTTTATTGAAAACTGCTTATCAGGAACAGTTGAACCTCCAAATAAAGCCCACAGCAAATACAAGCTATAAAAAGCATTCGCTTGTCACTAAGAGAATATGAACAGGTTTAGAACATCTACTGTTCCGCATCTCAAGTATTCAAATGACACTGTAAGCGACTATCAAGGGATTTTGCAGGAAGATAACTTTCCCTCTAAATCTTTTTACCCAGGCGTGATATACAAACGTGCAATAGATCTTTTCTGTAATTAAGTAAACTGTTCCCTTGCTTCATAGTTACTCAGCAACAAATGACACCTACATGATCTTTCTGAAGAGAAAAAAAAATCAGGGCTTATTTATTGCCAAGTAAACTCATAGAAAATGGACATTTTAATTGATTATTCTTGTAATAAAATAATTGAGAAAACAATTTTTCACCATATTTCTCCTTGACAAACCCCCTTTAATCATTGTTTTGAATTCTAGCTATGTTGCCAAAAAGCTGCCTTACATTTTGTCACTGTGTCATCTTGCCTAAAGAAAAAAATGTTTCCTGGGAAAACTGTGCATTTGAAGTGTCTGAAGGAAATATATATATATATATTTTTAGTAATGCTACCACTAGAAAACACTAGTTCTGATTATGTTTGCACATTCAATATAAAATATATAAAATAAGACCTAAGGCTGCCAAATATATATATATAAATTTTACACCCACACACACACACACACACACACACACACACACACTTATAAAAAAACCCTTTCAGTTCTGTTCGCAATCAGTTTCTGAGAATTTACCATCTTATATAGACTGAGTGTGAAACTGGGACACAAAGATTATTTCTTCTTTCAATGGAATCCTAATCTAATAGTGATGATGACAGGTATGTAAATTTAACAAGGTTTCTAAATTAAAAACAAACACACACACACAAAACTGTCAGAATTGCAAAAAAAAGATACATATAGTCTATATATAGGTGCAAAAAAATAAGTGATTCATTCCAGTGATGAATGATGGTAAATGAAATCAAAATACTATTTTGAGAGCCTCAAATGAAGTTCACCAGGAGATTCTGGGGGAGAGAAGAGGAAAAGAGAAAAGTAATTGCAAGTAGTGGAAATAGCATTCACATAAGCATAACGTGTGACACATTGTCATGTTTTCAAGAAACTATAAATTACTGACTATTGCCAGAAGATGCTGGGAGTGAGGAGTGATAGGAGATCAGGGCTGGAGAATTAGACTTAGGCTGAACTAAGAGAAACCTTAAATATCATAGACTAGTGGCCTGGTGCACAAATTCGTGCACATTGAAAGACAATTAATTAGAAAAAATATTTTAATATCACTATTCGCCCTTTGTCTATAATAGAAGTGTCAACCAAATTCACAATTGACCATGACAGATCAAAACACATGCATGCAATTGGCGGCAGCGAGAGCTTTATATGTATCACACATGCACGAGTCAACTTAGCCTTTTCTATATGTAGAATAAACTTGTTTAATTAGACCTGCTTTCTGATGTAGCTAAACTTTTTCTAGCCCAGTGAAGCACCCCAACTTCTCTTTCAGGTAATTGTCAGCAACACAGCAGTAAATATCAACACGAAGCAGATTTTTATTGCAGATCATGTAGGGAAGAAAAAGGGTAAAATATTTATCTGTAACAGTGTTTTACTATATTTTGCACAGTTCTGTGAGGATCAAATGAGATGAGGCATGGGAAAATGCTTCACAGACATTTGGTTAAAGTGTAAATGTTTGCACCTGGCTATAAAGCAAGTTGTGTTCCTGGGCTGAAGAAACTCCGAGGAGGCTAGTTGCTAGGGAGAGGAAGCTGGGCGTTGCTACATGATGTCATTACCCAGTGCCCATAATGACCATTTCTGGGTTGGCCATGGAGTCACGGCAGTGTTGGCTACGATTTAATGGGCTGCTGCTCTGGGGTGGTGGTGGGGCCTGTGTCCCACTTGGGGGAAGCCAAGTGTTGCCTTGTGGGTGCCAGGTCCATAGTACCATTTCTTTGTAAATGGCCAGTGCACATCACGGCCGCTCCTGCATTGAGCATTTGTTCCCTGGTGGTCAGTGCACATCATAGCGACCAGTCAGATGGTCAAACACTTAGCATATTAGCCTTTTATATATATACTAGAGGCGTGGTTGCTTCTCTTCATGCACTGGGGGGGAGGTGGGCAGGTATCCCTTGCCCAGCCTGCACCCTCTCCAATCTGGGACATCCCTCTCACAATCCAGGACTGCTGGCTCCTAAATGCTCACTTGCCTGCTTGCCCCTAGCCG
>NW_006283544.1:96890-110256 GCF_000327345.1 Myotis davidii
AACTGCCCTCCCCTGCTGGCCGGTTCCCCCCCAAGTGCCCTCCCCTGCCGGCCTGATCTCATCCCCAATTGCCCTCCTCTGCTGGCCAATTTGGTTCTGATTGGTTGGTTTCTATGGCTGTCAACGTCAAAAGCTCTGCCTCTTAGGCAGCCATCGGCTCCTCACAGTTCACCCAATTTGGTTCTGATTGGTCAGTTTCTATGCCAGTCAGTGTCTCTGGGCCTATCAATGGGGCCTGATCAGAAAGACAGGGCTGATCAGCAGCCCTAGTGGAGGCCTGAAGAGAAATGGAGACATGGATGCTGGAGAGAAAGAGAAGCAAGTGCTGAACCACAGTTGCCACAGAGGCTACGGATCAGACCTTGCTTCTCTCTTCAGGCCTCTCTCCAGGCCTGATTCGCAGCCCCCTCAGCAGTCAGTGCTGGGTTACCATGGCAACCCAGCGCTGACTGCAGGACTGACTTCCAGTTGGTCAAGCCTCCAGTTGTGACAGACCAGGGTTTTTTATATATTAGGATAGATAGGAACTTAAAGTTTATCTTGAGAGATATGCAGAGATCTAAAGAGTTTTCTGTCAAGGAGTCAGATCAAGGTTGCTACTGAGAAGAAGCAAGGCAGTTGTCACTAAGTAAGGGCCTGATCAGAGACAAGAAGACTAATGAGCAAGTCACTTTACAGGTTTTGGACTAGGGTATCAAAAATGTATCCAATCCTAATAATTTCATTTAAAAAATATGTTTTCTTAAAATGTAAAAATAATAAAGGATAAAAGATATAAGGCAAAATTTCCTAGCCACTCATCTATAAGACACTGAGGCTCACTTCCTGCAGATAACTAATATGAATGAATATATTTTGCTTCCCTTTTCACACATTTATATACTCCTTGTCCCATTTTTTACAAAACAGTTGCATATTCAACATACTATTCTACATTTTTCTTTCTTCACTAAACAAATCTCAGAGATATTTCTATTTAAGTGCATAAAACATACTTAATTTTTTTTACCACTGCATATATTTTCCAATGAATATCTGCCCCATAATTTATTTAACCAGTCACCTATTAAAGAATTTGTATATTGTTTCAGTGCCACAGTACCTACACATGCATGTGTTTTATTTTGTACATGAACACTGATGAGGTTCTTTTGCCCTCATCTATTGCTGCATAACTAACTACCTCAAAGCTTGGTGTCCTAAACCAATAATTATTGTTATATGTCACAGTTTTGTGGGTCAAGAATTGGAAAACACTTTGCTGAGATATTCTCCTGCTCTATGACGCATCCAAAGGGGTCATTTAAAAAAAATTTTTTTTTTATTCTGCTGGTGGGTGGTTTGGTCCAAATATGGCTCAATCAGATATCTGGCAGAAAGGGTACACACTTCTAGTTTTAAGATAAGCAAATTCTAGTATCCTAATGTACAGCATGGTAACTAGTTAACAATACTGCATTGTATACTTGAAAGTTGCTAAGGAAATAGAATTTAATTGTTCTCACTCCAAAATTAAAAAAGTAACTATGTGAGTTAATGGATGTGTTAGTTAACCTTACTCTGTGTCAGAGACAGCAAGAGCACTGCTCAGCACTGCTGCTCTGAATCCACATATTTTCCTCAATTCTTTTCAGAAAAGTTCAAGTCCAGATGGCTTCACTGATAAATTGTACCAAATGTATGCCAGGGCTGGTTCCTTCTTGAACCCTGCTGACTGTACTAACTGTTGGGAACTTAGTCCAAGTTCCTCCTTTATCCTCTGTTCACAGGTGTTGGATCTGAGCCCCTCTGCCTAGGGCTGGACCTCCTAGGACCCCAGGTCTTAGACAGAGAAGCCATGAGAAATTGTGGGTATATCAGCATGAGTCTTTATTTCAGAAGCCAGTGGCCATATAG
The DNA here is from genome assembly GCF_000327345.1 of Myotis davidii. Lineage (NCBI taxonomy): Eukaryota > Metazoa > Chordata > Mammalia > Chiroptera > Vespertilionidae > Myotis > Myotis davidii. The sequence continues at coordinate 98,787 of NW_006283544.1, forward strand.
CTGTCCGACAAAACAATCCTTCAGAGCAATGTCCCATGTACAGATAGGCAGCCGTATACCAGCCGGTTAACATATACATCTTTCCCACAAAGGAGCATTAATCTCTGTACCCACAGTTATTACCTGGGCAGCTGCATGCTGCCCCCTAGACTCTCCACCTCACATCATAGTGGTACCTAAGCTCTCTGCCTCAGCAGCTGCTCTAGCCTCTCTGGCTCAGCAGCTTCTCCTGTCTCGCCTGCCCAGCACACTGGCCTCACATAGTAACTATCTCCCAGCTTCTCTCCCACCTCATTTCTCCAGCTTCGTCTTCACACTCTAGCTGGTTAACATGGTAGCTATATCGGAGCTCTCTCTGAGCTCTTAGCCTTCCATTGTGGTAATAGCAGCTCTCAGCTCCATCTGAGCTCTCTAGCCTCTCCTGCACACATAGGAGTTACATTCTCTGTCCCTACTCTCTGCTTCTCACACTAGCTGGTCAGTAACCTGTACATTATTCCAGAGACAAAGAAGGCTAGTTGCCAGCCATGACATCAATCAGCAGGGCACAGTGTACTGTGAGATTGCTGTGGCCTTGCAGCTCTAATGGTATCTTAGCCTAGGTGCAGAGTGGCCTGGGACAGTCTGGTGTGTTAACAACAGGGCCTCTGTGCTCTAATTGGCCTTAACGATCAGGGGCCTCTGGCATGGTTCCCACACTATGGTAAACATGTCACAATCTTCCTATATAGTAAAAGCCTAATATGCAAATTGTCTGACTGGGAGTTTGACAGCTCGCTATGACATGCGCTGAACACCAGAGGGTGGCAGAGAACATGGTGGGTGTTGGCAATGCAGCGCTGGCAGTGGGCAGCAGTGGAGGCACTGCTGGCCCGATGGGCCCTGAGGAGAGCAGGACTGCGGTGGGATGGTGGAGCAGGTGAGCAGACAGCACAGGCCAAGGTGGGGTGCTAGGTGGGGCTATAGGGCTGCGAGGCGAGGGGGCACGAGCTGGGGCTGCGAGGCTGGGGGTGCAAGGTGGGGCTGATTCCCACAGGTCACCCTGAGGGACCCCACCCATTCAGGAATTCGTGCACCGGGCCTCTGGTATATACATATACATCAAATCATCATATTAAACTTACACAATGTTATGTGTCAAATATATTTTAATAAAGCTAGGGAAAAATAGGAAAGAGGGAAGCATATGTTACCAGTATCCTGATTAACCTACACTTGCCTTCTCTCAAAAACAAAATTGAGACATATTTACCTACACTGACAAAGCAAAACAGCAAGAACTCTCAAATTACTAAAAACAGAAAAGAAATGGGTGACATTACAGAAATAAAAAAGATTAAGGGTAATAGGAAAGACAATTGAAATCTGTCAACAATTATATACCTATATATAACAGATACATTTCAAGAAAGATACAAATTACTGAAATTGACTCAAGAATAAATAGAAAATCTCCAAGGACAGAGATTGAGTTAGCAATAAGAAAAACTTCCAACAAAAAGTTCAAGCCCACAGGTGGTTTCCCTAATAAATGGTACCAAATATATAAAGAGGGATTGCCACTAATACTTCAAAAACACTTCCAAACTATGAAAGAGAAGGGAATATTGCCTAACTCTTTCTGTAAGGCCAGCATTACCCAGATACCAAACCAAACGATCATATCACAACAAAATTGCATACCAATACATCTAACGAGTACAGTGGGGCCTTGACTTACGAGTTTAATTCGTTCCGTGATGGAGTTCGTAACTCAAATTACTCGTATATCAAATCTTAAAGTGAATGAGTGAGACGTGATTCTGGGATATTGTTGTGGCGTTCACTGTGACTGACGTTCGCTGAGCCAACTAGCGGTGGGGTATCTGAAGCTGGCTCGTAACACAAATTTTAGCTTACAACTCAAAGCAAAAAATTGGCTGAGAGACGCCTCATATCTTGAAAAACTTGTTAGTCGGGACACTCGTAAGTCAAGGCCCCACTGTATAGGCAAAATCCTCAATAAAGTGCTAGAAACCAAATCCAGCAGCATATAAAAAAGAATATTCACTATAACCAAGTGGGATTTAACCTAGGAATGCTGGTTGAGATCAGTATACAATCAATCAGAATAATACAACATTATCTATATAATAGAGGAGAGGAATATGCAAATTAGCTAGGACACTGTAACGTCAAGACCGAACAGCAGGGACTTGAGGTTGCATGGGGTCTGGTCGGGACGAGGGACCTCAGGCTGCACCCCTCGCCCAGCTAGGCTTGACGGGGGACCTCAGGCCATGCCCCTCACCCGGCGCTGGGCCGGGGGACCTCAGGCCATGTACCCTGCCCTGGCGCCAGGCCAGGGGACCTCAGGCTGCAACCCCTGCCTGGCAGGGCTTGACAGGGGACCTGAGGCCACACACCCTCACCCAGTGGGGCTTGACAGGGGACCTGAGGCCGTGTCCCCGCCCTGGTGCTGGGCCAGGGGACCTGAGGGTGTGCCCTCTGCCCAGCACCAGGCTGGGGGACCTGAGGCTGCACCCCCCCTCACCCAGTGGGGCTTGATGGGGGTCCTGAGGCTGCACCCCCCCATCTGGCGGGACTTGACAGGGTTGGGGCCCGCTGGGTCTGGCTCTCCGCAATTTCAAGGTGCACGTGGGTTGACGGGGACTTGACTCTGGGTCCCGCAGTGTGCCCCAGACTCTGAGAGAAGGAAGATTTTTATATACATTTTACTAATTGTCTTTTATCTCTGACACTTCTATTATAGAGAAAGGGCAAATAGCAATATTAAAATATTTCCTCTAATTAGTTCCCTTTTAATGTGCACAAATTTCATGCATCAGGCCACTAGTAATTAATAAAAATACAAGAATAAACTGTGTTTCATCCAGTTTATTGTCAAGAATAAACCTAATTTTTCCCTACTCTGTATAGAACCCACCTGGATAATTCAGGATAATTTCATTTTGAGATCCTTAATTACATATGCAAAGATTCTTTTTTTTAAAAAGGTAATATTTACAGGTTCTGGAGATTAAAATATGGACATATCTTTTCTGGGGGTCACCATTTAACTTCCTATACTATTCAAAAGGGAAAGAATAATCTTTTTAAGATACATTGCTGGGACAAATTTATATTCACATATAAAAGAATTAATTTGGCCCCTACCTCATATCCTATATGACAACTAAGTCAAAATAGATCTAAGTCATACATTTAAGAGCTAAAAGTATAAAACAATAAAATACAGGCATAAATCTTTGTGACATTAAATCAGTCAACAATTTTTTTAGATATGTCATCAAAAGCAGAATGAATCAAAGAAAAAAATCTAGAATTTGGACTTCTTTAAAGCTACCATTTGTGCACTGAATAGCACTAGCATGAAGGAAGTGAATAGACAAAATCCACAAAAGTGTTTTGTGGGAACCCTAATCAGAATACGCTGGATGTTCAAGGCCAACTTGCCATATGCAAATGCAAAAGCAAGGACACAGCAATCTTACTGTATGCCAGGTGCAGGGATACCTTTCTATAACCCAAATATTGATGTCACTATTTGGCAAGAAGCCTCTTGTCTAAGCTAGTGTAAGTGTATGCTACTGACCAACAGGTGGCTGGCTCCTATGTTTGCTGCAGCTGTTTTGTGAGGCTACTTTGAAAAATTGTTTTATCTGATGGCTCCTTGTTAGCAATGGCTACTTGGTCTGCAATAAAGACTGTCTTATATGCCTACTAGAGGCTTGGCACACAAAATTCGTGTACTTGGGGGGGGTGTCCCTCAACCCAACCTGTGCCCTCGCAGTCCAGGAGACCTCGGGGGGTGTCCGACTGATGTGGGGAGCAGGCCTATGCCATCAGCCAGACATCCCTAGTGCTGCTGCCGTGGCGGCTCCCCCCACTGCCGCTGTGCTTGCCAGCCATGAGCCGGCTCAGGGTTTCTGGCTGAGCAGCACTCCCCCTGTGAGAGCGCACTGCCCACCAGGGGGCAGCTCCTGCATTGAGCGTCTGCCCCCGGTGGTCAGTGCATGTCACAGTGACTATTCGTTCTGCCATTCAGTTGATTTGCATCTTAGCTTTTTATTATATAGGATGACTGCTCATATCTTTTTTTAAAAAATTAAAAATATATTTTTATTGATTTCAGAGAGGAAGGATGAGGGAGAGAAAGATAGAAATATCCATGATGACAGAGAATCATGGATTGGCTGCCTCCTGCAAGTTCCCCACTGGGGATTGAGCCCACAACCCAGGCATGTGCTCTTGACCAGAATCGTGCCTGGAACATTTCAGTTCGCAGGCCAATGCTCTATCCACTGAGCCAAACCAGCTAGGGAAACTGCTCATATCTTCATCTAATACCCAGTGTCTGAGGACCTGTATTCCCATAGGTTTTATTTGCAAATTTGTATTTGATAAGAAATTTGTATCCACTGTATATGAACACTTGAAATCCACCATTTAAAAAACAAGTCACCTAATTTTTAAATGGGCAAAGCATATGAATAGACATTTCTGGGGGGGGGGGGTCTAGGGGGGGAGCACAAATAACAAGCACATGGACAAATGAGCACCATCATTAGGGAAATGAAAATCAAAATCACAATGAAACACTATTTTACATGCTCTAAGATAGCTATAATTTATTTTTAATGGAACACTAACATTAGTGAGGATGTCAAGAAGTTAGAATCTTCATGAGTTGCTAGTGAGAGAGAAAGTCAGAGTCACCTTATAAAATGGTTTGCCAGTTCCTCCAAAAGTTAAACAGAGTTGCCATATAACCTAGCAATCCCACTCCTAGGGATATAACAAAAGAATTAAAAACATATGTCCAGCCTGGCCAGCATGGCTCAGTGGTTGAACATTGACCTATGAACAAGGAGGTCATGGTTTGATTCTCGGTCAGGGCACATGCCCGGGTTGTGGGCTCGGGTTGAGGGCTTGATCCTCAGTGTGGGGCGTGCAGGAGGCAGCTGATCAATGATTTTTCTCATCTCTGTCGCTCTCCTCTCTCTCTCTCTCTCTCGCCCTTTCTCTCTGAATTCAATAAAAATATGTTAAAAAAATATGTCCACACACACAAAAGAAAACTTGTTTATGAATGTTTATAGAAGCATTATTCATAGTAACGAAAATGTGAAACAACCCAAATGTCTACAAACTAATGAATGAATTAAAAAAATGTGGTACACTGCTCAGTGGAAAATTATTTAGTCATAAGAAGAAATTAAGTACTGACCCATGCTACAATATGGGTCAAAAACCTTGAAAATTTTGTGGTAAGTAAAATAAATCAGACATAATATGAAATGTTCTCATAGGAAAACTCACAGAGACAGAAAGTGGTTGTGAGAGCCTGGGGGACGAAGGAAATTAGGAATGATTGTTAAAGACCATGAGTTTCTTTTATTGGTGATGAAAATGTCTTAGACTTAGGTAGTGGTGAAATTCACAAGGTTATGAAATCAACAAGGGAATTGTATACTTTAAACAGGTGAATTTTATGGCATGTGAATTATATTTCAAACAAAAAATGTTGAAAAAAATAAGTGAGCTATACTGATCCACAATATGGGTGAACGTTATAAAAAATAATGTTGAGTTAAACAAATTAAGTCACAGAAAACTACATATAGTAACTTTCCTTTTTTTTGTAAAAAAAAGTATAAGAATATCTAAAAGGCAAATAAATAAGAAAAATAAAACTTAGGGATCTTTAGTTGTGGAGATAGCCCAAATGTATATGCAAATGGAATAGTAATATTTTTGTTATTAAATACATTAGTCGTATGAATGTTTATAATTATGACTCTCAATGAACATATATGCTCTGCTATGCTTTTAATGATATATAATAAAATATTTAACTCATTTGCTTTTCAATGTTAAGTGGCTGGGGGAATGCTAGTATCACTAATGGAAAACAGTGGCATTCAAACCAGCTGGTGTGGCTCAGTTGGCTGGAACACTGTCCCAAGCACCAGAAAATCATGAATTTGATTCCTGGTCAGGGCACATACCTACGTTGCAGGGTGTGTATGAGAGGCAACCAGCAACAGATGCATGTATCTCTCTCACATCAATGTTTCTCTCTCTTCCCTTTCCTCCCTCTCTAAAAATTAACTAAAAAAAAAAAAAGTATATGATCCATCATTTTATGCCATGGGTCACACAGTCTTACTATTTTTAGTCAATCTGTCCACCATTCTTTTTATAATGATTACTTCTGAGTCACCAATCTGTTGATGCTCAGCCAGCTGAGTCAGGAGTAGGGTTATTTTTTATAGTTAGAGAACATCTATAGTGAGTCATCTACTCACTATGGCAGTTTATTTCAAAATTCTCTTCTACCCCCTCTTAGCTCATATTAGTCGGCCTATTATTTTACCTAAGTTGATATCATTGTTATGCCAGTTTAATATTTAAATTTGAATCTTCCTTAAATCATGATGCCCTGTGATTCCCCATTTGTTGAATAAAAGCATTTCAGTGCTTTATGAGAAATGTATGTACAGGAGTAGAGCAACAGTATCACTACTTAGATTTTGAGTCAAGTTGGACTTTCTTAGTTCAGGGTATAACAGCCATCTTGAAAAACAAATTTGTTGAAAAGATAAAGGTAGGTTTTGTTTTTAATACTAAAAGCTTCTCTTCATATGACTTTATCATAAGGGAGATTTCACAGGAAAAGAAGCTGCTGCAGTAAGCCTTCTAGGTTTGGGGAGGAGCCAAGGATGAGACAAGTAGGTTAAAAAAGGAGTTCAGAAATAACTGTGCCAACTCCCAGCCTTGGGATCAAACATCAACTGTAGAAATCTACACAAAGACTTTGGCTACCTGTATGTGTATAGACTCTCTAGTGAAAGGATCAGAAAACTGGTGAAAGTTACCAAACAACTATTTAAAGTCTTTGGGAATTGACCTGAGAGCAGGCGATAAATTGAGATGAATTTATTTTCAAAAACAAGTCTACAATTTCAGTAAGAACAGTAGTAATCTCTGGCATTTGATCCAGAAACTGCTCCCCCTCCCCCGCATGCATCCTTCTCAGTGTCACAGGTTCACTCCGCTGGGGAAAGCCAAGAACATGTTGCCTCCCTTCTCCTCACTTTCTACCTCCTCTCTCCACCTCTCAGTTGTAAGGCAATGGTGTCACTGCAGGAGGACTCCTTCATCACCTGTCGAAGATCTATGTTTCAGATCTATTCCAGGTGGGTACAGCCAAGAAAATAGAGTCTTCCAGCTTTACCCAACTCCAACTCTATTCTTGTTAAACATGGCAAGTCATGAGCTGCGGGCCAAAGAGATTTAGGGCTTTTGTTGTCCCCCAACAGCTCCCCTTATCCTCCAGCATCTGCTCATAGGGCAGAAGTTTCATGCCAGTCAGGTTAACTCAAGAAGAATGGGACTACCATTTCCCTACGCTCCCTCTTAGGGCAAAGATATCCCTCTGGAAGAAACACACTATCCCACACACTTCAGCTCTAGAACAGCTAACAGAGTTTCTCCTAAGGCAGTGGTTCTCAACGTGTGGGTCGCAACCCCTTTGAGGGTCGAACAACCCTTTCATAGGGGTCACCTAAGACCATTAGAAAACACATATATAATTACACATTGTTTTTGTGATTAATCACTATGCTTTAATTATGTTCAATTTGTAACAATGAAATTGGGGGTCACCACAACATGAGGAACTGTATTAAAGGGTCGTGGTATTAGGAAGGTTGAGAACCACTGTCCTAAGGGGCAGGCAAGACTTGAGGACTGGCAGTACTAGAGCACTGCCTGAGGGGGCTGACTTAATTTGGAACAGAGTGAAAGAACTCCTGGGTAAAGGCATTGTCCTACCAATGGAGATCATACTGGTAAACAATTAGAGAATCATTTGGATACTAGTTACAAACAAACAGACCCACCAGAAATTTAACAGGAAAGAATCTGCCCAGCAAAAGAAACCATTCACAAAACAACAAGAAAGCCCACTGCACGGGAGAACATATTTGCCAAGGATATCTCCAATATGGGTTTAATCTCCAACATTTACAGGCAACTCATACAACTTAACAAGAGGAAGGTAACAACCCAATCAAAAAATGGGCAACAGACCTAAATAGATACTTTTTGAAAGAAGTCATAAGGAAGGCCAAGAGACATATGAAAACATGCTCAAAGTCACTAATCATCTGAGAGATGCAAATCAAAACAACAATGAGGTACCATCTCGCCCCTGTCAGAATGGCTATCATCAACAAATCAACAAACGACAAGTGCTGGAGAGGATGTGGAGAAAAAGGAATCCTCGCGCACTGCTGGTGGGAATGCAGACTGGTGCAGCCACTGTGGAGAACAGTATGGAGTTTCCTCAAAAAGTTGAGACTTCTAAGCACTGACAACAGAGATATCACACTTCAGAAAAAGTAGACTTTGTAGAATTAATCCAAGAAAATCCACTAAACAAAGAAAGAGAATCAAACAATAACAAATCCCAGGCTGAAAATCAGACACTATAGGCAATACATTATATAAAATAATTTTTTTCTGAAAAATGAGACATGCAAAGAAACAGGAAAGTGTTACCCATACATATGAAAGATAACCAGGCAACAGATAATATTTTTGAGGGGTCCCATATGTTGGACTTAGCAGACAAGCTTCATTTCAAAGAAACTTTTATAAATATGTGCAACGAACTAAAAGAAAAACATTCCTTAAGTAAAAGGAAAGATAAGATTCAAATGCAGAATATCAATGAGGATATAGAAAGTATTTCAAAAAGGATACTCTAGTGTTGAAATAGACAGTGACTGAAGTAAAAATTCAAGAGAGTGTACTCAGTAGTAGATTTGACCTGGCAGAAGAAGAAAGAATCAGGGAATTTTAAGAAAATTAATACAGACTATCCAATGTGGAGAACAGGAAGAAAAAAGATATCAGTAAAAATAACCTTAAAAAAGAATTAGGATGTACAAAGTATTTTGATGGTGTGGGAAAACATTTATACAATGGTAAGAAAAGAAAGCAAGATATAAACTATGTAAAAATGCATTAAAAATTATAAATGATAAACTATGAACTATATATGCCTTTTAGTGTTAGAATTATTGATGCATTTATTTTGGTATGCTTTTCAGTAATTCCCCAAATTTCATGGTAGATATGTAGCTCTTCCATTCAAATGATTATATTTGCTCCCTTTTAACTTTCAAGAGCCGCCTAAAGTAACAGAGTGATGATAGTATGGAAATAAAGGCTACAGCTATCACCAGCTCCAGAATAAACATGCAGCTGAATTTGATGTGTTGGTACCGCATCCAACACCAACAGTAAAAGGCTGCCAGGATACTGCCATCACGATGACCTAGGTGCTCTGCTTCTTTGCCTCTACAATATTTACTGCGGCAGCCAGCTCCTCACCTTCCCCTCCATGCTGTATATATTTTTTCTCTGTCTCAAGGGTTTTGCTAACTCTTGGCTTCTCTGTCTCCTTGATATCTTCATGCTGCCATCTGTGTGTTCCTCATATCTCAATAATGTCTTGAGAGCAGGAATTAGACAGTGCCAGCTAATTATTATTTGGGGCGCTTCTAAACTGTAATCTAAACTATATTGCTACTTCCCTCGGAGACTAATTCCTCCTCCTCCTTGAGTGGTGCTGTAACTAGCAACTTGCATCTAACAAATAGTGTGGCAGATGTGGTCATGTCTGCTTCTGCAACCAGGTCTTTAAAGGCATCATGGCTTTCTTGTTGTTGTCTTTCTCTTGGATCACCTCCTTTGAGGGAAGGAAGCCAGTCACCATATCATGATAATACTCCAACAGCCCTGTGCGGAGGTCAGTGTGCAGAGAACTAAAGCTACCTGCCCACAGCCAGTGAGGGGCAGAGGCTTCCTGTCAACGGCTATGTGAGTGAGCCGTCTCTGAAATGGATGTTGCAGTCCCTGTCAAGCCTTAGATTATGCAGGTCCACTACCATCTTGGCCGAAACCCCAGACCAGTTAAACTACCCCTGAATTCACAACCTCCAAATAGTATAAGGTAATAAATATGCAATGTGTGCAGGCAGAAAGTTTTATATAAGTTTGTTATGCAGCAATACTGTTCCTATTTAAGGGGAGTTTTATCCTAAGCTTCCTCACAGATTGACTGTTTAGGGCACCCAGGCATAAAAAACAACCCAAGAGTGTTCTCTCAGCAAGCACTCTGTGTTTGGAAATTTACCTCAGAATAAAGATACAGATGAGAAAGATTGAGACTGATGCCTGAGTGTTGCTATGAAAGAGGGAGGGAGAGAGGGAGGGAGGGAGACCATCCTTAGGATAATAAATTACCTACTACCTTAAAAATATCAGAAATAATTATCTTCTACACAAACAGGACTCCAAATGAAGAAAAATTCATTTAATAAGGAATTTCAAAGAAGCTTAGCACAGGGTTCTTGAGAGTTGGTTTTTAAGACATTTCTTTGGATTTCTCCTTTTGCCACTGTTGGCTCTGTAAACCAAAGTCAGTCTTATAGGATCTCTTTTGTACAGTAATTTTTAATCTAATTTTTGTCAAAGACACCTTTGAGGATTTAGAATCTTTCTCCTGATAAATAGAGACTGCCATAGTGAGTTTACAAATTCCCTGCTTCTTTGGAAAATATTCCCTACCTGGCAATTGTGTCTAGTTAAACTTGAGTGATTCTAGTAGTTAGAGAGCAAGTAACTCGTTGTTTTCTGATGTTTTAGAAATATGAAGGCACTAACTTACATGGTTTAATACTTACTACCTCACTGCATATATTAACCACTGTTTTAGAAATGAAGCTTTTCTTTTTTCAGTGTTTTCTACTCCCAAGGAAACTGAGACTCCAAATTCTAAAACACTGTAGAGAATTCACATTCCTATTACAACTTACTTATATCACCTGCCACAATACACCTAGTTGTTTGGTATAATGTATAAATCATTGGTGTTAATAAATATTAACTTATGTTGGTACTCAGTGGGTGAGACTACTAGACTTAAAGGAAACCCTCTTGATCAGCTCACTACTTTATTTCTGTGCATTCAGCTTTCTGTTTAATTAACCTCTTTCAATTGGAGTATCAGAGAAGTAACTCAAAATGAAAGGATACATTGATCACAATCAGCAGCATCATTTTCTCAAACAGACAGCCCTGCTTTGTCATTTATAGAGTAACTTATAGAGATCACAGGAGCCCACAGGCAACCCCTGATTTTATTGTATTAAACTGGTGGTATTATCCTTCCCAATACGCCTCGCTCAGTAGAACTACAAATGGCCACAGTCATTTTTTCCCTATAGGTTAACCTCTTTACAGATAAAGGATCCCTGAGAATAAAGGACTCCTGAGAATAGAGTGCATATGAAATGAATGTATTAGAGGCTTAAGCTGGATCAATACCTCTCTTTTACAAAGAATGAAAATTGAGGTACTGAAACACCTCTGCTTGGAACAACTAGGCAGCAGG
>NW_006283544.1:110285-111769 GCF_000327345.1 Myotis davidii
AGGAATCACCTCAGCGGGCTTGCCCCTCGCTTATGGATCCAGGAGAGAATATTCCTAAGAATCCATAACTTGCTTACAAAAGGAAGCAAAAAGCATGCTTCCCTACTTACTAAATGTGTCTCCTAGCTTGGATTCCAATGGAGCTATTCTGGTTGGTTCATTGTTTGGTTGCCAATACAGGTTTCATAATAATTTCACCTTAAACTACAAAATAAGGAGAATATTGTGATATGAAAGAGCAGCTGACTGCAGCAAGTTGGGCAAAATAAACTTCTTCATACAATATATATTTTTATGGCTTAAAAATATATTTTAAAGTTCCCATTCCAGTGAAAGTTGTCTTATTTCTTTATAGTTAGTACACAAAACAAAAGGAAAGCTCTCATGTAGACAGTTGACAGAGGTTACCAAAGTGGGAACATCAAAAACTGAACAGCACCTCTTTGGAGCTCCAGTGGCGCAATCGGTTAGCACGCAGTACTTATAAAAACTGAACAGCACCTCCGACCCCCTGCACAACCAAAATTCTGCGCTTTCCTCTTCAGGTGGGAAGAAAAACAAAAAAAGGAAAGAAAGGAATGATGGATCTAGCTATCATAATTCAAGGTAAAGAATACCACACTTAGCACATCCTATCTAATAACAGACAAACATGGTAATTGACCGTACCTTCGCTACATCTCCCATTGGCTAATCAGCATGATATGCAAATTAACTGCCAACAAAGATGGTGGCCAATTTGCATACTGCAGGCAGGGCGGGACAGCATAAACTGCCAGCGTGCCACCATCCAGGGCAGGCCGGCCACTCCAGGGCCCGAGATTGGCAGGTTCCGGGGTGGCAAAGCATGCCCGCCCCAGACGCTGCAGAAGCTGCCTGATATGGTAGTAACTCTATCAGTAAGCACTCTGAAAGTCAGTGGCATAAGCGCACCAATTAAAATACAGATTATGAGGGTGAATCAAAAACAAAACCCACTTTAAATATAAAGACACATATAGATTAAAAGTAAATGAATTAAGCTGCAGCCTGTTTTGCTCAGTGGATAGAGCATTAGCCCTTGGACTGAAAGGTCCCAGATTAGATTCCAGTCAAGGGCATGTACCTCAGTTGCTGGCTTGACCCCCCAGTCCCTATCAGAGCATGTGCAAGAGGCAACCAATCAATGTGTCTCTCCCTTTCCCTTCACTCTCTCTAAAATTCAATGGAAAAATATCCTTGGGTGAAGATTAACAAAAACAAAGTAAATGAATTAAGTAACATTAAAGAGATTATAAGAAAAGTATATTCCAAATTCCGTTAGTTGTATAATGGTTATGTTTAAATTATTAACGCCTAAGAAATTGGGTGAAGGACACATATGATATGCTGTAGTATTTTATAGTTTTTTTACATGTATGAGATTATTTCAAATTAAAATATTAAAACAATAAAAAGTTAATAAAATATTAATTAAAATGTATCTGCATTACATGAACAAATCT
>NW_006283544.1:111786-124430 GCF_000327345.1 Myotis davidii
GGCCGGTTGCTATGATGCACACTGGCCACCAGGGTGCAGATGCTCAATGCAGGAGCTGCCCCCTGCTGGTCATGCCACTTCCATATGGGGAGGGCCACTCAGCCAGAAGCTGGCTCATGGCTGGCCAGCGCATTGGTGGTGGCAGGAGCGAGCTCTCCCCCGTGGTAGCACTAAGAATGTCCAACTAACGATTTAGACCCGATCCCTTGGGGACCTAAGCTTTTAGTCGGACATCCCCTGAGGGCTCCCTGGCTGCCAGAAGGATGTCTGACTGCAAGCTTAGGCCTGATCCCTCGGGGAGTGGGCCTAAGTTTACAGGTGGACATCCACCAAGGGGTCCTGAACTGTGAATGGGCGCAGGCCAGGTTGAGGGACCCCTTCCTCCCCCCGAGTGCACAAAATTTTGTGCACGGGCCTCTAGTACTTAAATAATTAAGAGTCTTTACCTACTTGATAATGTACAATCATATTCTCTTCTCCTGAAAGACTTTTGCCTACAATTGTATTTATTTCTTGTTAAGGTGAAATATCACTTGTCTTGAAACAGATGTGAAATTATCCTTATTAGGTACTTTTCTTTGACGTTGGTATTTTAACACTGTGATTAAACCAGATGGAAGACAATTCTTTTTTTCTTTCTTAAAAAAAAGGAGGGGTCGGGGAAGAAAATAAAACACACAGGCTAACCAGGTACTTTCAGATTCTAGTTGCCATAACAACTTGAGTCAGCTTCCGTCATTAAATCATCTTTTGATCACACTTATTTTGTGTGTTTTTTTTTTTTTTGTAAAACAAGTAAGGGATTCGTTTATTTCACTTAATTATTTTCTATTGAAGACAGCTCATTGTCTATTTCATTAAAAGCAGAAGAGGACTATAAACTCCCCCTCAAAACTATAAAGCACAAGGGCTCCCCAAAGGAAGCTTGGCAGTATTATATTGCACTTCCACAGATTTTTAATGATATATTTAAAGGGTATTTTGTTTCCATGAAAATTAAATATTTCTGGTGATTTTACACCAGGTGATTTTATGAAAATTATCCATATTTTTTTTTCTGTTTCAATAGGCCAATTCAAAACTTGCTTATGATAACACTACCCAAATATATTGCATGAAAATGCTTTCCTTCTGGCCTCTCTTGTCTATTGTTTAATCTCGGGGTCTGAACACATCTGGAAAACTGAAGTCAGTGGGAAGTGTGAGAAGATGGAATCTTGCTTCCTAGCAACAGCACTTGGGAGAAAATAGGCTCATTTGTCAAGTGACCCCAAAGCAGGAAATCAGGAGGCGCTGGGAATGATAATAGCATATGCAAGGTGCAAAACATGTCAACATTTACCTTTCCAAAATGGAATATTCAATGTTTTCTGTGAACATGATGCCTGAACTGAAAAGAAGTTGTGCAAAGAGCCACAATGGCTCAGTGTAGACAACACCTCATGCTTCTGTGATGAAGGAGGGCCAATTTGTGTGTGTGCATCCAACTCCTTCACAGATTGCTACTTTTGTAAAATATCATAAAAATAAAATATTTAGAAAAGTGAGATAAAATAGCCACTAGAAAATACAAAGCCAAAAATTTAAATAATAGTCAACCAACATATCTTTCTGATGAACTGCTTAAATGTTTCTAAACACCCTCAATTTCTGTGCAGACGTCCTCAGGAGCCAGAAACAGTGCACAGGCCAGCACGAGGAAGCAGACCACCGCACTCGAAAACAGCTCTGCTTCAGAGCTGAGTTCCTCCAAATTTTGAGTTTCAGAATCACCTGGGTGTGGGTTAAATGCAAATCCAGGAGCCCCATGCTCAGAGTAAGGGGGCTAATTAGCATTCCTAAAACTCTCACAGGTGCTGCCTATGTAAGAATAGCAATGCTAGAGAAGACTTGATCTGCTATATGACACTATTGTGCTTTCACTGTGGGTATCTGTTATACTACAGCATAAAAATCCCGAGAGCTGGGTGAGGGTAAGATTACCCAGGAGGAGAGATATGCAGCTAAGGCTTAAATTCCTCCAGTGGTTCCTCATCATATCAACACAAAAAGTAACTATCATAGCTTAGATCACAACATTTTTCAAGATCTACTTCATTCCACCAATTTTACCTTTTTCTACACTCCCTGTCAATATGGAATGTGGGCTGCAGCTACAAGGAATTATGGGTAGGTGGATTCTGACTGTGCCAGAGTCCTCACCTTCTAGAGCTCTCAGGCTTTCCTTCCCTGTGCCTGGAGGGTATCTCCTCTTTTCACCTCAATTCTGCTCCCTTCCTTTTATTCATTCTTTCAACAAATGTTCTTAGCTACCTGATAGGATTTTTATGTAAGGTTTAAATAAGGTCATGCATTTAAAGGGCTGAGTAAGGAAAATAGCACATGAATAACACTTGGTGATGATGGTGATGTCGACAATGATAATGGCAAGGAGAATGAAGTCATATACAGACTAGAGAGTCTCTAACACTTTGCTTTGTTACTACTGATTTTTAGATCACCACAATTAGACTGTGAAGGTTCACTGTAGGAACTGATGTTCACATCAACAGCTTTGTTATAGAGAGTTCTCTAGGATACAGTAATGTCTTCATCAGTGTTTGTGGACAGGATGATGAAAACCTGAAGGACTCTTGAGATACAACTATGCTTAACCCTATTTTTCCACTGTGCCATGTTGTATCCTTTAAAATTTCCTTTATTTCTAGCCTCTCTATTACAGAGTAAAAAACAAAACCAAAAAAAAAAAAAAAACAACAAGAAAAGACTCCCTTTCTATCATTTTAAATAATCTGTGGGAAAAGCAATTTATTTATTAATTTAGATTATTTCAGACTTTTAAAAAAAGGCTAAGGATTCATCATTCATGTCAATGGGAAGGGGCTGTGACAGTTGTGCAGGTGGGTCACTCAGATCTCCCCTCAAGAAAGAACTTGCCCTTCAGCTGCAATGGTACAATTTCACACTCCGTCTCAACTTGCAACTGAAGGCCACACTCCTTTAGAACAACCCCATTAGAGGACTGAGAATGGGAGGGGAGTGGGACTTAGTTGTTTCTGCCTAGTTCAGGATTCCTCTAGTGAGGGTTTTTCCTCTAGAACTTCATCTGAGCTGGCTGGGACTTTCTGATCTGTGTCCTGGTGTGGGGCTCTTCTCCCCAAGCCTGTTTTCTTTCATAGGTGTCTGATCAGCAATGCTGTCTGAAGGCTCTCTCTGCCCAATGCTGCATCGCTCGCCTCTCATCTTTCACAGGTGTTACTTATTCCCTGTGTACAAGCATGCCTTGTTTCATTGTGCCCTGCTTTGTTGGGCTTCACAGATGTTGCATTTTTTACAAATTGAAGGCAAGATCCTCCACCAGCAAAAAAAGATTACAACTCACTTTATTGCCATCCTCACTTTGTTATGGTGGTCAGGAAGCCAACCCTCAATATCTCTGAGATATGCCTAGACTTCCAATTTTATCTCAGTGTTTTCTTTCTAATGGCGTGGAAGCATAAAAATACAAAAATGCTGCTTTTGGCTTTCTCAATGGGATATTAAGCATTGAATGAAACGGGGGTCTAACTAGGGAAAAACTGGAGCAACATAGATGGAGACCTGCTGTGAGCACCTCCCGCATTTATCTGAGATGAGGCGCAGAGAGAGGAATTGTGTCTCCCACCTGCTGAAACACACGCCATGCTTTACCCCCTCCATGTGTTTATCACTACTGCCATTTGAACTGCTCTGTTTCTATCTTACATTTTCTCCACTGTGTATGTTCCTGATGCTTTCAGACTCCAGGACCCATATTTGCAAGCCACTCTTCATCTTGTTTGTATTCAGAGAAGCAGCACAGCCTCTGTTGGTGTGTGAAGGCAATTTCAGGGGCCTTCTTGATTATTTAATAACTGAGAGCAGGAAGAAACAGCCACCTTATTTTTATATACAGACAAAAGTTGTAGCTATGTCAACATAGGAAAAGATAAATTTATTCAAACACCTAGTAATAAATCCTGAGGAAAGTTTGTATGAAATCAGTGGTTCTTATACTCTTTTGGAGTCTCAGATAACTTTGAATATGACACAAAAGCTATAGACCCAATCCCTAAATATAAGAAGCACTACTGCCTATTATACGCTTGAAGAGCTTAAGATATTTATTCTGCTATCATCCTATCAGTTTAACCAGTGCTTTATTATTAATCATGAGTACATACTAGGATGATCTTTTGCTATATGAATTAATGTTTTTCAGTCATGGTCGCTAGTGTTTAATTAATGTCAACTTGGCAGTTTATGGAACAGTCCCTCGAGTGCTAGCTACAATGTTTTCTCCCCCTGATATTGACAAGGCACCTTCTAGATAGAAACCAAAACTCTATCCCTTCTCTAACGTTTGCAGGACCTTGGCTTCATGGTTCTCTGCTTGGGCCAAACCTACATTGAAGGACCCATTCACTGTGATCTACCATAGTCAGTGATGTGCCTCTCTGTGCAGAGGCTCAATGGTTTGTGTCACAATTTCCTGGAAAATTCTCAGGCCCCTTTGAGAAGTTGAGGGAAGCTATAGACTCTTTAAAAATGTACATCACACAAAATTTTGTATATGATATCAGGAGGTCCATAGACCTTCCGAAGCCCATCCATGGACATTCTAAGAGTCTATGGCCCTATTTTGAAGATCCTGCTGTAGATTGTGAAATTCATTGCTTTTTTTCTATGATATTCAGCTAATAGAATCAGAGGCAGCGGGAAAGCATATGGGAGCAGTCAAACGTGCCCTGAAGGCACAGTCACCAGGCTCTGCCTTCCTGGACGATGAATGTTCAGACATTATTCATTCTGGGAGAGACAGGTCTCCAGTTTCTCTTCCCAAATGTGGAAGAACAGAAGCAAACTCACTAAGTGTGGATCTCACGATCCGTTACAGAATTGTGATTAGGGCAGCAGAACAGTCCCTCAGGCTATACTCTCTCTCCAATGAGAAGGCAGAACTTAATGCACTTTGCAAATGACCATTTTAAATATGACCCGACTTCTATAAGGGGCTTCAATCCAGACAAGAACACAAACACAAGCCCTGGCCGGGCAGCTCAGTTGGTTAGAGCGTTGTCCTCACACACCAAGGTGGCAGGTTGATTCCCGGTCAGGGCACATACAAGAATCAGCCAAGGAATGCATAAAGAAGTGGGACAAGAAATATCTATCTCCCTCTCAAATTAATAAAAATAAATTTTTTTTAAAGAAAGAGCACAAATGACAGTAGATTAACAGGGGTCCCACCACATCATTAACTTGAGCCTCAGTTTCTTCACCTTTAAAATGAAGGATGTTCCAGACCAATCTATGCAACAGAATTTTTTAAAAGTTCAAATTAAACAGTTAAACAAAACAGTGAATATGACAGTTACATTTGTCAATGCTAAAGGCATTTGTTTAAAATTGTGTTTGATGGAGTGGTGCCCTGCAGGGTCTCTGAGAGCACAGTACTCCCCGTGTCCAAGCCAGGCCTCCTCCAGAATAGCTCCATTTCAC
This sequence comes from Myotis davidii, assembly GCF_000327345.1. Classification (NCBI taxonomy): domain Eukaryota; kingdom Metazoa; phylum Chordata; class Mammalia; order Chiroptera; family Vespertilionidae; genus Myotis; species Myotis davidii. Next base: position 117,307 of record NW_006283544.1, read on the forward strand.
TCTTGTCTATGGGGGTCTGTGGAGAATTTCCATGGACCCCCCACTGTTTTCAATTTGTATGTTAAAGATGAGGTTAAAAGCTGAGAGCTACTGCCAAATGAATACCAGTTATGAGATAAAATATCCCTGGTTCATAATCTTCCCAATAAAAAAAACAATTTGATTTACCATATATACCTATATATGTGAATGTATGTACACATATGTATATGAGTGATAAATATACATATGTGGGAGAGATATACATATATACACATATATCTGTATTTACTAGATAGATGATAGATATATTGGGTTCACAGAGGATTTTCAGGAATGCATCTATTAAAGGAAGCAGGGTAGGCTAGTGTTTCTCAGGAGAGGGGAAGCTATGAAAGCAGCAATAAAAATAAAAAGAATCAGATGAGCTGGGTTTGAATCCTGACACTGACCTTTAGCACCAGCATGACTGAACAAACTCTTTTCTGCATTTGTGTCCAGTTTCCTCAATTGTGAGCTATTAAAACTGATACTTGCCTTGTTGTGAAAATTAAATGAAAAATTTAAATGCCTCGTAGTCCCATGAGAGACCTTATAAGATTACTGGTAGGATAACTTTGATTCCCCTGGGATACTACTCTACTACCCTATTCCTCTTTTTTTTTGTAACCAGAATTATGTGTAGACATTTATATCTCCCATTTTGCTCCAGCTTCCAGAAAATTCAGAGCCCATTGTGAAGCCCAACAGCAACAACCCAGCTGACCCGTTGAGTCTGCAAATTTGTATTCTTCCCTTGGCTACTGTTAAATTTCTATTTTAGTTAAATTTTCCTTGATCTCCATTATCAATTTAACTACCTTTTAACATGGACTCTCTTTTAAGCTGTTCCCAACCCTTTGTGGAGCAAAGCAGTGGAAGTAGAGAGAAAGAGAAGGGAGGAGGGCAGGGGAGAATGAATCTAACTTTCCCCCCTCCATATACAGCCCAATAAGCATTCATAAAAAGAAAAGTATAGTATGATTAATCTGGTTGTCCATAGTGTCTGGGAACTACTGCATTGACGTTTCTAATTGATGGCACTTTATATCTGTAAGTACCTTCACTTTCCCAAGATGCTGTGTCCATGACATAAGTATATCACTGGTAACAGAGTCCATTATGGCAAATCTTTCTTGGCACTTTATGGAAGGTACCAGTGAGGATTGAGAAGAACATAGTCTTTCTCCTTTTTTTCTCTCTCTGTTATCACAGTTTGGGTTATTAATTGTAATACACTGGAATCTTGCTATAACAACCAATCTTTGCAACCAGCCACATAATTTATTTATGTACCTAGAAATATTCCTGTAAAACATCTATATTCTATAGATGGGATAGATAAATGGTAAGTAATGACAGAAAGAAAAATCCTCTAGGTCTCAGAGGAATCTAATATTTCAAACTTACTACAGACAGCCTGAAGATAGTTAACATATATAGTAGTGACTGTATCAAGATTTAGTACTGTGGGGGAAAAAATTGCATAAAAACCAACATTTTGCTATCACAAGGGTTTGAGAAAGAGACAATTAAAATGCAAGAAACAGCTCTAGCCAGTTTGGCTCAGTGGATCGACAGTTGGACCGCAGACTGAAGGGTCCCAGGTTTGATTGCAGTCAAGGGCACATACCTAGGTTGCAGGCTCGATCTCCTGCACTGGTCCCCAGTCCAGGTGCTCCCAGAGGCAGTCAATGGATGTGTCTCTCTCACATCGATGTTTCTCTCTCTGTCCCTCCTCTTCCTTCTCTCTAAAAATCAATGGAAAATTATCCTCAGGTGGGGATTTTTAAAAAAAAGAACAAAATGCAAGAAACAGCAGTCTTGTTCATATAAAATTTTATATGAATATTTTTACATAGGCTATCTTTTCACCAAAGTTTCAACTATTGCTTTTATGCTATGACTTCCAATTTTACAGCTTTGTCCTTGATTGTTTTTTTATCTTGAACCTCAAACCCAGCATTTTAGGAATACTCTACTTGGGATGTCTTGCAGCATGCCAAATTTAATTTGTTAGAAAATGAACTCCTCCTCCTCCCTGTCCAACTGCTTCATTAGGTAATTCATGTTCACAAATGACTCTTCCATCCTTGCCTGATTGCTCTCAGATAATCCACATGGCTGCCCTGCAGACTTGGTTTTAGGGAAGAAGCTGACGGGACCGGTAGAATAGGCAGAAGCTCTGGTCCACACCCTCTATCTCCCAGATGGTTGTTCTCGCTCCCTTCTTTGTGCTCTTGAAACTTCTGCCCATGCCTCTGTTATAGAATGCAGCTCACTGCTGTGTGGCTATCTGATTCATGTCTTTTCTCTTTGAGGTTTGAGCTCCAAGGATAGAGAAAATGTCCTGCTGCTTTAATGTACTCAGTTTCCTAGAGTTTCTGAATGAACTCGTAATTCTTTTTGAAATATTTATTGAACACCTACTCTGCACTAAGGGCTGGAGATATAATTGTGAAGATGACAGACTTTGTCCCTACCCTCAAACAGCTAGGAACATAGACCAGAAGGGCAAAATGCTGTTATAGTGTAATTTCAGATGCTATAAAAGCACATGGGAACTTAATCTCTAGGAAGAAAGGGTAGAAAACAATTTGGACCAGGATGAGGCAAGATAGGTGCGTAGACCACAAAATTTAAGGCGGCGCTCATTCTTTTGGAGTTGTGCAAGTGTAGGGTTAGAACCTGATAGTAACTGCCTCCTTAAATTTTGCTTCCTTGGCATTTCACTCTAGTTCTGACACTGATGGAAAACTTATACTGTTTATATATATAGGAAGTCATTTACAAAAGTATCCCAAGGCAGGTTGGTAGAGCCTTAGAGACCAGTATCCTCTCTAGTAGGAAAGTAATTATTTTATAGGACCTGGGAAGACTCCCTTTTATTAAAGGAGGTGCTCAAGAGATTAAGCAAAATCAGTTTCAATAGGTTAATAAGTCCACAAACACAAATATAGGAATAAGAAAAATTTGAGTAAAAAATGTGCTTATATAGTGCTAGTAATGGTATCCGTGTTAAGTAGAGATGTCACAGTGTAATAGGGCAATAGCCTCCAGTGTTTCACCCTTTACCAGCTGTGTGGCCATGGGAAACCATGTGCAGTACTTTCTCTATAACTCAATTTCTTTATCTGGATCATGGAAATAATAATAACACTACTTCCAAGGGTTGCTGTGAACATTAAATGAGCAGATCTATGTAAGGAGCCTAGAACAGTGCCAGGCACTTTGTGAACACTCAGCAAATGCTAATTAATGTATAATTCTTTAATTCCTCTAACTCGTCGTAGCAGAGACACCTGGAATATGTACTCTAGAGAGAATGATGGGTTGAATACCAAAAATATTTGATTTGAAATTGGAGAGAATCTTAAGAATTAGCTGAGATAGTTGAACAACAACTCTCAGGACATCCTGCACAGACACTTAAAACTAGCATGTTCTTAATGAAAGCATCCCCTTTTTCCTTCCATCCTCAACCTGAAGTTTCCTATCATAATTAATGGCAATAAAATATATTCATTCTTAATCACATCACCCAGTGTATCTCCACTTTCAAACAGGTATCATTGTGTATGTGTTTAATAATTTGCTCCCTCACCTAAAATGTAAATTCCCATGAGGGCACAGGTTGGTCTCTTGTGTGAATGGCTATATTTCCACTACCTCGTAGAGTGCCTGACACATAGCAGGCACTTAACTATTTTTGAACAAATGAATGAATGAATTGTTGATGATTTCTCAACTCTTCTCCATCCTTTCCTCTTAGTCTCCAATTGATACAAAATCTGTCCATTCAGTCTCCTGAATATCTCACATACCCAGTGTTCTGTCCACACTGCCACTGCACTGTCCTGAGCATCACCATCTCCACCTGGAATCCTGACATGGCCTCTGACCTGCTCACCTCCTGTCAGTGTCCCGTTCCCTCAGAACAGTCTTCTTAGTCCCTCAGGGTGCTCTTACTAAAATGGAAGTGCTCTGCGGCTTAATATGCACTTCCCATTATGGCATATAATGCTAAGGTTCTGAGTGAGATGGCAGACATATTTATAATCTAAGTTCACTATTCTAAAAACTTCATTGTATAGAACAATAAAAAAATAAAATCTTTTAAAGACAAATAATTTTTTCTCTCTAATTCCTCTAAGGTTATGCATTTGGGAATTCTTTAAAAATCTGCTTCTTGCTTCCTTCAGCCCCCTTTTCTATGCTTGACTTCCTTTTTATTTTTTGGTTCAGTTTCAGTTGTTAAATTTAATTACAGTTGGTATACAATATTATATTGCTTTCAGTTGTACAATAGAGTGATTCAACATTCATATATCTTCCGGTGTCATCACCACACTAATTCTAGTAATCAGTTGTCACCATGCAAACTTATCACAATATTATGTACTATATTCTCCTTTACATTTTCACCTATTTCACTTCCCCCAATTAATTTTTCAAATATAATTTCTGCCCCTTACTCTCTTCTCCTACATGCAAATATTAGAGCACTTGATGCTATCTCAGAGGTCCCCTATACTATCTTCATATTTCAGAATTCTTTTTTTATTTTTATTTTGCTGTTTTTATTGGCTCTGTCTTGCAGGTCTCTTATCCTTTCTTTTATGTTAACTAACCTGCTGTCTATTCCTAAAATATTTCTTTTTTTTTAATATATTTTATTGATTCTTTACAGAGAGGAAGGGAGAGAGATAGAGGGTTAGAAACATCGATGAGAGAGAAACATGGATCAGCTGCCTCCTGCACATCCCCAATTCCTAAAATATTTCATGCTTCTCAAAGACCCCACCAATTGGAAGCCTGGTAGTTTGTCACAACTGGCTGGTACAAGATAGTCTGGCAATATACCAGAAGGAATGAGTTAGGTAGGCATTATTACCAAACTCCCTTGACCTGAAGAGGTTATTTATGTTTATCTGGCAATAAAGGAGTAGCTTGAATTGAAATAGCACTCTGCCATGTAGAACAAAGAAGCTGGCTATGTATGAGCCAGGAAGCAGGCCCTCACCAGATACTGAATCTGCTGGCACCTTGATATTGAACTTGCCAGCCTTGAGAACTATGAGAAATAGTGTTTTTAAACCACCCAGTTTATAGTATTTTTGTATATCACCCTGAATGGACTAAAACACCTAATGGTAATAATTATAAACTCTTGACAAAATTTAAAAACAACAACTACTACTTTAAAGCCACTGGAAAGTAAACAAAAGCAAGCAGCAATTGAAGATGATATAACTTTTTTTTTTTAACTTTTCAAACAACACTGAGCAAGATCAACTTAGCCCATAACTCATATGATACACACAATTAACTTGAAATGAATTACATCCCTGAGTATAAAAGATAAACTATACTAGTAGTTTCTAGGATAAAATATGTGAGATTATATCCATGACCTTGGGGTAGACAAAGGTTCTTAGACAGGACTCTTAAAAGGGGAAATCTTACAAACTGTACTTTGTCAAAATTTATAATTTCTGCTCATTAAGACACTATTTTCAACAGCATGGATGGACCTGGAGACTATTACACTAAGTGAAATAAGCCAGTCAGAGAAAGATAAGTATCATATGATCTCACTCATATTTGGACTCTAATGAATGAAATAAACTGATGTGATGAACAGAATAGATCCAGAGACATAGAAGCATGAAACAGACTCATAAATTTCAGAGGGAAGGGGGGAATGGGTAGGTGGGGGAAAGATTAACTGGGGAACTAAAATGCATATATGCATAGCCCATGGACACAGGCAATAGTGTAGTAAAGGGTTGGGAGGGATGGGTGCGGGGTGAAGGGTGTCAATGGAAAAAATAAACAAACAATATCTATGGGTGTCAAATTGAGGAGACAGAAGAAATCTAGGTGGTCAGGGACTGGACCATAAGGGGGAGGAAGTAGAATTGGGGAACCCAGTTAGGTGGAAGTTACTAAGCAAGCCAGCTGGGTAAGGAAAGAAGGACACTTACAGGAGAGGTGAGCTTTAAAAATGTATGGTTGTTGCTAAGATAGTCTGCAGATAACCAATCACAAGGCAGTGAGGATATAACCAATCTCAATGATATTGCTAAGACAGAATTCTTTAAAAGCACCAATCAGGAGCTAGCAAGGCATATATCCTATCTAATAAAAGAGAAACATGATAATTAGCGTACATCCGCTACTCTTCCCATTGGCTAATCAGTGAGATATGCAAATTAACTGTCAGCCAAGATGGCAGCTGGCAGCCAGGAAGCTTGAAGCTAACATGAGGCTTGCTTGCTTCAGTGACGGAGGAAACCAACTTTCCCCGCCTGCCTTGCCAGCCTCTGAGCTTGCAGTTTGAAACATAGTTACAAATATAGAAGCTAAACAAAACCCCAGAAACCTGCTTTCAGCCTGCCGGGATCTCAGAGCTGGAGTTGATACAGTGTTTCGACTATAGAACCCAAACAAACCAGATACCTGCTTTCAGCAGCAGAGGCCTCAGAGCTAGAGCCAGAGCTAAAATTGGCCCAGAATAAAAAAAAAGAAAAGAAAAAAAGGAGCAGTTGGGAGCTTCAGTGACCCACCAGCCTGAAAACAGCCCTCAGCCCGTCACCCAGGCTGGCCAGGCACTCCAGTGGGGACCCCCACCTAATCCAGGTCACCCTTTAGGGCAAACCAGCCAGCCCCCACCCGTGCACCAGGCCTCTATCCTATATAGTAAAAGGGTAATATGTCTCCCAGCACCGGGATCAGTGGAGCCGCGAGGCCTCCCAGCGCCGGGATCAGCGTGACAGGGGGCAGTGCCCAAACCCCCTGATCGCCCTGCGGCTCTGTGTGTGACAGGGGGCGGGTTCACAACCTCCCTATCGGCCCTGCTCTGTTCGTGACAGGGGAAGGTGCCCCAACCCCCTGATCAGCCCTGCTCTGTGCCTGATAGGGGGGAGCTCCCCAACCCCCTGATCGCCCTGCGGCTCTGTGTGACAGGGTGCGGCGCCCCTAACCCTCCCCCCACCATGGGCCCTGCTCTGTGTGTGACAGGGTAGAGCCATAACCTACCCATTGGCCCTGCCCTGAGTATGAGAGTGGGTGATAGAGGGCGACGCACCAACCCCCTGCTCCGG
>NW_006283544.1:125100-128179 GCF_000327345.1 Myotis davidii
TGAAACCAAAACACTGGTCGGATCTAGGAAGGCAGGGAGAGTTAAGGCATAGGCATAGAAATTGCTCTTCACCTCTCTCGTCAATCCATGTCTATGGTCTTTAAGATAACTTGTTATGTAAAATTATTTATTTATCTAAGATGCACCTACACTGAATTTATCTGAAAAATAAAAAAGTTGATATTAAGAACAAAATTGTAAGTGGAAGATTATAAGAGAGGGTTTCGCATGCCAGCAAAAGTTACTGGCATGCTATGTTTGGCACGCGTGCCAGGCGTTGCCCACCCCTGGCCTAGATGAAAAAGCCCACTCTCTTCTCTTCTCTCTCTGGCAAACTGGGTTCCTAGCTAACATGTCCATGCTCCCCTGTGCAAACATGGCTTCTGGCCATGTGGGAGACCACACACAGACTAATAGGCTTTAAGTCGCTTGGATACTGAACTACACCCGGCTGCAAGAAGGCACAGAAGCTGGACACTGGCCTGCTTTTCACTCTCATGGAACCCCAGCTGCACCTTTTCCAGGACTAGCTTAAGGGCTCCTGAGACAAAGAAGCTTTGCAGGTAACCCGCTTTAGGTCTTCTTCCTGCTGTTCTTTGCTACAGGGAGCTGTCTTTCTCTCAATAAACTTTGCTTCTACCGAGACCAGTTTGGCTCAGTGGATGGAGCATCGGCCTGCGGACTGACGGGTCCCGGGTTCGATTCCGGTCAAGGGCATGTACCTGGGTTGCGGCCACGTTCCCAGTGGGAGATGTGCAGGGGGCAGCTGATCGATGTTTCTCTCTCATCGATGTTTCTAACTCTCTCTATCTCTCTCCCTTCCTCTCTGTAAAAAAATCAATAAAATATATTAAAAAAAACAACTTTGCTTCTGCTAACCATTTTTGTCTGTAAATTCATTCATCAATTTTGCAAGAGAAGGAACTCAGACAGACCTGAACAATTTTGGCATCAAAATCATTGTGTTGTACACCTGAAACTAATGCAATGTTGTATGTCAATTATGCCTTAATAAAATAATAATACTGTGAAAACAAGAAATTAAAAGTCAAGCTATAGTCTGGGAGAAAATATCTATAATGCATATACCTGACAAACACTTTTCTCCAGAATATACATATTACTCTTAAAAATTCAAATACTTTCACACAGGTATACTTGACTTAGGAGCTCTCTATTTAAAGTATTAAATTCACTGTTGAGATGACTTAAAGTTTACTTTTCCTTTTGCCCTATTCACAGTGGCCTACAAGGTCACTCTGTTGTGTACAGATATTTGAATCATTAAACTTCTATCTCACCCAACCAGTGAGTCCCTGACACAGATTTACTTTCAGGAGCCCTCTTAGAGTGACTCTAGGCTGAGGTGAGAATAGTATTTCTGCTAATGAATTTCCTTCTGAGTGGCAATAGCTCTGACTGTTGATGTCTGGAGTGAAAGTTTCTAGAATTTACATGTGGCATCTACATTAAGTTAATGTCAAATGGCATTGTGATAGTTTTTATCAGACAAAAGGGCAGTGGTGTGTTTTTGAGGTCCTTTATGGACAGAGAAATATTTATTAACCATATCAATTATATTAAACTAGAGGCCTGATGCATGAAAATTTGTGCAAGAGCAGGCCTTCCTTCCCCCTGTTGCTGGCATAGGCTTCCCTCCAGCATCCAGGAACCGGACTTTCCTCCTCCAGCCACTGGCAGGCACCCGGGACCCGGGCTGGCTTCCCTCTGGCACAGCTTTGTCAGGAATGACATCTGGAATGATGCCCGGAAGACGTTCAGTCTAATTAGCATATTTCCCTTTTATTATTGTAGATAATTAGAGATACAAACAAATCAGCATCCCAGGGAAGCCTACCTGACTAAACATTTCTGTCAGCTTTCTGGTCACTGCTGATCTGAGAAAGTCATGACTTGTGAAGAAAAGAGTTGAGGGTCAGGCTGAAGACCCTGGACCCATCCTAAAACAGCCTGGAAAGCCATGTATAATGTGGCAAGGAGAAAAATGACAGAAAACAGATTAGATTGACTGTTTTAGGCAAGGACACAATGGGGATGGTGTGTAACAACGTGAAGAGGGAAACACAGGTTTTGCAAGGATATTAATACCTTTTGTCCTCCCTAGATCTCCAAATTTCAAAAAAGCAAAATCAAAACCCAAACTTGACAAACTGGAGATTAAGTACTTTGGATTGGAAAAATTCTAACTCAGATACATTGAAAAATGCGTTTCCTAAGGTTTGATCATAACTATATTTGAGAAATCTCTCCTTTTCTAAAATAACTTCAGTATTAAATATTCCAAATTATATGAAATTTGGATCAATATCTTTTTAATGTTAAATGTCACTGCCATTAAAAATAATTCTAGAATTTTCTAGTGTTGTCAGATAAAATACAGGATGTTCACTTAAATCTGAATTTCAAATAAACAACAGATAATTGTAAAAATATAAGTATGTCCCACGCTGAGAAATATTCGTACAAAACAAGAGAATTTTCATATTAGAGATGAGCAAACAGGAAAATACGTCATTGTGTGTCTGCTTAAAAGTGCAAATTCCAGCTGCTTAGGGTCATCTCCAATTCTTGTTTCCACAAACACATCCTTGCCTTGCAGTCTATTTACTATATTTCTTGTAGTACTTGGAATATACTTATCTTGAAAATTATTTACACTGGCTGGGCTATTTGAAATTTGAATTAAAATTGGTATCTTATACTTGTATTTGCTAATCTTGCAATTCTATCAAATCCGTTGAGTACAATTTCTATAAATTTGTTCTCTGGTTTACAGAAATTACATTTTTAATTTCCAAAGCCATTTACATGTTTTAATTAAGTAAAATATATGATCCAATATGATTGTTCTAATTTCTGAGGACTATTACATCATTAAAGTTTGACTTTTAACTTTGCCTGCAAGTCCCCTGACATCCTACTAATAATCCACCTTTTTCTCTCACCTAATATATGTTAACATTTTCACTCTGTCTGAGCTCTCTATTTGGTACTATCTTTGTGAAAGTGCCTAATAGCTTAAAATATTTTAATTTTTTTACATTTTCTATTTTTTTTT
>NW_006283544.1:128281-132992 GCF_000327345.1 Myotis davidii
TCCCTCCAAAGCCCGACAGTCCAATCAATGCCTCTCCATCTCTGGATCAGTCCTTGTTCATCAGTTTATGTTGTTCCTTATATTCCACATCTCTTTGCAATAACATCGCCTCTCTCCTCTTAGTCATAGTCATGGATTTCAAATAACAAGGCCCAAATTATCCCCAGCAGAAATAAAAAGAAATACCATTGTTTGTCTTTCAGGAGAAAATATCTAGCTAAAGACAAAAAGAAACTTTGTCCATTAGCAACTGAAGGAGGAGACTTAAAAAAATAAAACAAAATTTCTGGAGAGATTAAACAAAGAGTCTTCTGAAAAGAAGGCAAGAACATATTTGCTTGGGCCAAGATTTAAGGGTACCCTCTTGGCACATGGAATGTGTACTTAAATGACAGACACACAATTACATTCTTGTCTGTTCTGCACATCTCTAAAATGAAAACTCCCTTATTTTTCATAATTACTGTACCTGTCAGCATTTCTTATTGGTCCAACGTTGTCTTGATTTTCATTTAATGCTATAGAATTTGGTTGTGCTCCTGAAAGTTTGTTTTGGACAAATGAGGTGTTTTAACACTGGCAACAGACTTTTAAAACCATGTGTATTTTTTAAAATTCTCACTTAGACCCCCAAATGATTATTTTATGGCAACTATTTTCATTCACTCAAAATCTTCTCCATCTTTGGAAACAAGCTAAGATGGCTTTGAATTTGAAGAAAAGAGTTTCCTCTTTTTTTGTAGGAGAAACCTTGTTTCCTGACTTTGAATTTGTAGGCATTGACCCTCTGACATTCTTCTATAGGGGCCTGAGAGTAGTAATACTAAGGACCAAAAAACAAACATTGACCAAATAGGACTGCTCTGCTTGAACATATATCAGTATACAATCCCTGAATAACTGATCTAACCAGAGATGAGGTATATCTATCTCCCCATTTGTGGGTAAATTCTTAGACAGAATTCAACTGCTTATTCCTGTGAGTCAAGGAGAGAATTGATTTAGATGAGGAATTGCCCCAATCCATATGCAAACTGAGGAGCCTCAACTTTGTTTGGATGTTACATTAGTCATTCTTTACAATTGGTTTTAGTTTTTACTGTTAGTTATGTAAAGAGTTAAAATGTAAGTGTATACTTTACAGTGACTCAGAGAGAGCAGATCATTTAGTAATTATCAATAGGATCTTTCTTTAATATTGTAATAATCAGTGAACGAGGTATTGAAAATAAACTTAGGATTCACTTACTTAGCAGTAAGAAAGTTCAGAAATATATGCTTATGTATTTTTATAGTAAGATTTAATTGCATATTAAAAGTGTAGTATTTTTAACAGAAACAATGGGAATTCTGGGGAATAAACACACCGGTCTATTTCAATTCTCTTAAACCAAATGGCATCTGTGATTTGAAATCTGCATTGCATCTGAGAACCAGAGGTTGCCTTGATTGTTAGATGACTGGCTAGTTTTGGGGGGACTGAAAGTTAGTTTTTCATGCACAAAAGTAACAGTTGGTAAGATGCAGAAGACATTAGATACTGGTACACTAAAACAGTTAGAAGAAGACCTACTGACTGTGAACTAGTGGGTAAATGAATAAATAGTATAAAATTCCTGAATCTGTGCACTTAGGTACTCTCCTGGGAGGTCTGAGATCCCAATAACCTAAGAAACAGGGTGCAGAACAATGTCATTATCCATGAGTTTGTCTTTGATCTGGGGAGGCCTTTGACAGAGGGGAGGTGACTGCTTGGGATGAATGTGCACACTCCACTGGTCCCACTGATAACTTTACAGATTTGGAAGGAAAACAGGTTTCCAAATAGAGAGGATATTAGTCAGGCTTCTCCAGAGAAATTGAACCAATAAAAATTTATTACAAGATACAACAGTTTCCCTTTATTTGCAGGGATATATGTCAAAACTCCTGTGAATGCCTAAAACCACAGACAGTACTGAACCCTATATAGACTATCTTTTTTTCTATACATTCATACCTAGGATAAAGTTTAGTTCATAAATTAGATACAGTAAGAGATGAATAAAAATAACATAATATAGAACAACCATAAAAATACACTGTAATAAAAGTACTGTGAAAGTGAAATTAAGTAAAATAAAGTGACTTGAACACAAGCACTATGATACCCCAGCAGGTGATCTGATGACCAAGATGGCTACTAAGTGACTAACGGGGAGTGAAGGGGAGGATGGGGTGTGTATGGAAACAGTGTCGAGACACTGGACAAAGGGATGAGAAACGTCCCAGGCCGGAACCCAGTGGGATGGTAGGAGAGTTCGTCACACTGCTCAGAATGGCATGGAATTTAAAACTTATGCATTGCTTATTTCTGGAATTTTCTGTTTAATATTTTCGAACCACAGTTGATGGTGGGTAACTGAAACCGTAGAAAGCAAAACTCTGGGTGAGGGAGGACTATTGTATTGGCTCATGCGATGATGGAGGCTGATACGTTCCCTGGTCTATCGTCTGTCTGCAAAAAGGAAGCCCAGGACAGCCTGCTGGCGTGTGTTTTGAAACCCGGGAACCGAGAGCCCAGAGCCCATGGTATAGACCAGTGATGGCGAACCTTTTGAGCTCGGCGTGGCAGCATTTTGAAAAACCCTAACTTAACTCTGGTGCTGTGTCACATATAGAAATTTTTTGATATTTGCAACCATAGTAAAACAAAGACTTATATTTTTGATATTTATTTTATATATTTAAATGCCATTTAACAAAGAAAAATCAACCAAAAAAAAATGAGTTCGCATGTCACCTCTGACAAGCGTGTCATAGGTTCACCATCACTGGTATAGACTCCAGTCTGAGTCTAAAGGCCTGAGCACCAAACCATCCTCCCACACACCTGGGCAGGGATCCTCAAGTTCACCTTCCTCTGCTGTTTTGTTCTGTGCAGGCCCTCCACAGATTGGATGCTGCCCACCCACATTGGGGAGTACCAGCTGCTTTCCTCAGCCAACTGACTCAAAAGCTGATCTCTTCCAGAGACACCCCCACAGATACACCCCAAAATAATGTTTAACCAGTTATTTGCGCATCCTGAGATCCAGGAAAGCTAACATAAATGTAATCATCACAGAGGGTAATTTTATTTCTAGTTAGGCAGGATTCTAAATATAGCCATGTAAATTTCCATTACAGTGAAACAATTGCTATACTTGCTCAAAGTGATTAACTTTTAATTCATTCATGACTTAACAAAGTAATTAGCTAACTTGACTTTGGAGAGGTAACTGTTAAAGAAGTGAGGGGTAGAGGCATGCTTAGAGTATGCTGAAGAACAGAAGAGCTTGCCTATACCTGGGACAAGAACAAGCTCCTGACATACCAGCAACGTGCCTTGAGAAAATCAGTCTACTTTCAAGTGAAGTAGGTTTACATTTTGTTCTATATAGTTATTCTGAGCATGTCCTATTATACACTGGCTATCAGACGGTGATTGGGCGCGCCATGGATATCTGCATCATATGTTAGCTCAAAATTCAGTAGGAGTCAACGTCGGGGTAACTGGCACACAATCTATTAGCCTCCCTCCTCATGTGAACTGAGTGTCCAGGAAGAACTGTTGTAGCAGGTCCATCCTTTCAGGATTGGGGGAGGGAGGGGTCTTAAATAAAAGACACACCCAGGGGATTTCATTTATGAAACTCTGGGCAGAGAATCCTTCATCCATGTAAATCCAAGTTGGTGATTATGACAATAATGCATTTCTAAAAGTTTACTGGCTTCATGAAGTAAAACAATTTCTATCCTTCACCAGCATTGAAGATAGAATAAAAAACATACATCCCGAAAACTGAAAGTTGAAAATGCTGATGAGGTTAACTTAGAACCCAGTTTCAAGGCAAAAACGACTTGACTTACCAACAATTCAGCTTTGCTCACTTGTCATAATTTCCAATAAGCTTTGATACCCTAGCGAGACTTTTATTCAGAATAACTGTTATTACTGTCCAAATGAATGAGTGAATGCTGTTAGAGACCATGTTACAAAACATCTGAGGATTGCCATTTCCCTGCAATAAAAAGCATACAGTGTAGACTGTGAATTATGCTGCTAAAAGAGTTTATGTTTTCTTTTATATTTAATCTAATAGTAAGTAAAAAGAGGACACCTTCAGAGAATCTATACTAATAAAAGGTTAATATGCTAATTAGACCAGGAGCCCTTCCGGGAGACCTTCTGACGTCCTTCCAGACAAAGCCATGGTGGCAGAGGCCAAGGCAGAGGCAGTTAGGGGCAACCAGGCCAGCGGGGGAGGGCAGTTAGGGCCATCCAGGAGGACAGGCAGAGGCGGTTAGGGGTTGGTCAGGCCTACAGGCAGAGGTAGTTAGGGGGCGATCAGGCCAGCAGGCAGGCGTACGGTGGTGGGGGCTGAGTCAGAGGCAGTTAGGGGCCATAAGGCCAGCAGGGGAGAGCAGATGGGAGCCATCAGGCTGGCAGGGGAGTGGTTAGGCGGCGATCAAGCTGGTAGGCAGGCAAGTGGTTAGGAGCCAGTGGTCCCGGATTGCGAGAGGGATCCCAGATTGGAGAGGGTGCAGACCGAGCTGAGAGAAACCCCCCTGTGCATGAATTTCATGGACCAGACCTCTAGTCCTATCTAATAAAAGAGAAACATGGTACTTAGCTGTACCTCTGCTACCCTTCCCATTGGCTAATCAGAGCGATATGCAAATTAACTGC
>NW_006283544.1:134350-165992 GCF_000327345.1 Myotis davidii
GCATGCAAATCAGCCGAATGACTGAACAGCACAACGACCATCCAGACAACCTTCCAGATGATCACGCTATGACATGCATTGACGCCAGGCCAGCCAAGGCAGGTGTGATGTGATTTGTTGGGGGCCCCCGCCATTGCCCCATGATCACCCCACAGAGGGAGGCCCAGGCCACCAGCCAGCGACACTGTGGTAGGTGTGCAGAGCTGGCCAGCGATTGCCCCACAGAGGAAGGCCCAGGCTAGCCAAGCGATTGCACCCATGCCTTTCACCCACAGAGGGAGGTGACTGAAGGTGAGGGGGTAGGTAGCGCTACACAGATGACAAGCAGTGGCAACAATGGGGGTGGGGCCGCTGCTGGAAGCTGGGGGAAGTAAAGCCCTGATAGGCCCTGGTCACCACCAGGCCTAGGGACCCTACCTGAGGGGTCCTGGATTGTGAGAGGGCACAGGCCGGGCTGGGGAACACTCCTCCCCTTCTGGGCACAAATTTCGTACACTGGGCCTCTAGTATAAACAATAATGATGGTTTCTTTATAAGACATCAGAACTTAGGTGAGCACTAACTTCCCAGAGAATTTACCTCCTAAGTAATGACATTTCTCCTTTTAGAGATGTATTCAGCAGGTTAGCCACATAACTTTCTCTTATTTGGGCCTCTGGGCCTCCTGCATTTCTCCAGATTAAAAATGATGAGCTTTAGTTAACCAAAATCCCAGTGGTAAAGGGATTTTGTTAAAGACTTTGATCAAAACCTAGCTATCTCCTTCTCCACTTATTCTATATTCAGTGTCATACCCTTGCTGCAAATCTTTGTTACTTTTATGATTGGATAGTTTTCTCAGGGGAGATGGTCATCCATGGCAAAAATTAAATGTGCATTAGCAAATCTGACCCTTTAGGGTATGTTTGTACTAACACCATTAATTCTTGGATAAAATCTGTAAGGCTCAGAGCAGGAATTAAGATTTCACATATAGACCTCAATCTCTCAGGGCATTATAAATCTTTAAACAGTCTTGGAGGCATGCTCAGGAGCTATGGGATTCCAACTAACACTTTTTATGGGTGTGGTTTCAATAGAAATTTTAATAAATGAGCTCTGATTTTAACCTGGCGAAGTGCTTTTTCACATTTGCTAAAAGTAGCAACATGGACATGAAGGAAGCACTGTTTCGGTTCATTTTTTACACTAGATATCAACTGTTTTCACTTCAAAGTTGAGAAACTAGTAATCATTTACTCTTATCCTATCTAATAATAGACAAACATGGTAATTGACCATATCTTCCTTACACCTCTCATTGGCTAATCAGCACAATATGCAAATTAACCACCAACAAAGATGGTGGCTAATTTGCATACTGCAGGCAGGGCGGGACACTGGGAGCCGCCATCCAGGTCCCTGTGTGTGACCCCAGGAGCTGCCGGATAGCCGGGCCGCAGGCAAGGCGGCCCCCCGGGACCCAGGAGCTGCCTTGTCTGAGGCCTGTGATCGTGATCATGATTATGATCAGAAAGCCAAGCCGCAGTAAAGGCAGCCCCCTGGAACCCAGGAGCCCATTGGCGAGGTCTGCAGACGAAGCAGTGATCAAGCTATGAGGGGGAGGGTGGGGTCGGAAGGAGCTACAGGAGCAACTCTGGCTGGAGACTGAAGACTCCCACTGGAACGAAGAGCAAAGACTGAAGGCTCCAGCCTCAGCGAAGACTGTGTCCAGAGTGAAGATGGAAGGCGGTGTCCAGAGTGAAGGTCTGGGTCCCAGGTGCCAGAGGAAAACTGGTGCTGGCAGCCAGGGGAAAGAAGGCCTATTGCATGAATCTTCATGCAATGGGCCTCTAGTTTTAAAATAAATATTAATTAGAGTTCATTTTTTCAAATTGTTTTCCTTTTAATTACATTCATTGGAGTGATATTGGTTAATACAATTACATAGGTTTCAAGTCTATAATTCTATGATACATCATCTCTATATTGCCTCGTGTGCCCACCACCCAAAGTCAAACATAAAATACTTTTCAAGCAAGAAATTTTAAAAATATTTTACTCAGGAGAGTAATTTTTATTTTTTATTTTTGGGGAAATCTCACCTAAAGATCTATAACAATAATTTAGTAGTGCATTCCTTTGAAAGATATTAAATTATTAGTGGCCCAGTGCACTAAATTCATGCACATTAAAAGGGAATTAATTAGAGGAAATATTTTAATACTGCTATTTGCCCTGTCCCCGAGCCGGCACCGGGTGGGGGATGCAGACTCATGTCCCCCATCAAGCCGCACCAGGTCGGGGACACAGCCTCATGTACCCCAGCCTCGCCATGCATGCAGCCCCACCCACCTGAGTCTGCTGCCCACCTGAGCTTGCTGCACACGCGGCCTCCTGCTGATTAGTTGTTTTGGCGTGAAGGCATCATGACCATTTGCATATTATCCTTTTATTATTATAGACTAGTAGCCCGGTGCACAAAAATTTGTGCACTCGGGGGTGAGGGTGAGGAGTGGGGCCAGACCCCTCAGACCGACCTGCACCCTCTGTCATGTGCCGGGACCCCGGCCTCTCCTGGCCTAGGCACAGGCCTACAGGCTTGGGCAGCATGGCTCCCTAGGCCCCATTTTATCAAGGGAACAAAGTCGGCGTTAGTTACAGCCCTCACAGAACTCAGTACACTGCATCTGTGCATACAGCTGCCTCGTTCATGTGCCTGCTTCGCCCTACTGAATTACTAACATCTTAAGGACACAGCTCTGTCTTATCCTGCTTCAACTTCAGTGCCTGGCCTGGTGCCATGGACCTGAGTGGGTTTGCTGAGTGAGTGAATAATGAGTGAGTGAATGAGTGAATGAATGAGCGAGTAAGTGAATGAGCAAGCAGCTACCAGCGGGGACAGTTCGTACTCTGCTCTGAGCCTGACGCAAACCCAGGGAAGTTCCCGCCCTGCTCCCAGCGGCCCCACTCCCCTCTGCCAGCTGCATAGTTTGTGTAGGGCAAAGGCTGCCTGGGTGTGCGTTTTGGCAAATCAGTGCATTAGTACCTGCCAGTCTGGGATCCCAGTGGAGGGCCATTTGTGGGCGTGGCCAGTGACAGATTGGTGCATTAGCACCTGTTGGCTGGGGATCCCCCTGGAGGGCCGTTTGTGGGCCTGGCCAGTGGCAGATCGGTGCATTAGCACCTGTCATCCTTGGATCCCCTTGGGATGGACGATTGTGGGTGTGGCTGGTGGCGGATCAATGCCTTCAGCCGGGGATCCTGTTGGGAGGGCCATTTGTTGGTGAGGCTGTTGGCCAATCGCTGGGGTCCCGCTGCTAGCCCTGGGTCTGTTCCCATACCGGCCGCCTGCCACCCAGGTCGAAAATAGCAGGCCTGGATGGCAGCAGGGCAGTCTGGATGGCGCTGTCCCGCCCTGCCTGCAGTATGCAAATTAGCCACCATCTTTGTTGGTGGTTAACCGCCATCTTGGCTGGTGATTAATTTTCATATCTCGCTGATTAGCCAATGGGAAGGGTAGCAAAATTATGGTTAATTACCATGTTTCTCTATTATTAGATAGGATGTTTTATTTTCATTGGGAGATTTGAGAGCCTGTGATCAATTGTATAGTCTTCTGGCTCCCAAATATTTCTGCCAAGCTTACATCAAATTAAATATCCTTAAAAGGGAGAAAGCAATGAATGAAATTCAGACTTAGTAAATGGTGTGGCAGGGGTATCAATCAAATGTATAGATAGATAAATATAAAATGTTATGCCCACTCTCACACATCGGTAGGATTTTTGTAGTATTGTTAGTGGTGTGGTCTTCTTCTTCCCTACTTGCTAGTGCCCTGCATGAGACTCCTCCACCTCACCTCCATTTTACAATGTAGTTTCAACATCATCATCAGCCAAACCCTGAGGATGAATTTGTGTTTAGAATGAGTAAACTCAGAAGGCCAATTCATGTTCCTTAGCCAGTGTGCCCTGCTCTCAGATGTGTGCATTTGAGAACAGAGAATAATCTCATCATATAAAGCAATGGGCTACTGCACAGGGAAATTGCATGGGATGGTTCTCCTTGGTGGAATTCTAGTGGACTAGGCTTTTGTGTAGAGTCAAGATTTATTCTTGTTTCCAAACCTGTTTCTTTGTTCCATGCCTGTGACAAAATTAAAAGCCAAAAAATGGCTCATCATATACTTTTCAAAGCCAGAAGGAGTTTGTTCAATATTTCAATATATAATGTCTTTCTCATACATATGAAGCACTAGCGATGCCTGGTTTTCTAGGGCATTCATGTTGTGATAACAATGCTCACATTAGCCAGGTTGAGAAAATCATTGCAATACACATAGGTGATTTATAGAGGGATTATTAACCTAAGACAAGAAACATTTGGCTCCAATTTCTTTGTATCTGTGAAAAATAAAATTTAAAGTTGCAGTTTGGGACTGGGAGCTGATCTAGTATCAGCTGTGGGAATGAATTCTGTAGAGAATAGATAAAAAAGAACAAAGACAATACCCCTCAGCATAAAGCACTCAAGTGATTAACAGTATCCACAATAGATTGATGGTACCAAGAATTGCTTCTTGAAGAACAAGCAGATACTGAAAAGGGAGTTTAGTGAGCAAGAGGGAACAAAGGTCAATGATTAAAGTCAATGCAGGGGGCCAGGGGGATGGCAACAGGGAAGAGATGCTTTTGTATCAGAGAGATACAAGTGAGCAAGTAGCTAAAATTCATTTACTCTGGGACCAGGCAGTTTGCTTTCATCTAGAGAATTCCTTCTGGAGTAGCAGTTCTTTTTTCCCCTCTCATTTTGCTTTTCTTAAAATGTTTTCATTTCAGCTTTGGTAAAGGGTTTTGTTGTCTCTATCCAGCAGCTGTGGGGATGAACCTGGAGCCAGTTAATTAAGCTAAAGTAAATATAAGTATGTTTAGAATGGTGAGCAGAAAAGAGAGCAGAGGGTAGACACAGGGTCTTAGAACTGCATTTATGATTTTTCCCTTGCAGAGATTGTTCATTCTCCTGTATTCCAATCTGGTTTGATGGCATCATTGTTTAAGTATCTAAGTCAGGAATCTAGAAGTCACTCTGAAGCACTCCTCTCTTGTACCTACAATCAGTCAATTGCCCAATTTAGTCAATTTTGTCTGAAATATTTCGTATCTTTTTTCTCCATCCAATGTGTTCTAATTCAATATTTTCTTATCTTGGCACTATTTCAATATCTTCTTAAATAATCTTACTAAGAATCCCAACTCAAGCTTTATGTTGCTTCTTGAGTGTTTTTCTTTTTTATAAAATAAAAATATGATCCTACTTCTATTCTGGTTAAAGCTATTCAATGGATCTATATGATTTATAAGATAAGGTCCAGGTGAAGATATTTGGAGAAATCAGATATATGGATCTAGAATTCAGGGAGAAGAGCCAGCACTGGACCCATAAATGGGAGTTCCCAGCATAGAGATGGAAGTTAGACTCGTAGGTCTGTGTGAGACAATTCCTAAGGAGCTATCACAGAGCAAGAAAACAGAGGAGCAAACTACAGGTCCCTGGAGAAGTGTATCATTCAAGGAGTGGCTGAAGAAGGATCTTCAAAAAATGATGAGAAGGAATATTCTTAGGGGTATGAGGGACATTGAGCTTTATAAAGTGAGGAAGTAAGAATGTTTGGTGGTACTGAGGTAAAATCCAGGCTAATCCATTGGATTTACCCTTGGGGAACTCAATGGTAGTGAAATTACCGATGAGACCACTTCACTGCAATAGTGTGTATAGGAGGGAGTGAGGATAGGGCAGATGCCAGATGTGGTGGTTTCCAGGGAATGGGAAGGAGTAATGAAACAGAGGCACTGAGTAAAATACAATGCTTTGAAAAACTTGAATGAGCCTGGCCAGAGTGGCTCAGTTGGTTGGTGCACTGTCCCATGTACTGAAGGGTTGCCAGTTTAATCCCCAGTCAAGGCACATACTTGGGTTTGGGGTTTGATTCCAGATCAGGGCATGTATGGAAGGCAACCAATCGATCTTTCTAACATCTATGTTTTTCTCTCTCTTCCTTCCTCTCTCTAATCATGTCCTCAGGTGAGGATTAAAAATAATAATAATAAAATATAAAAAACCTGAATGATAAAAGTAAGAGATTATGGCTGTTGCTAAAATTAAGGAAGATGATTTAGAAAATGCATCCAAATATACTGGAAAAAGGGAATAATTACTGAACAAATTCACGAAGAAGCAAAAGGTGATAAAGAGTTAATTAAAGTGAAGAAGTTGGCTTTAAATGAGAAAATATTGCTAAGTACCAAAGATAATAAAGGAAGGATCTCTATAGATGTGGGCAAAAGTTTGCCAGTAGGCCTTCAGAATGTAAAAATACACTGTGTGAATTAAAGAATATGTCCTGGACCAAGCTGCTATGACTTTGCCACTTAGCTGTGTGACCTGGGTAAATTATTTAACCCCAGTGAGTTTCAGTTTCTTCTAGTGTGGAAGTAATAATAGAGCTCACCTCATGAGAACAAAAATAGTTAATACATGTAAAGCCCTTAGACTGTTGGTAGTAGCATGGTAAGCATCCAGTAAGTGTTGGCTATTAGTTATTAGGTGAAAATTAAGATAGTTGCTATGCTTAGGATTCTTAAAGTGGTCAGGTCTTTGCTACTTTCATTTATTCTGGTAAATAATCTGGCAGCAGGTATAAACACATGGCCAAAATTAGGAAGAGCAGAGTTCTCAAGCCTTTGGTCTATAATGACCGGTTCAAAGCAGCCCATGATCCAAGCCAGGGCAAACAAAATCTTTCTGGAAGATTTGTCTACCTGAGTTAAATTGGTAGAGAGTTTTCTTGTCTCCCTTTTGCAAGGCTAAAAGAATGTAATCACGGAGTTGCTGGCAAACACATATCCCTGGCTGGGTGGAGAAAGAACTATCATAGGTGACAGCAGAGAATAAAACTAATAATCAGAGGAAAGTGGAGACAAGATATGAAGAGAAAGAAAAAGAAACACCCAGACAGTGGTTGGGTCCCTGTATTCAGTTGGCATGAGGCCAAATTTTGCCCCCCTCCCCAGCAGTGATGTGCACAAAATGCCCTCTATTTTTAGGCTAAGGAGCATGAGGGTTTGTTTTGTTTTGTTTTTGTTGCTTGTAACAAAAGGAGATTATTAAATACTAAGGAAAGTTATGTGCCATACACCCTCGAAGATCAAAAGAGAAACGTGTGAATTGCATGTGGCTAAGTTTAGCAAGGAAATATGAGCAGGAGTTAGTCCATTCTCTATTTCAGTTGTCCATTCTACTTCAAATGGTTTTTTTTAATAACTGAGATGTTCTAGATTCTTCAATGTGCTTTCTCTAACTATTTCCTTCCTCAATTCAAATCCTGTAGGCATGAACTTTGGATCCCCCTCCCTCCCCACCCCCGACAGTGATCCAAAGTATGAAAGATACTGTTAGCTTTCTAACATTCTCTTTCCCCTATAGGAGAGATGAGAATGATGACAGAAGACTAATTGGAATGTTTGTCTATTGTACCTTCTGTCTTGCTTTCTTCAGTGGCAACGCTCTGCCAGAATTGTCAAAGTTGCAATGTCTACTCAGTGCCTAATATACTGCAACTGAGAGAGGTGACTATTAAGTTGCATGAAAATCATCATAACTGTGTCACTTGTGTCAAGTTAAACAAAAATGTGAATGCCATTTTATTAAATGTCAATTTATATGGTAGTGGTGCAGTAAGAGATGAGAGGTAATTGAGAAAAATTTATTGCACTGAGGGTCAGAAAGCCCAAGGGTGAGTTCTCCCATTTATTACTAGTTTGTACCTTCTGTCAAATGGCTATAACTCTCAAGGTCCTCATAACAGAGAGGGCTGGACTTGAGGGGCTTCACACCCAATGATTGTACATTGCTAATGGTAGTATATGCCATCTAAATGTGCAATCTCTATAAAACAGGGTTAGTTGGGACGACATAAACACACTGCAGAGCAGGAAATCTTACAGAGTAATTTCTAAACAACTTTCTGGTGTTGCTATACTGGAGTAGGGAAAAGTAAAATTCTCCTTAGTCAGAAAACTTCATTTCATGAGGTCTGGGCAAAAGTTGGATTTATTCAAAACTTATTCATCAAACTTTGCCTGGTTCAATGATAAAACTGTAAAGACTGAGTTTATTATTACTGTTGATAATAATTACAATTTGTAAAGAAAAAAATGATAGAGCTGGATTAAATCCTTTGTCTTACAGATTTAGGAAAGATAAAGGAAGCTGAGGCAAAGGGTACCCAGCGTTTAGCATTCTATTCCTGAGTCTGTAGTAATGAGAAAGCCAATTGGAAATATCTCTGTGTGTTGATATTCTCTGGCATGAAATTGTCCTGTGTGAACCTAAAGCTAAATAATACAGTCTCAGTATTGGGGGCAAAGATTAAGAGACTGCTTTGCTCTGGCCAGCATCTCCATTAATTTGCATATCTGAAGCAAAGAAGAGAGAAACAAATGGAGGACAATATGACCACAGCTCTATTAAGTCAACTGTCTTTGACTCCTGAAGCCAAATGGGTCTTCCTTTGTTCTGGTACATAGATATTAATATTCTCAACTGGAAAGTCAACCAAAATGTTCTACACAATTGAAAAAAACTTGATTTTCTTAGTTTGTTGGAAGTCTTCTGAAGTGATCAGAAATCATAGCTCCCCAAGCTCAAATACGTCTATAGATCTTTGGCAGACCACACGTTAGCTACAATTCAAGCAGGCTCTCCTAGAGCAGCTAAGCATTTTATAAATATTTGAGCCACATGTCTTTCATTTCAGTTTTATCCCACTGTTTCTGGACCCAATAGCAGTTGGAGTAACACCTAGTAAATTTAAATAGCATTCTGGAAAAGATGCTGCTCACTCTTTAGTGCAGATATCTATGTAATATTTAACATTTACCATCTTTTATTTGCAGCTTAAATATCAGAGCTCAATTTAAGTTATTAAACTTAGTATATTAGGTTATTATCTCTGATGTGTTACATATATTCATGCTTAGAAAAATCACTGTTCTGCTGGTTCTTCTAAATATCACATTATACTCAATTCCTTACACCAAACCATCGGCGATGACCTTTGAACAAAAGCAATAAAATCTGACCAGTTAAAACAAATAAGATAAGTGGACAATGACTCTTCAGAAATGTTTCTTTTTTTCCCTTAAGGGCAAACTGGAAATGTGTCTTCTAAACTTTGTTTTACGTTCTATAATAAATTGTAATTTTAAAGATTTATATTTACTTATCCTAATATTACAGATTCCTGCATTTTGTTGACATCAATTATACTGAAGAGAAAAAAACCTGCTAAGATAAATTACACAACCTTGTGGATAATCACCATCATCTTGTAGAACAGCTTATTAGCTGTAAAGGATTAAGTGGCAGTTTAAAAAATATTGCTTGGGACCATCTGAACTCATCCCATTAGAAGATAAAAGCAGTGTACTTTTAACATGGAAGCTGAAGGGTTTTTAATCAGGCAATTATATCTATGGCTACAAGACCTTTTCAAATAAAAGCAATGTTGGAATTTGACTTTAAATGGTAGAGAATAGTAAGCTATCCAGGGAGAATTTGCTATAAGGTCAAAGAGCAATGGGACTGAGAAAACTGTAATGATTATAAAATAATTAAGCTCATTTTTTTCTACCTGAAGTCAGAGAGACATAACCACAAAAATATGCATTGGCTATGCCTGTGTAACCTTTCTCCTGTGGTTGTTCATGAGAATGAAGAGCCACTCAGCTTAAAACTGAAATATGAAATTAAGGAGTGATATCTTAATTTCACTACTATTTTTGTCCTTATAATACTAATTTAAAATATCTTCTTTTACTCAAATTCAAGAGCCTCAACTTTTTCATTAATCCATAAATGCTCCTTTATGATATTATCATTTTTAAAGGGAAAAATAATCACTTTAAATCTCTTACCTATTTACATTTTTATATGGGAAATGCTTCTTATAACTGGCCAACCTTTATATTTAGTGAGTTTTAAGTTCTCTAGTCTGAAAGTGCCAGCTTAATCCTACTCCTCACGCTCTTCACAGACACTGCAGAGCTTCCTCCAGGGTTATTCTGTGGACTATATTAAAGTCTTTGTCCATGCCATGCAGATTTTTCTCTCTCTTATTTTGTGTGCGGAGGAAAGCACTGCGCATAGGCAGAGACCCAGTGGAGGTACTGATTTACCTCCACTTACACCCAAACTTCACAATGCCACCAGTTTAAAATTTCTTATTGGCACATCTTCGCTCAGTAAATTTTAATAGGTTCTCCTTATCTTCATAATAAAGTAAGAAGTACTCTATCTGGCATTCAAATGTTCTCAAAACTGGTTCTGTCACCAATGATGTTTTCATCTGTCCTTTCCTTTTATCTCTTATCCAAGGGCATCCAACCACCCCACTAAACTCCCCCACCCCACGCCAGGTTTGATCTCAGCCTAGAACCTGTCTCCAGCAAAAAAAAGAAAAAAAAAAGAAAAGAAAAGAAACAAAGAAACAAAGAAAGAACCTATAGTCACTTTCACTGATTTGAAATTAAGCCAGGCTCATGCTTAGCTCTTGCTCTGACCTTGTGCTTCATTTAAAGTAAATGTTACCCAACAATTCCAAATTCAGATGGACTTTTGCCATTTTTCTTCTAGCTAAAGGTAGGCATATGACAGGTCTATCAATAAGATGCAAGGAAAATCTCCTGGGAACATCTCAGACATATTTTCCCTCCAGGAATGAGAGATTGAGGCTCAAAGGAATACGTTATCGTCCTGTTCTTCATTCTTTCACTTTCAGACCATTTTTGAGCTTGTGTGATGAAAATGTTTCTTGAACAATTTGAGATCCTGAGGCAATAAACCAGAGCATAAGCCGACATGAGGAGCATGGCAGAAGTGGAGGGCACGGAAAAGGTAAAGAGACACTTGAGCCTTGATCTCAAAGCCATCTTTGGGACTGTCTAGCTCCAGACTTCATGACAAGCAAAAAGTAAGTGGCAAAATGTTATGTCATGATTAGAGTCTATCACTTGTGGCCAAACCATGTTAACTGACATGCTGACCCACCCACCAAGAGCGAAGAAGTCAATACAGTAAGAGCCTACACACTCGGTAATCTGAGTACACATAGGTTAGGATTTCACTGTTAAAGTCAAGCCTGTAACAGGGAAGACATCACTTTGTATGTTAAGGTTATGTGTCATATGGAAAAGGGGAAATGATTGGTGAAGTTGACCACCAGGTAGGAAGGCAACATTCCTGAACCATGGGTAAGGACTGGGACAAAAGAGTTAGGCTAGTACATATACTAGCCTCTTAAAAATCAATCATATACCATTTTCTATAGATGTACTGTTAGCTATGACAGCCAATAGCCACAGTTGGCAATTATTGACTTGAATTCAGGCCAATCTGCATTGATATGTGTTGTACATATAAAATATACATAGGATTTTGAAGACTTAGTATAAAAAAAGTATAAAATATTAGTAATTTTTACATTGATTATATGTTGAGATGATAATATTTTGGATATATTAAATTAATGAAAACATTTTATTAAAGCAACTACCCAGGCCAAGAGTGAAATCTCACTGTAGAGAGCTGTATTGCTGGGTTTGAAAGCTTAGAATGTAAGCTCTTTGAGGGCCAGGAGGCCAATAATCTCATATCTCCAGTTGCTAGGACAGTGCCAGCCACACAATAAAGCTCACAAAATGGGCGTTAATTAAGTAAGTAAAGGCCTTCTGATAATGTCCAGGCAATATGTTTCTTTTACTCTCATGGGCCTCTGAGCTCAGTCCTGGCTGTGACTCTCCTGGCCCATATTTTCAATGACAGGCTAGAATAGATAGATGCATGGGTGGGTGGATGGATGGATAGGTAGACAGAGAGAAAGACATACACTATGGAATTTTTTTAACGTGTTGATAAGATCAGGAACTTCTTGGGAATACTGACATTTAAATAGTACCACACTTTCCATTTATACACAAAATAACATAAAGTGGTTTTTAACTTCCCTTCCCTTCAGATTTTAATTTCAATATGAATTAGAAAAAATTGGTAGGCTTATTGCAATAGTTGTTTATTGGTTTTTCTACTTGCTGCTCCCTGATGACCTTATAAAAAATATATTTTGTCATTTTGGTATTCCTGATCTACTTAACCCACATTATTTTCTTCCATAACTTATCTCAACCTCTAACACACACACACACACACACACACACACACACACACACACACACACGTGTGTTTGTTGTCTGTCTCCCCTTACTAAGTTTCAAGAAGGCAGGTACTTTTTCACAGTGTCTTAACAATATTACATACTAGTACAGCCTGGCAGGTATGAAGTGGATAGTCATCATATATTTGTTGAATGAATGAATCAATGAATAATTAAAATGGATGCCTGCTCATTATTTTTAAGAGCAGTTTCAGAAAGAATTGTAAAATAGTCATCCCTTTCCCCCAAGTATACCAGGCATGGTATGTGACTGGCAAGGAAACAAACAAGTAAATGAAGAGGGGAAGAAAGAAACCTAGATAAACTGTAATTTATTAAAAAGAAAAGAATAAAAAATTAAATTATTTTTATTTCAGAAATAAGGAAAATAGATCGCAGAGTCATGAATTCTCAAAAGTTTGTATGTCTCCAAGTAAAGTTTAATGTTTAAGACACAATAAATCTAGGGAAAAATATTCTCTCATAATGGTTAGTTGAAGTTATAGAAGCTAACTTCAACTAACCATTATGCAACTCTATTTTATTTTAGAGAGAGAAAGGGAAAGGAATAGAGAGATGGAAACATTGATGAGAGAGAAACATCAATTGGTTGCCTCCTGCATGCCCCCTACCAGGGATTGAGCCTGCAACCTGGGCATGTGCCCTGACCTGAATTGAAACAGCAACCTCTCGGTGCACGGGATGATGACCAACCAACTCAGCCACATAGGCCAGGGCAAAGGGCAGGTTTTTGAACCCCAGCTCTATCACTTATTGGGCTTATTTAAAATCTTCTGTACATTATCAAGTCATGGTAGTATAATAAAGATTAAGTGAATAGTTTATGTTAAGTGCTTAGTACAGAGCATGATATTGTCTTCAATAAATGCCAGATATCATTCTAATTATCATTGTCTTTAGCATCATCATCCTCATCCTCATCCCCATCCTGAGGTATTATGAAGATTATAGTAGATATAAAATATCCCTGGCCTCAAGTGGTACTTCAAAAATGGTAAAAAAATAATATATATGTACAATATGCACCTTATTTGTGATCAGTAAGTTCCAATGGATATATATCCTTATCTCTAGTTTGAAATGGGAAAACTAAGAAACATAAAATGATTTTCCAAAAGCCACAGAAAATTGATAGTGACACTGTGCAAATTCACTCATGGTTAGGAGTTTGGGCTGTAGAGGTAGGTCACCCAGGCTTAATCCCTGATGAGTCACTTTGTGACTTTGGAAAAGTTAACTACCTTTCTGTGTTTCATTTTTTTTAAATGATATCTAAAGCAAGATTAATGTAATGCTGACCTCTTACCAATATTACATACTAGTAGCCTATGCTTTGAATCACTGTGGCAAAGATATTTAAAGTTCACCAAATATCCGCATGCTCTCCTATATTTCACAGACTCTTTGCAGTTAGGGAACATGGCTCTTTCTAACAAATGGGTTGTAAGATCATTGTCACTTCTAGGCCAAGTCATATGAAAAGTGGTGGGAGACTCTTGGTCTCTCTTCCCCTACTGAGGTGATCTGGAAATGGCATGTTGACAAGGCAGTTTTGCAGATCAAAGCAGCCTGGATCACTGAGTCACTGCATGGAGGATAGCTTCCTTGGAAAGTCACTTGATCTGCATTACAATTTCCGTGCATAAGATAAAAACCTTGTTGGGCAAAGTCACTGAAACTTTTGGGTTACTTTTTTATGACAGTATAAACTAGCCCGTCCTGACTGCAATATGATAATGGTTCCAAACCTAAAACCCACCTATAGTATGTGTATTGGGAGCTCAGAGTAGTAAGGAATACCTTTAATTAATTACAGTCATAAGGCTATGGAAAAGATCAGGAAAAGTTGTATTTCCTTTCTTTGTTCTTTATATTGGACACTAGCCCCAAATTCTTCCCAGGCATGGCACACTAAAATTGCTAGCTGTACAGTCAAATATAGTTGATAATGTGGCATTAATTATTTGTTTTTAATAGTCAATTGTCCCTAATCATCTCAGTACCCAGAAATGAAGGATTCTTTAAGCAAAGATTCTCTAAGACCCTCTAGCAGCCAAGAGCAGGCAGTTCAGCTGGAGAGGAGATCTTTGTACAAATTAGGTATGGTTACTCAGTTCCATAAAGTGGTTCTTGACTAGTTCCAGAACTCAATGGTGCTGTACACAACCGTACTCAGTAATGTTTGATGATGACAGCTGTGAAGTTGGAGGAGCATGGTCCCAAACCACTTAGGAATCTGGAAATACCAGAGCTTCTTAAGAAATTAAAAATAAAAGCAATTAATTAAAATGTTTATTGGTCAGAAGAACATTCATTATGCTATTCATTAAGATGTAAAACTCTGTTATTCTTTTATTTTAATGCAGGTTTTCCAACCTCACAAGAAATTTCCTGTTTATCAAGAGGTTAGGTTAAAAAAAAACACCCACACACACAAAAAACAAAAGCAAAAACAAGCAAGCAAACAAACAAACAAACAAACAAAAACTAAGGATAGGATCCAAGGAGTCCAGAAAACATTACATTATGATTTGCAGAAAACTCATAGTGAACATTTCTGATTCCCTTTCTTCATCGAAACAATTCCCTTTGACAGTCAGTCTCCAAAAAGGAACAGAGTAATAGCTCTATGATTCTGGAGTCTAGCACAGGTGTGAGGAGATTTATGACTGCAGAGCTGCCTCTTCCTGGAAGGGCACAGTTGAGTGTGTGGCGATGTGAATCGATGCTTAACGTAAGTAAACAACTCAGGGTCAAGGGGAGAAGTTCAGGATAACTCCTGACACCCCTTTGTATTGTGTTAATGGATATCCCCAATTCCAATCATCTACTGACTTATTAGCCAAATATGTAAACTACAAGATTAAAGAATGAAAGAGGCACCAGGAATTTTAAAATCTTCCTCAGGTAAATGGTGGAAATTGGTGCGCACACAAGAGCAAACAGCTGTTGTTTTTCAACGAGAATGGTCCGTTCAAAAACTGAGTGAAGAGATCACTCCCAGAAAAAACAAACAAACAAAAAAAAACACATAAAACTATCTGGATTAAGAAGATTCACTTATCTACCCCTTACAACATATCCTTAAACTGTAGTTTAGCTTCATTTGCTACAATTTCCCAAATCTCTTATGGATGATACCATTTCATTATGCAAATTGTTTGGTTGAAGTATTTAATTTTATAAAGCAACCAGAGGCTAAATTTTCCCACTGAATCTTATTCTTTAGATTCCCCAAAAGAGGCTCCTTTCCATGAAATGCCAGGCTATAAAAGACTGTTTTGGCTGTGATTTGTATAAAATGGGGGTTGAATATGGAATAAATATTCAATAGAGGAAATATTCTAGAGAAAACCAACATAGATCTAACCACGTATCTATTGGCCCACCGGACTCAGGATTATCTAACTTATCATTGAACTGTTTTCCAAAATGAAGTGTCTGTTATTAGAATGAAAAATAGGTGTTTAGGAGAAATGGCCATAGCCAACTTTATTTTGAATACTTCACAGTTATCTCCACCAGAAACCTGTTAAAGGTTCACTTACAGTATACTTTCCGGGGGCACTAGACGGTGAGGGACATTACTCAGCCGACAGGTTTGGCTTTCTGGTTTCAGCAACTGTCTCTGCACTTACAAGGGCCAAGGAACATAAAGACAAGTGGGCACAGGTTGATGTTAATATACTTGTTATGTTATATGTATCAGTTTACCAGTGGATTAGGAGAATCTGCAACTCTGAATTTGACACAGACCATATTTTATATGTTACTGCAATCCAGCTTTTAACAACTGCTGATTTATGACTCTTTTATGCACCCGTTGCTAAGCTAGGGCAATCGGTACCTTGGCACAGTCCCCTTCATTAGTGTCCCATAATAGAGTATTTATGATGCTACTCTTGACTCACGGAGATATATTTTACATCTCTGCATAGCAAGTTACATTGTAAGTCACAGTGTAAGTTTTGTGATAGGGAATTTTTTAAAAAGGAGAAGAAGGTTGGTTATTATTAGAATAATATAATCACTGCATAGAAGACATTAGTGATACCAAACTAGAAAGTTCTTAAGTCAGTAGAAAAATGTAAGAGTGTGATGTTAGAATGTTTCCCGAAACTGATTTATACAAGACATAAAGTCTCTGACACGCAAAAACATGGTTAAGGAGGACTTTATAGGGTAGCTATCTTAGAATCCTAAATGAACAGAATTCTTAAAGTTTTTACGTTATTTTTTTTTCTTTGGGAAACATGGTTTCATAAATTTATGATTTCACATACACCATAGGTCATCATTTTGTTTACTACAATATTTTGTTTTATGAAAAATGTCACTTAGGATGGGATAAAATCATTTTCATGTTTTAAAACAGAATTTTAGCCTGACTGGTGTGGCTCAGTGGTATAGACCCATGAACCAAGAGATCACTGGTTCAATTCCCAGTCAAGACACAAGCCCAGATTGCAGGCTTGATCTCCAGTAGGTAGGGGTCATGAAGAAGGCAGCTGATCGATGATGTTTCTCATCAATATTTCTATCTTTCTATCCCTCTCCCTAAAAGTCAATAAAAACATTTTTAATAGAATTGTATTTAAAAATTCTACTATGATTTCTGGGATGATTTCCCAAGCTTGATTTGTTTTATTTGGCCAGTTCTACAGCATCATGCAGCATTATTTTTCATTTAGTGAAATGGAATAACCCACCTCATTTGTATATAACATTTAAATCACTACTTACAATGGAAATTTTAGTTTAGCATATGGCCTTAGACACTGTAGAATTGCAAAATAATGCTGAAAGGAAAATATGCTATATCCCTGGTTAAAAATAAAATTTTACATATAGGACTAATTCATTATCTAGGATGTTACTGTTCTGTTATTACTAAGGTTCTTGTCTTCACATTCATCTTTACAAGTTATCAGAGAATAACTGCTGTATTGCTATTTATCACCAAGGACACTGGGATATAAGGAAGTTTGATACCTGTGAGAGCTTCTTACTCCATTGGACAGTGATTGAACTAAATTTATAAAGTCCAATCCTTTCCTACTTCCACTGGTAAGACTCTGTTGTATTGTCCCATAACTTCACCACTCTTCTTGGCATTATTTTAAAGTTAAAATGAGCTATAAGAGGTCATTTTGGACTTTCCAAATATTTATATTAGTTACTGGTAGTAATTAAAAATGTGTTTAATTTTTCTCTGGCCACACCCAAAATCGGGTCATACAATGTTCATGGACAACATTCCTCTGGCTCTTGCCCCTCTCCTTGGGGAGACTTACCACCCTCTTTCTGTCTCTCCTATAGCTCAGGAGTGCGGAGAGGGGTGTTCCCATGTGGACTGATGAATACCACTCAACAACCACATGATTTGCTTGATTTTCCTTCTTTCCTCCTCCAGCACCTATTATTATTATTGGTGATGAACCTCTGACTCCCCCAAGTCCCTCTACCCTCCCACTCCAATGTTGCCCCCACCAGCTCAAATTGTTGCTATTGAAGTCATGGGTCCTTCAGTACAACACCCCTCATTGTGCAGAAGTGCACATGAGATGCAAAAGTGCAAACGCTGTTAATGGTGCCTGGGACCCTTGAAGAATGTCTCAGCGATGGAGCTCCCTTCTCCCTACTACCTTTAAGTGTCACTATGGTTCACAGCACAGGCTTTAGAGGCTGAGTGACTAGGTTCAAATCCCAGGTTTCCTACTTACTTGCCATGTGACCTTGGACAAGTTTCTCAACTTTTCTATGTTGCAATTTCCTTTAATCATTGTCAATAAAAACAATATCTAGCTCACAAGGTTGTGGAGAGGATTCAGTAATTTAAATATACTTGCAACACTTACATGACCCATGGTGAACACTGTAAATATCAGTTTACATGCTATTAGAGTGTCAAATGAGTGCTGCCTTGTGTTCCTAAAGCCTCCAGTTGATGGTTTTGCAAATCATTTTTTTTTCAACTTTTTACTTTTAGTGGTCTCATCTTCACTTCAATCCTGTTTGCACAGGACATGGGGTCTGGAAGACCATCTGAGTGAAAAGTAACCTTCTACTTTGCCCTAACCCCTGAAGACTGTGACTGATATTCAACAAAACTTATACGCCTCTTATTGATTCATTCTTTCTCAGAGGCTACCCGTTTCTCCACACAAATCGTCTCCTAGTGGAAGAGAACCCAGCAGATGTGAAGGCACATTGAATTCTAAGTGAGCAAGCTTAGGCTTCACTGGGGAACCTTGCTCTATAGGGTATGTTTCAGAAGAATGATTATTTCCATTGAAATACTTTTTCCAGATTTTTCCCAATGAACATTTCCTCTAGGTAAAGCTAGGTCTTCTGTACATTCAGCTAAAAGTTCTGTGTACCTATGCTTTGAAGAATTGTGTGTTTCAACTAACAGGTACAATAAAATACAAATGTTCTGAGAAAGGCAATTTCTTGCCACTACTCTCCCTTGCCCATCTTCTGTAGTATTTATTTCATAATTGAGGTAAGCCATGGCAACATCATTCAACCTAGAAGAGCTTATCTCATAAAAACTGCATGAAGTTTTAGCAACACTCCCTCCTGTAAGCTAGCCTAATCTATAATTTTGTACATTCAGGAAGAAAAACTTACTCTCACATTTTAAATCAACAGATATGAAACCCACTCTGTCCAATAGTTTCTTATTGTTCATTTTCTTTTTACTAAATTCTGCAGGTCTTGTTTGGTAAGGGTGCTGACATTTAACTGCTCTTCAACTGATGACAAGGTCAACAGATGTACTATAATTCAACTCACCCAATTACAATGGCTCCTTGAATAGAATTCTCAGACAACCCTAGCCATTTGAGAATTAACCCTTGCTCATCTATTCTCTTCACAGCATGTTCTCTTTTAAGTAGCATGGCATTATTTGTGGACTTTTACCAATATCTGAATTCATGGGCCATAATTCGGGTCCTTGTAGCTTACCTCTCCAGACGTCCTTTTCCTTGCCTTTGTGTGTGTGCCTGCACCAGCTCAAACTACTTGCAGTTAATGGAGAGTGTCCTGAATTTTAATGGTGCTGCACCTTTGTGTACACTGCTCTCTTTCTCTGCAATGCCCTCTGCCTCTCCTTCACCTTCTTCGCCTGATGTACTTCCATTCATCCATCAAATCTCATTTTAGGTATCAGCTCTTCAGAGTCAGCCAGTCTGTGTTTAAAACTGTCACAGTGCTCTCTCAGACCCCATAACAGCATATGTGACCTGATGTGAAGGTACATGAGGTCTAGCTTTGCTTTTTTTCTTGTCCCCACCAGAAGGCGAACTTCTTGAAAACACAAAAACGGGCCTTATATACCTATACTAGAGGCCTGGTGCATGAATCCATGCACATTGAAAGGAAATTAATTAGAAGAAATATTTTAATATTGCTATTCACCCTTTCTCTATAATAGAAGTGTCAATCAAATTCATGATCAACAATGACAGATCAAAATGTGTGCAATTGATGCCATCAAGAGCTTTATATGTATCACACATGCACGAGTCAACTTAGCCTTTTCTATATGTAGAATAAACTTGTTTAATTAGACCTGCTTTCTGATTTAGCTAAAGTTTTTTCAGCCAAGGGAAGCACCCCAACTTCTCTTTCAGGTAGTTGTCAGCAACATAGCAGTAAATATCAACACGAAGCAGATTATTATTGTAGATCATTCAGGGAGAACAAAGGGTAAAATATTGAATTTCAGCAGTGTTAAACTGTATTCTGTGCAGTGAGAAAACCTGAAGTCATTTTCAAGGTCCACCATTTCTTACTTCTTTCAAATCAGGTCAAGTTTCTAAACTTTCTAAATCTCCATTTTCTGGCTAATGAAAAGAAAACAGGATTCCACCAAGTCTCCTATCTATCTACTCCAGAACTTCTGTGAGGACCAAATGAGATGAGGCAAGGGAAAATGCTTCATAGACATTTGGTTAAAGTGTAAAATGTTTGCACCTGGCTATAAAACAAATCGTGTTCTTGGGCTGAAGAAATTCCAAGGAGGCTAGTCGCTAGGGAGAGGAAGCTGGGCATTGCTACATGACATCATTACCTGATAGACACTTAGCATATTAGCCATATATAAATAAGTAAATATATATATATATATGAGAGAAAGAGAGACTAGAGGCCTGGTGCATGACATTTGTGCACTTGGGGGCCATCCCTCAGCCCGGCCTGCACCCTTTTGCAGTCTGAGAGTCCTCAGGGGATGTCCAACTGACGGCTTAGGGGAGCAGACCTAAGCCATCAGTGGGACATCCTTAGCGCTGCCACAGAGGCAGGCTGCAGCACTCACCAGCCATCAGCCTGGCTTGTGGCTGAGTGGCGCGCCCCCTATGGAGTGCACTGACCACCAGGAGGCAGCTCCTGAATTGAGTGTCTGCCCCTTGGTGGTCAGTGCACATCATATCAACCTTTTGTTCTTCTGCCCAGTCGATTTACATCTTACCCTTTTATTATATAGTATTCCCAGCACAAAGTTTAGCATATAGTGGCTGCTGAATGAATATTATATAGGAGGGAGCAAAAGTAGGTTTACAGATGTAATAGAAATAAGTAATACAATAATTAGTAAATAATAATGAAATAAGAATAAATGCTGTTTTGTATACTTATAACTGTAAACCTACTTTGGCCCAGTCCTGTAAATAACAAAAGAAAGAATAAAAGCTAAAAAGAAATAGATCTGCTAGTGATTATATTGGCAAAAGAATGAATTTGTATTTTTGCCAATTAGCAAATATTTATTTATGGAGAAATGAAGGAAAAGAAAATAAAAATAGACAAAGTATGTAGAGGCCTGTTCATGATGGAACATAAGGGAAGACATGGTCAAAAAGTGTTGACTTATACTTACTATTTATTATGTTTCTTTGGGTATAATTTTCCTCTAATTTTATAGAAGTACTAATTAACATTCATAGAGAAACTAGATTTTTCTTACTGTATTTTAATTCAAGGAATGACTTTATAGCATAGGCAAGCTTATTATAGCGGGAGCAATTCAGTGACATGGAACAATTGAGTGACATGTAAATTAAGGGTCTTGCTCAAAGTCACAAAGTCATAGTGGTGAAGACAAAATTCAAACCCAGGTCTTCAGGGCCTAACCATCAGGTCACATGGCCTCTTTTGTATGAGAAGAATAAAAAATGATATTTAGTTCCAAGCTTGCTCTTTTAAAGAGAAGAAGAGATTTGTGAGACAATGCATAATTAAAAGGCTTACTCTGAAGAGTCTGAGCTCTGCTGTGTCCACACCCACAGCACAAATCTGGGAGCAAACATTTACTAGCTGCGTAGCCTTGAAGAAGTAAGAAGTAAGTTAGCTTCTCTCCTAAGCAATCTTCATGTGAGGATAAGACATAGTGAGTAAAGTTCCTAGCATATAGTAAGAACTCCCCCAAAAGTTATAATTCTTACAATAGTTAGTACCTTTCAAAAGTTTGCTTACAGTTTTGCACTGTATGAGGATAGGAACATAGACAGAGGTGCAAACACATTAACGATGAATACTGTATAAAATTGTATGAAAAATGTTCATGTAAATTAAAATAT
This sequence comes from Myotis davidii, assembly GCF_000327345.1. Lineage (NCBI taxonomy): Eukaryota > Metazoa > Chordata > Mammalia > Chiroptera > Vespertilionidae > Myotis > Myotis davidii. The sequence continues at coordinate 156,209 of NW_006283544.1, forward strand.
CACTTTTATCCTGTTATATTTTTGTCCTCCTTCTTGTGTAACATAGATTTTACATTTGGGGGCTCACTATTTAGTTTGCACAAATGAAAAAACAAAAAACGAACAAAAAATAACTTCTCAGTATGAGAATACTCAATGGCACAACAAAGGAAACTTTACAAGAAAATGTATTGCTTTGCATTTCCAGGTAATGTAAGCAAAGAGATGATTATTTGTCATCCTTGGAATGTGCTAACACAGAAGAAAACACATTATAATTTGTACAGCTATTGGAAAGGTCCCCAACATAGAATTGTGTGAGCCTTGATGTTGGCAACCCCCTACAGTGAATACAATACCCAGTTACCTTGGAACATTTGGCAAGTTCAGGACAGCAAATTCCTGCATACTTGAGGCTGCTTCATTGATTTCCTTTAAACTCAAACCCTAGTCAGGCCAAGTTCCTCCATTGCCGAACAACAATGTGGCAACCAGGAATAGATTCTTCCCCACCCTACATCCCTCAAAACCCTCCCTTTAGACAAATCATCCTGCCCAGATTTCAAAGAAATCCCAGAGAGGCATAGTTGCTGTTAAATCTCCAGGACTCCAGCCAGCACAAATCAAGAAAATGGTTTCCAGGTGCAGACTGCCTCCTCCCTTCTTTCTCCTCCCTCCTCCCTCCTCCCTGCTCACTTTAAAATCTAGTGATTGCCCCAAGCTTTAATGTGGAGATGGACTGTAGGGGGAAATAGGAGGGTAACCTTAGGATTCAAAAGCCCACAGAAAATTATTTTGCCTTTTTCATTTTAGTGGAGTCATGTCCGTTCTCCAAAACATATCACACAGCCCAGCATGATTAATTTCATCTCTTTTGATAAGCCTCAGAGCCCGAATAACAAGGATACATTATCTGAACTATAGAAGGAGCCCCACAGAGTGAGGCTTTCACAAAGGTAGTTCTATTCCAATGTGATTACTATCTCCCAGTCACCATTTTCACACAAAGCTGTAATTGGTGGGGAAATTGCCTACTTTTCACAATAGTCCCAGGTTTTCTAAATTCAAGTAATAACAGATAATTATTTATAAACAAAAAACTGAAGGCAAACATATTTGAGAAACTTTTCTAGACATAATAATATTCAAAATAGTATAACTTCTGCAAGGGACAATGTTTAAAGTGACAACTGTTGGCCTGTTCTTCACTCTTACTTTTAACTACAGTAATTTCACCCATACCCAATTACCAGGATATTTATTATTCTAAACCAATGATGGCAACCTTTTGAGCTCAGCATGTCAGCATTTTGAAAAACCCTAACTTAACTCTGGTGCCATGTCACATATAGAAATTTTTTGATATTTGCAACCATAGTAAAACAAATATTTATATTTGTGATATTTATTTTATATATTTAAATGCCATTTAACAAAGAAAAATCAACCAAAAAAATGAGTTCACGTGTCACCTCTGACACGCGTGTCATAGGTTCGCCATCACTGTTCTAAACACATCTGGACCTTTGTTTTTCTGTTCTTATATATAGAATTTTCTTTTACATTGTCACAATAAAAAAATCTTTATCAGTGGTCACAGTCAATCATTGCAGTAGATAACCCTGGGGGAAAATCTCTCCTATTGACATGCCAAGAACAATTAAGGCTCAACCACAACAGGAGGGTGCACACAGCCTACAGTGTGGGGATGTGTAACTGGAGTACTCAGCCTGCATGAATTGGGGAAGGTGGGGGACTATGCCTCAGGACCCTATAGGACACCTACTACATTAGTCCACTCTACCAAGCCTGGGAGATGTAGCAGCTCTACCTAATATATAGAAACAAACACAGGGATATTGCCAGAATGAGAAGACAAAGAAACATGTCCCAAATGAAAGAACAGAACAAAATTCCAGAAAAAGAACTAAATAAAACAGAGATAAGTGATCTACTAGGTGCAGAGTACAAAACACTGGTTATAAGCATACTCAGTGAACTTAAAGGAAGAGTAGCTGAAATCAGAACTTCAGCAGCATGAAAGAGGACATAGAAACCATATAAAAGAACTAGTCAGAAATGGAGAATACACTAAATTAAATAAATAATTTACAGGAAATCAACTGTAGAATAGATGAAGCTGAAAATCAAATCAGTGATTTGTGATATAAGGAAGCAAAAAATACCCAATCAGAACAGCAAAAAGAATTTAAAAAAATGAAGATAGTCTAAAGTGCCTCTGGGATAACTTCAAGGGTACCAACATTCACTTCATGGGCGTACTAGAAGAAGAAGAAGAGAGAAAAAGAATTTGAATACCTATTTGAAAAAAATGGCTTCTTAACCTAGTGAAGAAAATAGACTTACAAGTCCAGGAAGCATAAAGAGTCCCAAACAAAGTGAACCCAAAGAGGCCCACACCAATACACATCACAATTATACACCAAAGGTTAACGACAAAGAAAGAATCTTAAAAACAGCAAGAGAAAAGCAGTTAGTTACCTACAAGGGCACTCCCATAAGACTGTCAGCTGGTTTCTTAACAGAAATTTTGGAGGCCAGAAGGGATTGGCAAGAAATATTCAAAGTGATGAAAAGCAAGGATCTATAATCAAGATTACTCTATCCAGCAATTATAGCATTTAGAGCCCACAGACATATAAAGAGCTTCCCAGACAAGGAAAAGCTAAACCAGTATTGCATGAAATGTTAAAGGAGAAAAAAAGATAAAACTTATGAACAATAAAATGGCAATAAATACATATCATTTATTTACATATACATATACATATCAGTCAATAATTGAATCTAAAACTCAAAATAAATAAGCAGAACAGAAACAGACTCATAGATACGGAGAACATTTTAATGGATGCCAGATGGGAAGGGTGTTGAGGATTGGGGGAAAAAGTTGAAGGGATTAAGAACTGCAAATTGATTGTTACAGAGTAGTCATGGGGATGTAAAGTGCAGCATAGGAAGTATAGTCAATAGTATTCAAATAACTATGTATGGTGTCAGATGGGTGCAGGATTTATCAGAATGTTCACTTAGTAGGTTATAGATTGTCTAATGATTGGGGTGTACACCTGAAACTAATATAATATTGTATATCAAGTGTAATTGAAAAATAAAAAATGATTTAAATTAAAAAATATTTAGACTCTATGTTACAACTATAAGTAAATCTTCTGTTTTATTTTTTCCACAGAGTCTAAACACTTTCAAGCCAGTAATTTTGTTTACTACATAATTACATAACTATTGGAGGCCTGGTGCACTATATTCATGCACTGGAGAGGGCTCCCTTATCTGTCCAGGACCCCTCAAGGATGTCTGCCTGCCGGCTTAGGCCCAATCCCCTCTGGGATCAGGCTTAAGCCAGAAGTCAGACATCCCTCTCACAATCCGGGATCCCTCCCTCCTTACCACCTGCCTGCTTGCTCCTTACCACTCGGCTCACTGCTCCTTAGCATTGCCACAGAGGCAGGAGAGGCTTCCGCTACCACTGCTGCACTTGTCAGCCATGAGCCCGGCTTCTGGCTGAGCAGTGCTCCCCCTGTAGGAGTTCATTGACCACCAGGGGGCAGCTCCTGCATTGAGCACCTGCCTCCTGGTGGTCAGTGCACATCATAGTGACTGGTCATTCTGGTTGTTCCGCCATAACAGTCCCTTAGGCTTTTATTATATAGATTACCTACTGTAAGCGGTGAGGTTTACAATTCTTTGAGAAGGAAAGTATATCTCTATATCTCTAAACTTGTGTTACACAAAGGGCATATTTCAAATATCAAGGTCCAAGAATTTTTTTCACCTCATCAAATCCTCAGAATCATGAAGATTATAATTTGCTTTATTTTCAGAACATGACCATTTCATACAGTTTTTTTCCTATTAAAGTTCCTAATTTTATTGCTATGCTATTTGTCTCTAGTTTATTTTGTTTCTATGTTATTACTAAAGAAAACATATGCTTTCTAACATATATTAGTAATATTTTCAGCATCTCACTCAAATAATTTGTTGAGTTGACTCCATTAAAATCTGTTAAATGTATATATCTTAGAGCCCTCTGAATTTCTATTTCACTCTGGACTTTGTATCAGAAACTGTTAGTGCTTGCCAATAGTATTTTATCCTCTTTTTTGGTAGATGGCTATCACATCTCCAAGCTCCTTGCTGTTAGAAGGACATCCTGACAGAGTTGTGACTGATAGAAACAGGGGCAGAAATGATGTGCCCATGCACAGGATTGGTGCACAAACATCTCCTATGTGTAATCATCTCTTTGTCTACCAACTGAATGGAGAAGACTAGAAGACTAAAGACTTTGGGGAGAACAAAGCCACAAGATGGAAGAATTCTGGGTGCCTGAGTTACAGATTGGAACATGCATCCCACAGACACTGATCCACAGTGGAATGTGCTACGGGCAGGAAATAGTAAGTATATATTGTCCTGAGCTACTGGAATTTAGGGACTGCCTGTTAGAAAACGTAACATACTCTGATTCAGATAGAAATTGGTACCTTGAAGTGGTCTGCTGCAAAAATGCAAAACCTAAAATATGTGGCTTAGTGGTTGGGTGGCAAACTGCATAAAATCAAACTGAAGGCTATGACCTTATGGAGACCTGTTACACAGTGGGAGAACTTATAGTAAACTGTTATTCATGACCACTCTGAAGGAGACCATATGCCAGCTGAGCCTGAAACTCTCAGGACATGTTTGGGAAGAGTCAAAGCGAACATGTGTTGGTTGCTATTAGCTAAGGTATTACAACAACGAAAGAAGTTTAATTAAGAATTGACTAGTTTGCGAACAGAAATGAAAGGAAATAGAATCCAGAAATGTGACACTATGAAGGAATGGAAAATCCGACTGTTTTCTAGAATACAAACTGCAGAAAATAAGATTTAAAGAGTCTGATCTGTTGTCACTGCTTAAAATTCAGGTGTTGCCTTTCCACTCAACCTAGATGGCCTGAGAGTAGCCAAGGTATCAAGCTTAAAAATTATGTCTAGGAAGAAAGTTTGGGCTTATTGACAGTTGCTAGTGTCTAAAAATGACTTATAACAAATAGATCAATAGTTGATGTATTTTAAAAATCATTTTATTGCCAAAGAAGCTTCAAACCCTAAGACTATTAACCTCCTAAGACAGAGGTTTTTAAATAGGGGATATTTTTCCTAAAGGAGATATTTGGAAATGTCTAAAGACATTTTAGATTGTCATGAGTGGCAGCTAGTGGGGAGAGGCCAGGAATGCTGCTAAATTTCCTAGAATGCACAGTATATTTCCCCACAACATCCCCCAATTGTCAATAATTCCCAGGTTGAGAAACACTGGCCTTAAACAACCCTCAGATCCCCAGATTTGCATGAAGAGAAAGTGAGCTACAAAAGCTGAGGTAAATATGAAAGGCATAAACCCAACACCACTCCAGGGAGTGCCATGGAGGATAATGGACAAAGCAAAATCTCCCAGAAGACAGATGAGTGAGTGGCTACATAAAACTGTGTGAGTCTTGATGTTGTCAGCAACCTGCCAGTATATATGATACCCATTTATACTGAAAACATGGCAGGCTGTAGGTAGACATCCACCTCATTTGAGATTGTCTTGGTTTCTCTCAACTCACCCTTGGTTGGTTTGATTAGAATAGAGTTATCAGTTCAATATAATTTTCAACACCCTGAGTCTGCTGATAAACTTATCAGCTTAAAATAACACACATTTGTTATCTTACTGTTTTTGTAGGTCAAAAGTCTGGGCACACTGTAGTTAGATCCTCAGCCAGGTGTCAGCCAGAGTGAGTTTTCATTTGAAGCTCAGGGTCCTTTTCTAAGCACATTCAGATTGTTGTCAGAAGTCAACTCCTTGAGGTCATAGGACTGAGCTTTTAGTTTTCTGCTGGCTGTCAACAGGGATTCAGTCTCAACTTCCAGGGGCCACACTCAGGTCCCAGCCACCTTGTCCACTCACAGCGTGGCCTCTGAGGTCCAAAAATCCATCTTTACTGTGCTATGACAGAGCCTTACCCTAATAAAATCACAAGAGTGACTACCCCATCATGTTCACTGGTCCTTACCATACTAAAGGGGAAGAGATTGCATCGGACATGTACAACAGAGGTTGGGAATCTTGGGGATCATCTTAGAATTCTATCTACCACAACCCTCAAAGCTAAAGAGACAGAAGAGAAGAATTCAAAGATGCAGGAGGGTTAGAAAGGGAATTAATTGACTGAGAAGCCTACGGAGAGAGGGAAGGTAGGCAGGTGAATAAGTCACAGAAAAAAACAACAATAGATTATCTAACTATCTATTTATCTAATCTATATACCTATATATTGAGAGATTTATATAAACAATTGACTCATAGGATTATGGAGGCTGAGGTTTCATGATATCCTGTCGGCCAGTTGAAGATCCAGGATAGCCAATTGTATAAATCCCATTCCAAGAACAGTAAAAGCCTGATGTACAGCTCAAGTAGTGAAGCAGAGAGAAGATTCTCCCTTCTTCCACCTTTTTGTTCTTTAAAAGCCTGAAATTGATTGGATGATAACCACCCACATTGGAAAGAACTATCTACTCTCAAATGCTAATTTTCCCAGAAACACCATCGTAGGTACTCCTAGAAAAAATGTTTAGCTAGATATCTGTGAACCTCATGAACTGGTCAGTTTGACACATATAATTAACCACCACAAAGGAGAATGGGTATATATTCTAATAAAACAATGAATAGGACTTAAGGATGAGTGAGAAAAATTTGTAGCTGAGGGAATGCTATAGATAGAGTAATGGACCAGTCACAATTAATGGTGCTGCTCTGGGATGAATGAATGGATAGGTAAATGAATAAATGGGCAAGTGGATGAAGAAATAAATTCTGCTCAAAATGCACATGAATATACATCTGTTAAACCACTGTATTTTTTACTGTAATGTGTAAAATTGGTTTAGGTAAGTCATTTTCCATTGTGGGCAATAGAATCCTGGGTCCTAATATCTGACCATTAAAAGTGTTGGGATTCATTGTAAATATACCATGCATTTCCAATTCTATATTAATACTAACCTCAATAAAGTGACCCTGAATCAGTCAAATTTAAATATGTTCAAAATTTCATAACTTGAGTTTTTAAAAGTATTGCAAAATTAAAATTAGCTTTTATTATTATGGTGCTGTATTAATTTCATTCTTTGGGAAAGATCACAGATGCTCAGTCCTTTTGGACCACAGGATCCCTCCACAGAGAATGGACACAATGATTTCTGAGAATATGTCAGTGTAATATTTTATAATATCCCTAAAATTATTACACACCGTTTATGATAATACTACTTACATCCCTACTATTGATATTCAAATGTAAAATAGTGATTTAGCATCATAACAAAGGTATGATATATAGATCAAAGTGGTGTAGCAAAATGGTGAAGTGTCTCAGAATCTTTGGCCTATACCTTGCCTTGAGTAGATCATGGAGATGCTGTTTTGGGAAATTTGAAGGAAAACATGATTTACCAAGAATCTAAATAATAAGGTCTTTGCACAAAAGATTAATATAATGACAAATAGAGCAATAGTTAAAATTTGAGTATAGAGATATTAGAGTCCTGTTTTCCTTAAAGCTTTCAGCTGGTGAGCACCAAGACATTTTCATGATTCTGTTCACAGATTTGAACTCTTTCATAGCCTCAGGCTTTAAATCCCAAAAGAAGAGGAAAAGCCAAAATTTATGCAATTTTATTGTATAAAAATTAGAACTCAACAAAAGGCAGTTTCAGGTACCTCTGCCATTGTTCTTTCTAGCAGTTATTTGCCAGTGTTAGAGACCCCAGGGGGATCTAGGTGAATATAGTTCATATAATTTATAATAATTTACCAACGTGACTGTTCTTTTAAGGACAACTACACAGAAAGAAAAGTTTTAGCTATACTGAAAATGAACTCAATAAAAAAGGGAAAAAAAAGAGGAAATCTCACTGGGTTAGTCAAGAATTGCTCTAGTAGTTAAGGATTTTTGGGGGAATTAAGAAATCTAGAGGCTGATTTTAAAGTGCTCAGATTATTAAAGATAGTGGAGAAAGGTGGTTCCCTACCTTTGCAAATCTCTAGTTAATATTATAGAGCTAAATCCAAGTTAAATTTGCAAGGTGTCCTACAATTTTGTTTTTGTACTTTTTTTGTTTTGACCGATACAAAGAGTACCTAACCACATGTGGGAATAGAGAAATGGAGCTAGCACTTGTTAAATGGGTTTTATCTGACAGTGTTAAACATTGTATGTAGGTAATCTCATTTATTCTTTTCTCTGACTTGTGAAGAAAATATTAATTACATTTAGAGTTAGAAAAACAAGGTTTAGAAAGATACATTAAGTAGCATGATCAGAATTTTTCTGACATAAAACTTCTGTTCTATTTTTCTGCTATACCTTGCCATTTCCTGAAACAGTGGATTAAACTAAGTTTAGGATTTGGCAGGGGCAGTGCAATTAATGGTATAAGTGGTCCAAGAAATGTAGCAGATCCAGAAAAGGTGTGTCCAATGGCATTTGGCTGGATAGAATATGTTTTAGCAGTACACATCTCTATATATAAAAAGACAGCTACCATAACAGCCATAACAACCTAACAACCGGTCGCTATGCGCCCACTGTGGCTAGCCAACTGCCCAACATCAGGGCTGGCGACCAACATCAGGGCTCCTGCCCCCTGTCGGCCTGCCCCTGATCAGACTCTTCCACCCCAATAGGGGCCAGGGCTGGACAGTCAACCTCCTGCAGTCCCTCCTCCTGGCCACCCAACCCCTGATCATACTTCCCACCCCAATAGGAGGTGGGGCTGTGTGGCCAACCTCCTGAAACCCCTCCCCCTGGCCAGCCCTGCCTCTGATTGTCACCCCACCTCAATAGGGTGTGGGGCTGGCCAGACAACCCCCTGAAGCCCCTCCCCCTAGCTTGCCATGCCCCAAAGGCCCCCCACCACCCTGATTGGCCTGAAGCCCCTCCCCCTGGCCATCCCTGCCCCTGATCACCACCCTACCTTAATAGGGAGCAGGGCTGGCCAGCCAATCTCCAGAAGCCCCTCCCCCTATCTGGCTCCACCCCAGATCAGTCCCCTCAACCCAATCAGGGGAAGGGCTGGCTGGCCAACAACCCATGGCCCCTCCCCCAGGCTGCTGGCCCCTGATCAGCACCCCCCACACACTCCATTCAGGGGTGGGGTGAGCCGGCCCACCACCCACAGCCCCTCCCCATGACTGGCCCTGCCCCAATCAGCCCCCCATCCCCAGTTGGGGGCAGAGCCCACTGGCCAATCACCCGTGGCCCCTTCCTCCAGCTGGCCTGGCCAGCCAGCCAACCTCCTGCCATCTCCTCCTCCCGACAGGCCCAGCCCCGATTTGCCCTGATTGGGGTCAGGCCAGTTGGACCCCACCCATGCATGAATTTGTGCACTGGGCCTCTAGTCCTATGAAATAAAAGCCTAATATGTTAAGTGTTCGGTTGTCTGGTCATCCATTCAACCAATCAAAATGTAATGTGCTAATGATATGCTAAAGCCGCTCAACTGCTCACAATGATGTGCACTGACCACCAGGATGCAAATAGTCAACTGGTTGACCAGTCGCTATGATGTGCACTGACCACCAGGGGGTAGATGCTCCGACCAGTAGGTTAGCTTGATGCTGGGGTCCAGCCAATTGGGACTGAGCAAGAAGGGCCGGACATGCCCTGGAGCCCTCCCACAGTCCTTCCCCAGCTGGCCAACTTCCCACGTCCCTCCCAGGC
>NW_006283544.1:166024-180812 GCF_000327345.1 Myotis davidii
TTGGGCACCAGTGGGGTCCCTCACCCTGGCCTGCACCCTCTGAGAATCTGGGCTTAGAGACCCCCCCCCTCCAGTGCACAAATTTCATGCACTGGGCCTCTAGTTTTTTGTATATTGTAAAGTCCTTTTTTACTTAAAAGAAAAATATTTTTAGAGTGTTCTAGGGTATAAAGGGCAAGAACTGAGAGCTACCAGCTCTAATGGTTGGACAGTCACTTAGGCTGATTAGTTACAAAACCTTCTTTTAACAATGCAAATATCATTAAGACAATCTGATGAGAAAAGCATTGCATTTTATTGCTTTAAATTCAATTTATTAAATTCCAGCTTCATAATTATCTCTTTATCTGAATTAATTTTTAAGAAAAATATAACTATGATACACATACCCCTACAGACTTATTTTATTAATCCTCACTTAAGGATTTTTTTAATTGATTTTTTAGAGAGAGGAAGAGAGGGGTGGGGGGGAGAGAGAGAGAAGGAGACATCAATTGGTTGTCTCCTGTATGCGCCCTGTCCAGGATCAAACCTGCAACCTAGGTAGGAGCCCTGACTGGAAATCAAACTGGCAATCTTTTGGTGTACCGGAGAGTGCTCCAACCAACTAATCAACCCATTCAGGACTTCTGCACTCATTCTACAATATCATTCTCCACTTTTAGGTCTATAATATCAAAGTAAAATCAAACTGGAAATAGGGCTTAAAGTTGACAAGAGGATTGTGCAATTTCAAACCTATAATAAATACCAAGATCAATTTCATATGTGAGATTTATTTTCCCCCATCTTGTTATCTTATGTCATTTCATTGGAGTATAATCGTAACTGTGGAAACCTAGCAAATCTTCAAAAAAACAGTCATGATCCCATGTTTACAGACAAATCCAAAAATTGGATTTGGCTTAAGCCATCTAAATCAAACTAATTCCCTTTCTCAGATTAATGCCGTGAGGCTAACATAATATATGGAGCTTACAAGATAGCTTTAGTGTTATATTTAAGATGAATGGTTTATTCAAATTCAAGCAGCAACATCCAAAATGTTAGCTATTTGAAAGCAAAACTTAATTCAGTATAACTGAAATACATCATGATCAATCTAATAACTTTGTTACACTTTGAAATATTCCTTTTTTTAAATAAAAAAGTTGTTCTTAAGTGAAAAAGTCCAGCATGGCAACTGTTAATGTTTGTTTTTATTCTGTAAATGGTTTCCCTTTCTCTATCATCCAAAGCAAATGAAACGGATTGAAAAATTAACTAAACCAGAAATTCACACTGTAAAAGTTTAGGCACATGAAAATATACTGATCAATGATGTGAGGTTTTCTAAAAATCTATTCCCAATACTTCTCCTTGAAGCTATATTTAATATAGGGCTGTAAAGGAGCTATTTCCAGAGATAGGAAAATATGACACTAATCAAAATCTTTTTCTGAACATTTTGCTCATTAATGAGCGAAAATTCTCACAATGATCTGATTAAATCATAAGATCAGGCTTTGAAAAATCAGCCTGGGTGTTGCTCTCCCACAATCCACACAGACTTTCCCAGCTGCTCTGTAGAAGCTTGACCCTGCCTGGCATCACAGCAAATCTCTTGCTTCAGGAACAGGAATTGCCGAACACAAGCAACATCGCTAAAGAGGCCATTAGAAGCTCTCTGAATGTGAACCGTGGCTCTTTAAAGGAAATGCTGAGCATCAGCCCCCACTTTAGCCAAGGCAAAGTCATTGAATTTCAGGCACCATTCACTGAAAAGCTAGGGTGCCTGAATCTGATCTGATTCTTTGGCTTTGTGTGTGAAAGCTGTCACTGACATAAAGACATGTGAAAATGTTTAATGCGCAACTAAAGTGGTGTCTGAATGTATCACAGAGCTAAAACTCTCCTGCAGGACTGTAAACACCTGAGATTATTTAAATGCTACTTTGTGCAAGCCCTAAGGTTTCAGATTTAAGTTCAGTGGGATATAAGTTTAGTACTGCACTACAGTCAGAATCCTCCTCAGCCAAATTAAGGAGACATGTGGGAAAGGATGTAGTTTCAGCAAAGCTAAAGGAGCAATAGACAGGGGGCTTGGTTGGGGGCTTCAAACTAGGAAAAGAATTCATGGTGTGACTACCAGACGTGGGCAAACTACGGCCCGCGGGCCGGATCCGGCCCGTTTGAAATGAATAAAACTAAAAAAAAAAAAGACCGTACCCTTTTATGTAATTCCATCCATGCTTTTGTTCCGGCCCTCCGGTCCAGTTGAAGAACCCATTGTAGTCCTCGAGTCAAAAAGTTTGCCCACCCCTGGACTAGGCCCTTAGGTTTTCAATAGGATGGAGATTGGTATTGGGGTCATGACCTGTGTATACAATATGAGGATGTCTCATCCATAAGATAAGCATGAGTGAAAAGCATTTCAGGGGCTTTCACTGAAGGCTAGGGGAAGGGGACAGCCAAAGTGGTCCTCTTTGGCTTGACAGAAATAACCTTTTATTAAGAACTAGAACATGTACGGTGAGAAGAAAAAGCTTTGTAAGTTTCCAGGCACCAGTTTTCAAGGCATTAGCCTGATTCTGGGTCATAGAAGAGAGTGTCCTATTTTCAGGATCAAGGAGTTGGCAAAGGAGAGGTAGGGGTCAAGGTCCGATGAACAAAGTCCTGGATTCGAGATCTGACTCAAGTTTTCCATAGGGCACTTGAGTTCAGTCAAAATCGAAGGGATAAATTCAACCATAAGGGCTAACCAGTGGTTGAGGGTTATCTGCGATGCTGTGGGAAATCCGAGGTTTCAAGAACTATACCAGGGTCACTGAAGACCAACCTAAGAGCAGTGGAGTCAACTCAAAACCTTGATAGATCTGATCAGACTTATTTGTGACAATCCCTAAATAGGATGGTGCATAGTGGGCATTCAATAATTAGTTCCCTAAACAAAAGTGAACCTGGTGTTTGAAGATGCTGCAGTGGAGTCACGTTTATGGAACAAAGATACTGACCAATGTGTATTACAACGTTATGTTAACATATCCTTTCTCAATGTAGGAACAAGGTGTAGGCATCCCTAGGTTTTTTATTATCTACTAGTGTCCTGGTGCAAGCATTCATGCACATTGAAAGGAAATTAATTAGAAAGTGGCTAGCGGGGCAAGACTGGATGAGATGGGCCAGGCACGCCCTGGAGCCAACCTCCCATGGTCCCTCCCTGGCTGGCTGCATCTGGGGCAGTGCCACAGCTCGATGGGCATCTGCGGAGTGAGTGGGGTCCCTCTGGCAGGTGGGGTCCCTTGGTCTGGCCTGCAGGGATTGGGCCCAAACCAGCTCTCTGACATCCTCCAAGGGGTCCAGGATTACAAGAGGGCAGTTCTCCGGTGACACACCCTGGAATTGGGCTCCCTCCTCTCTGGTTCTGGGGTGCATCACCCAAGAACCACTGATGCCAAACTCACTGCAGCTCGGCAGCTCCTGCATTGAGCATATGACCCCTGGTGATCATTGTGCATCATAGCTACTGATCTGATGGTCGGACGGTCGCTTAGCCTTTTACATATAGAGATTTTAGAACTGAAAACAACAACCAAAAAAGTGAAGTCCATAAGGCTGAACTTCTAGCTCAATGTCACAGTTGAGATGGAGATTAGTCTCCTGTGTTCTCATTATGCTTTTGAACCCAGGAGGCTTTTTCCTAAGTCACTTTTGGGAGGAGGAACTTTGATACATAGATTCTGACAAGTAGCCTTAGCATTTTCTTTTTACCCAGCACAAAGCCCTGCTCCAATCAGCCTGGTCCTTTGCTGGGTTATTTCATTCTACTAGTAAAGGATCCCGTCCTCTGAATCTTTGCTCCTGGTTTTCTCCTCTCTCTTTTCCTATTCATTTTGAAGGATCCATGTGCATCCTTCAAAATCCAGCTTAAGTCCCAAGTAACTCTCATAGTTCTGATGGTGTGAATCTTAACATTTAGCACATATTGTTCTCTGGTATTTAACACCTTTTGTTCCCGGTTGTTTGGGGATTTTATTTTATGTCCTTTAGATTACCACAGTCCAGAGGAAAAAAATACAGTATTGATTAATTATATTGCTCTGCAGCTCTTAACAATGGATAACATAACCTGTGTATTTTAATCCCACTACTACAGCCTTGACTGGGAGCTAGTCCTGAGAGATGTTTAAGATCAGAAATACTTAGTAATACCTATGTATGCTTGAGTATTTCTTTGTGTAAAAAGTATAATCAAGATGTGCCCTGGCTGGGTAGCTTGGTTGGTTGGAATGTGGTCCCTCCTGTACACCAAAGGTAGCAGCTTAAATTCCCAATTAGGGTGCATATGAGAGGCAACTGATCAATGTTTCTCTCATTTCTCTCTCTCTCTCTCTCTCTCTCTCTCTCTCTCCCTCGCTCCCTCTCGTCTCTCTTACCCTTTCTCTCAAATCAATAAAAAACATATCATTGGGAGAGAATTCTTTTATAAGTATAAACAAGATGTATGATCTTAGCTTGTTTATCTATATTATATGAGAGCTGGAATGCAGGGTCTCTGAGTCCTCCTATATCTGTGCATTTGCCTAATCATAAGAAAGCCTGTGAAACAATCCTTTGGAGACAATACAAAGCTCAGCCAGGATGATTAGGTGGTACTTGGAGGAGTGCTTATATTGCTCAATCAGTGACAGAAAAGGCCTGTGTAGGAGGGTGAAATCTAGAGATCAGGATGAACTTGGGAGGCAGAACAAGTAATGGGAAGAAACCGGAACTTGGGAGGTAGAATAAGTGATAGGGAGAAACTTGAAGAGCAGGCCTGGGAGAAGTTAGCATTGGGAAAGGGGCGGGATTCAACGGTCAGCAATGGGTGGGGATCTGGCAGGATATGCCTCATGCCATTAAGAAGTTCAGACAGCTGGTGGCAGGTACCTACATAGAGGCTGGACCTCAGGCAGAATTCTAATTGTGGAATGACATGGGGAAGGGGGGAAATTGGGGATCATTTAGTGAAATGGGAAAGGCAAGGATATACATTGTGATCTCAAATTCTTTATTAGACTCTACAGTCAGAGCCTAATAAATTCTTACATTTTGAGCCAGACCTGCCTCAGTTCTGAAGTGGTCGAGACAGAGTGTTGTTAGTTTTGGGCTCCTTCCAAGTCCCTGGAGACCAGTCTAGACTGAGAAACTGATTAAGGCTGAATCTCTAGTGTTTTAGTGATCTCAGTTCTGAAGGTCACAGGAGGCAGCGACAGGGAACCAAGCAGATAGTTATAATCTATTACCTGTCTAGAAAAGCAAAATAGGTTTAAATTTAGTACTCACATGCTTCTTTGAAGATGAGTTAATATTTATACTCGGCAGACTTTGATGGAGCTACTGCTGATTGCACTAGAGATGGAATGTGCTCTGAGGGAAGTGGCCAGGTCAGATTATAAAAATAAATTATTATAAGGCTTTTCCTAAATTACAGATTTCTCTTCGCAGGCATATTTTATCAGCCGATTCTGTCATAATCGAAATTTATCTTTATGTTTTATTTTTTTCTTAAACAAAGTAAAAACCAAAACCCCCACTATGTTATTCAGTTGATTTCTTCTGCAATATTCTTACCTTTAAAAAATGTTTTCCTTTTGCCTTTTTCTATGGTGAAATTTGTCTTTTTTTTTTACTCTAAAATAAAGAGCTATAATACTGTTCATCTCTAAAGTTCATGGAAAATGAAATCATGTGTTTTAAATCACTTCCATTTTGTTTCCCATTCTTATATTTTGTGCCAGAAACTATTTCACCTTCTATATTTTACAAAACTCTAAAACCTTTCTTAAAATTTCTTCAAAGGCGAAATGAATGTATACTTCTAGGCATGAATACTTAAAAGTGAGCTGTATGCATCCATTATTTACCTCTCATATATCATCATACATCATGTATACACTAACATATAATATATATGCTAATTTGTTGTAGGGCAAAGAAGTTTTACCAGAGCAGTAGTGTGTGTGTGTGTGTGTGTGTGTGTGTGTGTGTGTGTGTGTGTAAAAGAGCGAGGGGGGGGGTTGCAAGAGCTTAATAAATATACAATAGATTGAGTTAAAAAAGACAGGGGCTGGAGGGAATCAGACTGAGAAATCAACCAGCCTAGCGGAGCACTGATTGTTGAGGGTGCTGAACCAAAAAGGACATATCATTGTCTCAAAGAGCTGCCCAGAAGAGCAGCTTGTTCAAGAAGGAGATGCGCTTTAGAGTTCATCAGACAGGCCACCATGCCTTTAAAGACCAGGAGGACCCAAAGAGAGAGGTGACTTCTTCTGAAAAGGACCTAGACATAGCTAATAAGCTATAATATGATAAACTCTATGTTGTGTTGGTAGCTTTATTGTGCTGCCACATCCCAGAGAAGATCTACTCATGACTATAGCAAACTGGAAAGTGCTCATAGTGATTTTAAATTCCTTGAGGGCAGGATGTGAATTTTCTAACCATTCCAATACCTATCACAATGGAAAATAGAACATTTTCTCTGGCAAAGCAACAGTTATGATAATCAGATAGAGCTATAAGGGTGCTTACTTTCTGAGAATATTTCTCTGAATCAATTACCACACAACTATTATTTTATAGGTATTCATATAATTATTAAATCTCATCAGTGGATCATTTATTTTTCAGCTCCTTGGGCAGGGAGGGTGGAATATTTTGAAATTTATTCATGCTGCCACACTCAGAGAAAAGGCAAATCCATCTTCCTATGGAATTAATCTTCCACAGGTTCAAACTAAGGATTTTGGTTTTAGATTCTGGCTTTGTATTTGTATTTGTTTATTTTTAATAGTAGAAACAATCAACCATTACTATAAGCCTGGAATATTTTTTCAATTACATTCATAACAGAAGTTTGAAATTCAAATAACTATTATGCAATTGCCAAGACAAATGTAAAGACTTTTTTTAGACAAATATGGGTTTATATTATGTTACTCAGTGGGCAAGGCCCATGTTGAACAATAGTAGCCATTCTGAGCAATTAACTCCAGTCTCCAAATTTTCACAGTTAATGACAGGCACATCAGGCACATAGATGATAGGTACATGATAGAGAGATAGACAGATTGATAAATGATAGAGAGGATACCCATCAAAGTATATTTAAAATAATTCATATTTGAGAGAGATTATCTAATAGTGTATTTAATTACTCTGAGATCATATAAAAGTATGCTCTGAGATACATACTTTGAGATCCCACATCACAGCTCTGTATCCTTTTATGAAGTCATAAGAGAAAAAAGAAGGGCAACAGAAAAATTATTTGCTTCGATATTTCGTGTTTTACAAAACCATATTTGAAAATAAAATTTACTTTGATTTTCAGGTTCTTTTACACAAAGACCGTATAGGCAAAATTTTAATTTAAGTTTAGCCTTGGTTAAAAAGGAAATATCCACAAGGCATTTGTCATATATTTGCTCTCCCTAAGCCCTTTATGTGCTCAGAACTCTTAGAAAGGAACTTCAAATCTGAGTAGAAAGCAATTTCCCTCAGGAAATCAGTACCATCAATTTTCCTTCAATCTTTGTATGATCTCTATTATATTGTGATCCCAACTTGCCATTTTTATGTTATCGTCACTCATATATGTCTTCTTAAATCCTTTCAGAAAGAGCCCATAAGCAACATGAAAGTGAACACTGTGATCATCTAATCTCCGATTGTAGCACCTCGTACAAAGAGGGGTTCTGAGTAAATTAATAAATTCCTGGCTGCATAGCACATGGAAGCTGTAGCCAGGTCATACACAGTGACAAATGTTCCTAATGCTCAAACTTGGTGAGTGTAGTGAATGTTTTACCTGAATCTCTGTGGGGGAGGAGTCCTGGGAAAAAGGAATGGAATGAAGTGGACAGGTTTGCATTTTGAACATTGGTTTCTTTGGAAGAGTTCCCTCACTTTTTTATCTCACGAAGAGTAGCAGTTGACAGGTTTCTACATGGATGTAGGTCTTTATGAGGAAGTACGTTTTTATTATCTGTATACCATTGAACACATGAACCCCTCAGTAGACAGATCAGTTACTGGGCCTGAGAGAAGTCAAGGCAGGCTGCCACCACAGCAGAAGTCTGTTAAAGATGAGACTATTTCTAAACCTGTTTTTATCATTCTCATGTAACACATAAACCCTGGTATCAACAGTCTATGATGACCAAGTAACTTTTTTATTTAAAAAATACATAGTCCTTATGGCATGATTGCTAGAGATTGCCCCCCACCAAGTGTCCCTAAACTGTTTCTAGGAAACATCCCCATGGTGTCCTCTCATGTGTCTTTGGGATCAGGTCTCTCTGGTTTTTCCTCTTCTATTCCTCTTGCCACCTCAGCCATGGTTGACTTTCGTGACTTTGTTGCTTTGCTGAGCCAAGCCTCAACCTCATGCCTTCCACTTCCCCCCAGCCCACCTGCCTATACGAGGGAGATCACCACAGCACATTTTGAGGTAGATTGTTTCTCTGCAAATTCCTCAAAGGACAACTGGCTTTAATGAACCTTGAAAACAAAGAAAATTTTGTAGAAGGTCACTCTTAGATGAGGCTACTCTTTTAGAGTCTAAACAAATATTATAATTCCTTACTAGGCCAGCTCCTTGACCAACTCCTGAAGTTCTATGTGGCAAAGGATAGCTCACCCCACTGCCATGAACACTGCCAGCAAGTTGTTGCCTCCGTTTCCAGAACCAGTTATCACTTGGGCCCAGATGGGCAATAAAGAAGTCTTTGCTTCCCAAAGCTAAGCCCACTTCCCTAAGCCTTTCCCAGGAGAGGTTACAATGGGAAAAGCCATACAGATGAAATCCCACCTCCCACATTC
Organism: Myotis davidii; assembly: GCF_000327345.1. Lineage (NCBI taxonomy): Eukaryota > Metazoa > Chordata > Mammalia > Chiroptera > Vespertilionidae > Myotis > Myotis davidii. The sequence goes on from NW_006283544.1 coordinate 174,869, forward strand.
ATGGGCTTGGTCTGACCCTATGACTCTGATAAAATAGCCTTGATGGTAGACAAATACATTGCCTTCTAATCTGGTATATTCCATATGGAATAAGCACCAACGGTTACACTCAATTTGTAAGGCACCAAATTTCATCTAATTCCTGTCACTGTATTTTCTCTGGTGTAACATGAAGAGAAGTTAAAGTGTATTGGGTTACTACTCCTGTCATTAAAAGCTTCATTGCACATAAATGCAACAACCAAGACTGAACCATAGGCAAAGATGGTGCACTTACAAATTAAGAATGGAAAAACCTTTCCAACTCTTAGGGGGTATATATTCACTTTACTGAGTAGAATACTTCCTATCTCTGCTTAAATCATTAGCTTAGGGGAAATTCAAAGAACTCCTGGCTTAGTCAGGAACACAGGGAACATGCCCCTAAATATGCTTAACTAAATGTTCACTTAAGACATTTTTCCAAAAGGAAGATAAACCCTAGTCTCCACCCTAGGAGAAAAAATTGCTTATCCTATATAATAAAAGCCTGTGGTCGTGACACTGTCACACCATAACGACTGATCAACGGAGGCTGTGTGCATGGCAGGTGCGTGCGGGTGGGCAGGGACTTGATGCTGTGTCCCCATGGGCTGGCGCTGGTGGGGACTTGACCAGGGGGTGCATTGGGGGAGTCCTTTCGTGGCGCTGGCCCTGCAAGGCGGGACTCAGGGGATTCCTATGCGGCACAGGTAGGGTCCTGGGTCTCACGTGATTTCACACACTGGGTCACTAGTTACTTATAAAAATGATAGTTTTTAAATTTAAATAAGGTAAGATCAAGTCTATTAAGGCATCACCTCTTTTTATCTCCTAATACTCTATTGCAATATCGTGAAGATGTATAAATTTACCTCAATTTTACTTAGACCTACCCAGATTCTTAGTTTTATTTTAAGATTTAAACAACTGGCATTTCTTGTGTAACAAAAAGAAATGTGGAGTCAACTATATAGGGCACATATAGAAATGTGCAAGGTACTAAGTTGGGAGATAATAAAACATAAGCATTGCAAACAGACCAGGCTTGAGTCCTTACTCTACTTTTTACTAACTTATGATCTTCAGAGAGTTATTTAATCTTCCTGAGTGTTATGTAAAACATAGATAATAATATAAATTACCTCATAAAACTTTTGGGGAAAATGCATGAGATAATTCATATCAATTGTCTAGCTCGATGTAAATCTATTATTATTTTTTATCAATGATTTTATATTAAACTTTAACTTCCTAAACCATAAGAATATCATTCATAATAGTACCTTAATATTTATGTAGGATTTCTGTCACAGCCTTCACATTTTTGCACTAGATTGATTGAAGGCTAATTTTTTTGGGTTATACAATCACTAGCAGTTAGGTAATTACAGGAGATTGATAACTAAGCACAGATCCTAAGCCTTTCTCTCTCAGCAGCCTTGGAAAAAACTCTCTGATTTGATAAGAAAATACTTATCATAAAAGGAAAGCCATGAAGAAAAAGTGTAGTGGAAAGCAAGAGGTCCAGATCCTCCAGGGTGGTCTCACACCGTCCATAAGGAATCACGAGCTATATGACCCCAAAATAAATCACATTGGGAGCTTTTTGAGCGAGTCTCTCACTTGAGTATCTTAGAGACCCAACACTGGTAAGTGAGCAGTGCATGTTTGGCAAATTTGATTGGGATGCTTGGGCTCGTGATCAGTAAATCTGTATTTGCTTCCCTCTGATTGTCTACACTGAACTTGAAGAATGATGGTACTTCTTGAAGAGGACAGGTATATTTTAAGCAATTACTCTGACATACAGTATTTTACTGATATCCATGCCCAAAGTAAATAAAATGTAAAGAAACTTGATTGAGGAACTTATCTTTGTTGAGAATAAAAACTTGTGACACTTTAACTTTAAAATAGGATCTCATGCTAACTTTCTCAGGGCTAATTCTTCTTACTCAAATGAGCATCTTGAAAAAGAGAGAAAGCACTCACACATACTTGACCTTGTTAATCCCAAGTTTAATTACAACTCATTTTTAGGGTCTGGAGTTTATTCACCCCAGCAGGAGCACAATGTCTGGGATCTGGGAAGGATGTGTGTACTTTTTTGAACACTAAAAATATCTTCCAAAAGCACATTTTGTTGAATTACATTTGATTGAATTAGATGCACATGAACTGAATTTACTTGAAATAATGGTTTTTAAAAATCATGTGGCTACAGGTTTGATTCCTGTCAAGGGCACATGCCAGGGTTGTGGCCTCAATCCCAGTAGAGGGTGTGCAGGAGGCAGCTAATCCATGATTCCTTCTCATCATTGATGTTTCTATCTCTCTATCCCTTCCTCTCTGAAATCACTAAAAATATATATATTTTTAAAAATCATTAAAAAGTTTAATGATGTTTCAGATTTTGACAATGTCACTAACCATAGCTTTAAGCATTGGAATAGGTGGGCTCTGTATTAAATACAAGAACATTCTAGAAGTCCCTTGCCTTGAGATAAAATTAGGAGTCAGCAAACATTCCATAAAGGGTCAGATAGTAAATATTTTAGATTTTTGTGGGTCACATACTCTCTGTGGGAACTACTCAACTCTGCTGTTGTGGTCTAAGACAGCCCTAGACAGTACATAAATCAATGATTATAGCTGTGTTCCAATAAAACTTATTTACAAAACAGGTTATAGGCTAGATTTGGCCCATGGAGAGTATTTTAAGGACTTTTTCTCTAGATAAAGAGAATCCTTAACAACCAGAAGTATACCCTGCTAGGGGAGATTCTTAAAATCAGTGCCTGCTCTTCTTCAGAGCTGAGCTCCAGAACATCTCAGAGTGACCTGAAAGCAGGTAAAATTACCCTGTAAAATGTTTCTCTCCTCTCACTCTTTATTTTTGCTTTATAAGTAGTTGATACTAAGTCTAAAAATCAGAAAGTACAGTTGGACAAAAATAAGAAAATAGAACATTCTTAATCTCATGCCTCAGAAAAGTATTTTGTTTCATGTCACATATTTACTATGTGAAGAAATAATTGTAAATATATGACTTAAATTATAAAAATTAAATTATACTATGTATATATATTATGTACACATGTATGTCTGTATGTATACACACACATAACACACACATGTGTTTGTGGTAACCCATTTAATAGACACATAATGATTTCATTAGTATCTAAGTATCCTTACTTGAGCAAACATGTGGCAGTGGATTTTCCTGTATGTTCTATATTGTCAAATATAAGTAAAGGACTGTGGTCTCCACTTGTTATATTGAAACATAGAGATAAAAATTATTTAATATTTTTTCTTATGATCATAAGTGCTAATTTTAAAAATTAGTCCTTACCCAAGGACATACGTATTGATTTTAGAAAGAGAGGAAAGGAGAGAGAGGGGGAGAGAGAGAAACATCAATGCGGAGATAAACATCAGTCTGTTGTCTCCCATATGAGTTCCGACAGGGGATCAAACCCACAACCTTTCAGTGTAAGGGACAACGCACCAACAAACTGAGCTACACTGGGCCAGGGCCATAGGTGCTCATTTTAATTTAAAGAAACTTATAGCCTTCATGATGTGTATATTTTTAGATCATTTTCAAGTGTGTGAGTAAATTTTTAAAAAATTGTATTATAAATTATCTTGTTATCAAATCATTTCTGGGTATTAAAGTTACACTTTTGAAAACCATGACTAGTTGTTTTCAGTTCTTAATTATGTTTTAAAATGTCCAAAAATTTGGGAGAAGGTGCAAGAATCCTTTTGGAAATCTTGACCATGCTGGCTGTTTGGTGCAAATCTAAATCTCTCTCTCTCTCTCTCTCTCTCTCTCTCTCTCTCTCTCTCTCTCCCACTTTTTTTCTCCCTCTTTCTCCTTCTCTCCTTTAATACTTGTTTGGAGGAAGAAGTAATCCAATTTTTGAACTTGCCTAGTATGAGGAGTTCTTAAATCTTCCCAGAATCTAAATACAGAACACATCCTTAATGATAGCTGTTTAAAACTCAAGGGGATAGAGATGCCTCAGCTGGAAGGATATGGGCAGAAAAAACCCTCCAGCAGCTTCCTTCATTTAATCACCATCAGCTTTCCTTCTAGAGGTTCCAAATTAACAGTGGGGCAACTTTTATTTTTTATTTTTTACTTTGAACAAGCAGCTGTTTCTTCCATGAGGCCCATATGTTTCTTCACAAGCTCTATCCAAAGCACCTACAGTATAGCTGATGGCAATGTGGCACACATCCAATTCCTTACAAGACTTCCCTTCCCATTCCAAGGAGAGTCTGTGGAAAATGAATGTGTGTCTCTGTGTGCACATATGTGTGCGTGCGTGTGTATGTGTGTGCTGCAGAGACAGAGCAAGAGAACAGCAGCATTGCTGATGATGCCAGCAAACCAGAGTGAGGATGAGCTGTCAGGGAGGCCTTAGGTTCAAACTGACCCTACGCCAAACTCCTGCTTGTAGCATATTTCCCGGCAGGCTGCGGCATGGCTGTGGCAGACACCGAGAACAGCTGTCTCTGCCTGGCACACAGGCAGCAGTCCAACCAGGTGGTTTTCTCAAGTTAAAAATAACAGTAATTACAAGGAAGAGTACCACTCAGAGTTGACTGCTCTTGTTCAATCAGGCTCATTGAGAAGAACCCAAAGGTGAGGGGCAGGGTGAGAGGGAGAAGTCTGTGGAGGTAAGAAAATAAAGAGGCTTTTGCTGTAACTGGGGGGAAATGGGAAATACCTGGGAGCCGAAATCAAACTGGCCAAGACATGTGCTAGAATTAATTTTCTAAGAAAGCACAGCTTTGTGATCATTATTAAAGTGCAGGTTGCTCTGGAGAAGGCACACGATGTTTATGAAAGGAAAAAGCTTGCACTTCAGAACAAGTGACTGCTCTGCTAGTCCTTACAAGGACAGTAAGTAATCTAGAGCAAATATACACACAGTAAATTATCTAGAACAAATATCTATATAATAAAAAGCTAGGGAAAATAAATATACAGTAAATAATCTAGAGAAAATATTTATATTATTATTCTTACAAGCTTGAAAATGAAGCTGCCATTTCTCGCCATTCTATACTCACGTTTGTTTCCACAGTAGCATGGAGGTGAAAGCATAAGCTCCATTATTGTATATTGGCTAGAAATACAAGACTATTATTACCATCAAATACACTACTCAAAAAATGCTTACAAGTTGGATAGTCAATACATAGGAAATGTAGAAAATGCAACAGTTTGTAAGAGTATTTATTGTGTTATTTTTCACTTGTTTTTCTATTGGTTTCAATACGATGCCTTCTAGTGAAATCTTGCACCAAAAATGTGTGGACTGGCAGCATTAAAATCAGTGTGTAATACATGCAGACCCACTCCAGACTGCTGAATTAGAGGCCACATTTAAAATATTCTATCTAATGAAAGAGAAACATGGTAATGAGCATACTACTGCTACCCTTCCTATTGGATAATCAGCGAGATATGCAAATTAACTGACAGCCAAGATGGCAGCCAGCAGCCAGGCAGCTTAAAGCGAACATGAGGCTTGCTTGCTTCAGTGACAGAGGACTCCAACATCCCCCGCCTGCCGCTGCCGGCCTCTGAGCTGCAACTCTAAGCAACTATGTTACAAATATAGAAGCTAAACAAAACTTCAGAAACCTGCTTTAGTCACCGGGCTTCAGCCAGCAGGATCGCAACATTGTTTCAAATACAGAAGGTAAACCAAGGCCAGAAACCTGCTTTTAGCAGCAGAGGCCTAAGAGCTGGAGCCTCAGAGCTAAAGCTGGCCCAGAATAAAAAAGAAAAAGAAAAAAAGGAGCGGTTGGGAGCTTCAGTCACCCACCAGCCTGAAAACAGCCCATAGCCCCTCACCCAGACTAACCAGGCACCACAGTGGGGACCCCCGCCCTGAAG
>NW_006283544.1:181519-184285 GCF_000327345.1 Myotis davidii
TCCCCCACCCCTCTGAATGCACAAATTTTTGTGCACCGGGCTTCTAATATATATATATATATTTGATTTTTTTACAGAGAGGAAGGAAGAGGGACAGAGAGTTAGAAACATCGATGAGAGAGAAACATTGATCAGCCACCTCCGCACACCCCCCACTGGGGATGCGCCCGCAACCAAGGTACATGCCCCTGACTGGAAACGATCCTGGGACCCCCCAGTCCGCAAGCCAACGCTCCATCCACGGAGCCAAACTGGCTATGCCTAGAGGCCACATTTTTAACAAGAGCTGCAGGTGGTTAGCTCACATTAATATTTGAGAAACTGTCCTGGTACTTTCAGGAAAACTTAAGTTCTATAGTGAGTTAAACCTGTTATTTATTTCAGACAATACTGATTATAATAGTTACCGAAGGTATGCTGGGTAATGAAACCATCAGTCACTATGTCAACCTACATAGGGATTCCGAAGGAAAAGTTAAAAACCTTCTAGGTGTTTCTGGCAGAAACGGACAACAACTTCTTCTTATTTATAAATGTTTAAATGGACAATAACTTCTTATTATTTATAGGAATAACAAAAGCAAAACAATGTGAATTCACACATTTGGAACCATCTTAGTTTATGTGCATTTGCTTTAATGTCATTTGGCAGAGCTCTATTACACGGGGGCATTTACTTTAAGGAAGTGGTGGCATCATGAAGTGTCCCATTAAAGGCATTGATTAGCTGTCATAAAGTCAGCTCAGAATGACATTCAGTGCCAATTTAATTGAAGCAATATGTCTCAGATACAATTTTATTAGCTAATCTTAAATTTAGTCTGTTAGATAAATAGACTATTAGATAGCTTGACTTAGTCCACCAGGAAAAACTGATAAATTAAATATGGTCTAATGATAAAATTGAAAATAAAAGGTATAGTAATCTTAGGTGGCACCAGTCTTTTCAAAGGATGGTGAAAAATGACTAAAAACTTTAGCTTTGTGATATGTGGACAATATGGGATTACATGCAGCCTTGTGTCTCTGGGTGAGGAAGTCACCAGAGTAGCAGACAATGAAGCGTGCAGCCTGTAAGAACTCGGCTGTGGGAGGGGCGACATATCTCTGTTTAGGTAATCTGAGTCCATATCCTGCTATTGACCTATTCTCTTCACTTCACCTAATTCAATGGAAATTCTGTACATAAAACAATGACAGGATGTCTCTGGAAATGTTACAAAATGTCAGGGTTCAAAACACATTGTTCATAAACTCATGGAATCTTTGCATGTGGCCCACCAAATAAAAAATATTTCAAGAATATCTAAGGAAATTCCTTACTTATCAAATTCAATAGCTTTTACTTTAAAAAGAAACAAATCAGACTTAGCTCTTTTGTAAATACAAGTTCTTAAACCTGGACATTCTTAGGAAAAATGTTAATGAACTACCTACCGCAATGGTGCTCAAATTTTATAGTATGTGTCAGAATCACCTGAAAGAAAAACATGAGATTTCTGGGTTGTACCCCAAATTCAGTAGGTCAGAAGTAGGGCCCCGAATTTGTATTTCTAGTAAGTTCCCAGATAACAATGATGCTGCTGGTCTGGGGACCACACTTTGAAAGCTACTGAATTGAAGTGTGATATATTACAACTTGCTTTATTAGCTCATTTTATATTGATTTATTCTACAAACATTATTGAACATTTTTTGCATGCTAGAACACAGCTAGTTGCTGGAGATAAAAAGTTGAATAAGTCAGCCTTACTCTCCAAGAGGTCATAGTCTATGTGATCAGCAGTCCCATGGAGAGGTACCTACTCTCCAGAAACATTAAATTAGAAGCAGCAGCACTACACCTGATATTTGAAAGTTAAGAAGAAATCATTTATGGCAAAAATTTGTGCTACCATTCCATATTGTAGAAATATAATTGGGAAATGTCTTCCTAGCTCCTCTTATGTCTAGGCAGAGCACTTGAATAGTTATCAACAAAATGTAGTAATTGCATTGTTACAATCAATGATTGTAAGTAACATGTATTTCTTCCTGGCCTAGATGGCTAAGTGTTAATACAACATTCCCTATTTAGCTCTTTTTCTCCATCTAGCAGGTAGATGTTAATGTCTAGGGTGACTATAAGAGTTTGGCAATGATAGAGATAAAAGATGAGTAAGCCTGGATCTCTGAGTTACCACTTGGAAGAGAGTCACTAGACCACGTCCACACTGGATTATTGGGCTACTGAGATTTGAGAATTTATCTGTTAGTATTAATTCAATGTTTAATGTAGGTATTTGTTATTTATTTTTTATTTAAGCATGAGTGGAGGTTCAGGAGAAAGAGCAGATTAATATTAAATGAATTGAAAGTACTACATTTTTTCTACCTATCCAAATTGTAAGATGGATTAAGTTTTGTGACCTTATCACAAAAATTATGCCTTCTACAATAATCCTAAAAGGTAGAAGTTATGAGTTCCATTATATAGAAGAAGGAACAGAGACTTGGAGAGATTATATAATGTGCTTAGGTGATGGGTGACAGAATCACTACCCTGGACACTAACTCCAGAAACCATATTCTTTCCTCTTTCCCATTCTACCTCTTGCCAGCATTATCAATATGTCCAATTTCTCTGAAGTTGTCTTCCTACTGAGAATAAACTACTTTTCACTAAGCAGATTTTTATATTTTTATCATCTCTTTTAAGAAAACTTCACCAACATCATACTCAATGGGAAAAAACTAAAACCATTCCTCCTAAGAACAGGAACACCA
>NW_006283544.1:184585-194487 GCF_000327345.1 Myotis davidii
TTACCAGGTATCAAGCTATACTAAAAAGCCATTGCTCTCAAAACTGCCTGATATGGGCACAAGAACAGACTTATAGACCGATGGACCAGAACAGAGAACCCAGAAATCAGCCCAAGCCATTATACTCAATTAATATTTGACAAAGGAGGCAAGAGCATACAATAGAGTCAAGACAGTCTCTTCAATAAATGATGTTGGGAAAATTGGACAGATACATGCAAAAAAAAAAAGGAAGAAAGAAAAGAAACTAGAACATCAACTTACACCATATATACACAAATATAAACTGAAAATGGATAAAGGACTTAAACGTAAGATGGGAAACCATAAAGATCCTACAAGAAGCCATAGGCAGAAAAATAGCAGACATTTGCCATTGCAATATTTTTACTGATACAGATCCTAGGGCAATGGAAACTAAGGAGGAAATAAACAAATGAGACCACATCAAAATAAAAAGCTTCTGCACAGCAAAAGAAACCATCAACAAAATAATAAGAAAGTCCACAGCATGGGATAACATATTTGCCAATGTTACATCAGATAAGGATCTAATCTCCAAAATTTATAGGGAACTCATACAACTTAACAACAGGAAGTTCAACAATCCAATAAAAAATGGGCAAAGGACATAGACACTTTTTGAAAGAGGGTATACTGAAAACTGAGAGACATATGAAAACATGTTCAAAGTCACTAATCATCTGTGAGATGCAAATCAAAACAACAATGAGGTACCATCTCATACCTGTGAGAACGGCTATCATCAACAGGTCAACAAAGGACAAGTGCTGGAGAGGATGAGGAGAGAAAGGAACCTTCTTGCACTGCTGGTGGGAATGCAGACTGGTGCAGCCACTGTGGAAAACAATATGGCATTTCTGTAAAAAATTAAAAATGGAACTTCCATTTGACCTAGTAATCCCACTTCTAGGAATATATCCCAAGAAAACAGAATCACTAATCAGAAAGGAAATATGCACCTCTATGTTCATAGCAACACAATTTACCATAGCTAAGATTTGGAAACAGCCTAAGTGCCCATCAGCAGGTGAGTGGATTAAAAAATGGTAGTACATCTACACAATTTAATACTATGCTAATGTGAAAAAAGAAGAAATTCATTTGCAACAGCATGCATGGTACTGGAGAGCATTATGCTAAGTGAAATAAGCCAGTCAGAGAAAGATAAATATCACATGATCTCACTCATTTGTGGAATATAATGAACAATGTAAACTGAGGAACCAAAATAGAACCAGAGTCATAGAAGCATCGGACAGATTGTCCAACCTATGAGCGAAGGCAGAGGTTGAGTGGTTAAGAGATCAACTAAAGAACTTGTATGCATACATATAAGCAAAACCAATGGACACAATGGGGGGTGGCGGGTGAGTGCACATACTGGGGGTTGGGGGAAACCAGAGAGAGGTCAATGGGGGAAAAAAGGAGACTTTTGTAATACTTTAAACAATGAAGAATTTAAATTAAAAAAAAAGAAAAGGAAACTTCTAAAAATTTTTGAAATCACTGGAGGGCATATGTATAAACTAAAACTGATAGGAGAGAGGGAGAGTTGAGACTGGAGCACAGACAGACTTCAGAGACTCTCACCAAGGCCGCACCATTCCTGAAAGCAAGAAGGGCAGGTGTGGCATCTACCAACCTAACCCTAAAGCAAAATATGTTCTGGCCAAAGTTCACAGAGCATGTCACTAGACACAGGGCTAGAAAGGTAAAATTGCCCTGAAAAATTACTGTAATTGGTTAATCATAACCAACCAACTGAGAATCACAACTATTTCTTCTATAAAAAGATGTTGCTGCCAAGTATAGCTAGTCATTGAGGACTCTCATTTGGAATAATATGCTTAATATTTTGATAGGTTCCATGTGGGCCCAGTTTTGTCTTATTAGTTCAGTTGTTCTCAATTCATGCTTAGCATAGCATGGGATTAATTTTTAAGAAAATATGACTCATGCTGAATGATTCCTATTTTATGTAAACTATAGGTTTTAACTTTTTTTTAATTAAAATAATTTAATTTATAATAGAGGCCCGATGCATGAGGTTTGTGCAAGAGTAGGCCCTTGAAGTCCTGGCTGCCTCGTCCCCCACAGCCCTAGCTGCCTCATAACCCCACAGCCCCGCCCCCTGCCCAATGGTCTTTCCAGAAGGTTGTCTGAAGGTCGTTCCAGAAAGTCATTTCACCATCTAGTCTAATTAGCATATTAGCTCTTTATTATATAGGATCACTTTATTTAATTAAAATACTTAATAAAAAATTTCCAAAGTTCTAAAAATCTTCATAAGAATTATTTTGTCTATTTTAATAAGCAGTTATCTGGAATATAAATGATTTAATTTTTCATGGAGTGGAGTATGACCTTCAAATTCAAACCTTTTAGGCTTTTTCAGAAGCTAACAGTGAGAAGGAGATATAATCATAATAAGCCTGTCTCAAAAACCTCCTACATGCGACCAAGTAGAAAATTATGCCCTGTATGATGTGCCCCATGAGAGAATAAAGGGACAGATACAGATATCTCAAACTGAAGTCAAATACTTAGGAAAGATAGTTTTAGTTCCTTGGTCAGAAATTCAAACTTATTTTAGTTGACACTTTCTTGACCCCCATTTTTAATTTTAAAATATCTATATTCCAAGGCATTGCTACTTGCAATGGACTGATTGTTCTGGTGTCTCCCAACCCCCAATTCATGTGCTGAAACCAATATCCAAATGTGGGAGTATTTTGGAGGTGAGCTTTGGCAAGGCTGTTAGATGATGAGGAGAGAGCCTTCATGAATGGGATTCTCTCCTTTATTAGAAAATGTCAGATAGCTAGCTAGTTAACCAACTCTTTTTTCACTATGTGGGGATACAATGAGAAGTCAGAAGTCTATAAGTCAGGAAGAGAGCTTTTACCAAAATTCTAATCTCAGACTCTCAGCTTCCAGAACTGTGAGAAATAAATTTCTGCTGTGTATAAGCCACCCAATCTATGGTACTTTTTAAAATTTAAATTCTTTATTGTTTAAAGTATTAGATTGGTCTCTTTTTTCCCCCCATTGACCTCTCCCCAGCCGCACCCACCCTCCAGCACACGCCCACACCTCCACCCCCCTGTCTATGTCCATTGATTATGCTCAAATGCATGCATACAGTCCTTTGGTTGATCTTTTACCCCTCACCCCCCACCTCCCCTCATAGGTTGGACAGTCTGTTTGATGCTTTTATGACTCTGGTTCTATTTTTGTTCATCAGCTTATGTTGTTCATTGTATTACACAAATGAATGAGATCATGTGATATTTATCTTCCTCTGACTGGCTTACTTCACTTAGAATAATGCTCTCCAGTTCCATCCATGCTATTGCAAATGGTAAAAATTCATTCTTTTTTACAATAGCGTAGTATTCCATTGTGTAGATGTACCACCATTTTTTAATCCACTCATCTGCTATTGGGCACTTAGGCTATTTCCAAATCTTAGTTATTGTAAATTGTGCTGCTATGAGCATAGGGATTCATTTCTTATTGGTGTTTTTGCTTTCTTGGGATATATTCCTAGAAGTGGGATTACTGGGGTGGGTCTTTTGGGGCTCAACTGGTTTGGTACTCTCTGTGTGTGGGTGACTTTTTCCTTCACCATATCAGGGAAGTTTTCTGTCATTATTTCTTCAAATAGGTTCTCTAATCCTTGCTGCTCTTCTTGTCCTTATGGCACCCTTATTATATGTATGTTACTTTGTTTCATGTTGTCCCAAAGCTCCCTTAGGCTCTCCTGCTTTCTAACTTTTTTTTCCAATTGCTGTTCAGATTGGGCTTGTTTCTCTGCTCTATCTTATAGCTCACTAATTCAGTCCCCTGCTATTCTTAGTCTACTGTTGAAGCCTTCCATTGTGTTACTTATTGTAGCTATATCACTTTTGATTTCTTCTTGGTCCTTATATAGGTTGTTGATTTTCTTGTCCATCTGATCTATGAACTGTATGACCATTACTTTGAATTCTTCTTCTGACATGTTACATGCCTCTGTTTCATTTAGTTCCCTCTTTTGGGGTGAGTCCTCTTTTTCTTTCCTTTGGGGTTTGTTTTCTCTCTCCATTTCTGCTATTACTGAAGGGTCCAGAAGCTCAGTTGTGCGGGACTTGAGCTGCAATGGCGGACTTGGTGGTTGTGTCACACGCACCCATAGTTAGGTGGCCTGCTCAGGTGCCCAGGAGGTGCTGCTGCCGCAATCCCAGTGTGGTCTGTGCATGCTGACACTCAGGGGGTGCTGGCTGGGTGCCCCAGAGATGCAGTAGCCGTAGTATGTGGGGCCTCATGCACTGACAGTCAGAGGGGCCAGCTGGGTGCCTGGGAGATGCCTCTACTGTAGTCTGGGTGGGTCCACATGTGCTGACAGTCAGGGGGCCAGCTTGAGATGCATGGGACCTGTGCTACAGAGGTGGGTAGGCAGGAGGTGAACACACTTTGAGACTCACAGCCTGAGACTGGTATGGGTGAAGTCAGTGTCCGTGAGTCTGCAGCTATGGTAGCAGGTCTTTGTCCAAATTGGCTGTAGGGTCTCGATTTTCATCTGAGGCCAGTTTGGGTGGTGGTAAGGCTGGGATCCTAGTCACAGCAGCTCTGCCCTTCAAGATGGCATGATTTCTGTGCCAGTGCCAGCCATTCGGGAGTGCCTGCAGTGGTAGCAGGGACTCCCCATCCAAGAGCAAGAGAGCCCGGTCTGCCAGCCCCCAAGAGTCTTGCAGGATCTAACTGTCCCTTGCTCACACACACACACCACATGTCCACATACTCCCCTTTTACTCCCTCACTCTCTCACACTCTCTCTCACTTCCATCCTGCTGGCCACCATCTTCTGAGTCTCTATGATACTTTCTTATAGCAACTCAAAGGAACTAAGACACTGCCCTTACTTTCAATATATGCAACTGTGCCAATAATCCCATAAGCACAGTTGAGGTAAATAAATCTTGGCACAGGCAGAATAAAAAATACATTATTAACTTTATACTCTCATTTATCTGGGCCCAAGTGAAGATAGATGAAGCAATCTGAAGGAAGAATTGTGAAGGAAGTAATATTACTCCACGGTGACTCTGGATGATCTTCAGTCTTTCAGTCCTTAGTGGCCTCCCATTCCCAACATGCCAATGTCTGGGTATGTTGCCCCTCCCCCAGTGTTGTGCACAGACCTGAATAGATCTTTCTAATTCCCACAAGCAGACCATAAACCTCTCAACCATAGATTTGCCTTACTCCCGGCCTCAGGATCCATAGGCAAGGAAGCCAGTATCCCAACATTTTGGATGTTGTTCTCAACTTATGTCCTAGTTCTGCGCTAGAACTGGGTCTTATCCCTAGTGCCTGCTTTATTTCCTTACTAGTATTACCTTGTCTATTTTAATTATCATTGTAACTGCATATATTGTTCTTCTCTTTTGTCATAATTCATCATTTCAAATGCTTATAAAAATTTTTAAAATATCTCATTTTTATCACCTTTCACTTATGTCTTAAAATCAATGGTATCTTTAGACCAGCTGGCATTTATGACATGGTTATCATTACTCACATTTGGTTGTTAACCCTGGTGTCATAACTAGACCACTGCAATCCCCAGATTTTTTTTTTAGTCACTTAACTAATTAGGTCCATTCAAAAATGAGGCATGAGCCCAGACAGCATGGCTGAATGGTTGAGCACTGACCTATGAACCAGGAGGTCATGGTTTGATTTCCAGTGAGGGCATATGGTGGAGTTGTGGGCTCCAACTCTAGTGTGGGGTGTGCAAGAGGCAGCCTATCAATGATTCTCTCTCATCATTGATGTTTCTATCTCTCTCTCTCCATTCCTCTCTAAAATCAATAAAAACATATATTTTTTAAAAGTAGTCATTTTAAAAAATGAGGTCTGAGTTTTAACCATTGTCCAGTACTTATAGTTGGCACTTCCTAGACACCCCATGAAAAAAAAAGCATCATTTATAGACAGAATGCAGCAGATCAGAAGAAATGCCAAAGATGAGAGTGGAGTATTTGAGGCATGCTTCATCACCAGTACCTTCATCTTGGAGCAGTGGTTCTTAAATTTGAGTGTGTATCAAAATAGCCAACAGAGTTTGTTAAACACATATCCAGAGTTTCTGCTTCAGTAGATTATATGTTGGGCCCAGGAATGTGCATTCTAACAAGTTTGCAGATGCTTCTGCTGGTCCAGGGATCACATTTTCAGAAGAAGTGTCTTTGAGAATTATTAAAAATAAAAATGTTTCTCTATCTGCTGGCTCTGCATACAGCTTGGCACTGAGTCAGCTCCCAGATTCATTACTCTGGAACTCTCAACCGAAGTTTTCCATTTCCTGGGCCATAAAGATGTCTCTTCATCCTTCCCTATGGATTTCCTTCTTTTTCTTCCCCAGCTTGTAGGCAGTTCCTCAATCTCTCCTCACAGAAACACTGGCTCTGCAGATACCCTTTAAATATTGAATGGTTCTTGCCCGTTTTGTTTCTCTTTCCACAGGGGTCATTCACAATTATTAGTATGAACAAGTTGCAAAGAAGAGGGGCATCTGCAGGGGCGGGTGAATAGGCCTTTGGGATTCATTTGAGAGAGTTCGGTGAGCAGGTGAGAGGATTCAGTGGGAAAAACTATAACACAAAATAATATTTCATATTTTTACACAGCTGCATGTCCTTCCCTGGTGAGTCTTAATTTTTATCTTGGGTTTTTCTCCCCCCAGATTTGAGTAACTGGAACTCTGTCCCAAATCTTTTTATTCCAAATGATTAATTCCCACATACTCCAAAAGCAAAACAATGAATAGTCCTCTAGCATATAATAAGAATAAATTTTACTTTCACAAATCAGATGTTTATAAACAAAGAGTTTGCTTTAGTTTGCACCCGACATGCTTCCTTTGACTCTTGGGCTCCCAGCTAGTAAGCTAGTCAGTAAACTCTGTGTAACACAAAATATCTAGTTTAAATTGGGCATTATTATTGTGTGTACTGTTCAATGCAAAGCTTCTTATAGATTGTATGGTATTATTGTACAACTTCACACAGCTACAGAAAGGAGATTTTGGAGGAAGGGCAAGCCCACAACCCAGCAGTGTCCTATGGCTCTGCTGATACCCACATTCTAAGACACTGATTATTGCCCCTCTAAGTGTGGATGGATCCTATTGCTGGCTCTCTCATGAGGCACATTGGACACTCTTAAAACCTCCATCTGGGCCTCCTCAGTAACTAAAGTGGAAATAATATTTCTGATAAGGCACAGTTGGGCTGTTTTGACCACCCCAATTCTCCCTACCAGCCAACCATGAGTTTTCTACCAATCAGAGCTCTATTCATTAGATATCCTTGCCTTCCTGGGCAGGTTTTAGGGTGACAACAAATAAATTTACTCTCATAGCTAATACCTTACTTCACTCTATGTCCATAAGAACTTGGAATTCCCACATTGTACACATGGAATATTCTTTGCCTTCTTCCACCTGGCTCTGTCACTCTACCTTCTTTCTGTTGTCCTTCCCTATTGTCCAACATGTCTAGCTGGATCTGGAGTTGTGCTAAATAGCCTATACCAGGAAAGAAGAAACAATATATTCACAATTATCTCCAACCTCCAATCATAACCACTATCTCCATTATCAGGATTACCCAGAAGGAGGCCTTACACATCTTCTTCTGTTCCTGGTTCTCATTTCCTCAAACTTCTCAGATATGTGTATATAGGGTGTAGAGTGGGGAGTGGGTCTAGAGGGGGTGGTGGATTCAAAGAACTAACATCATTTACTTTCTTTGTTTACTCTGCTCCAGTACATGCTGTAGAGTATCTGGCTACCAGGAGAGGGTACTTCATTGAACTTTAGAAGTTAAGTAATATAAATATATTTGATCTCCTTTGCATTTTCTCTACATATGAGGAGCAGGTAGCCTCATTCATTGGTAGGTCAGGCATTCATTGACAGTTCATATCATCTTGTTACATACTTTATTTTCTGGTGAGCATGAGTGTGCAGGAAACACTCCTCAACTAAAGTTTCTGCCAAATTTACATTTTGTAAATAGTTGAGAACCTGCTCTTTAGCAAAGCAAGTCAATTAAGATAACTCATTAGACCAATGTTTATTGAGTACCACCTCCCAAATGCTAGACATCTGTAAGGCATTGACATTAATACATACATGGATGCATGTGGTAGGAGCATTGGGGTGGGGCAGAGAGTTAAGAAACATTTGTTAGAGGAATCTGCATATCAAAATGTGAAGACCAGCTGGCCAGAATGTCAAGAGGCCACACAGAGTAATACCTGTATGTCTCAAAATCTCCTAGATAATAAATGTCCTACTTCAACTATTGCAATTGTGAGACCTTTTGGTAATTATCTGTGTCTATGTTTGTCTCTATTTAAACCATAAGCACCTCGAGGGCAAAGTATGTGCTTTGTCTATTGCAAAAGCCTCAAACCTCACCTGCCAAATATCAGATATATTATAAGATTCAACAATGTGTTGAAACACTATTATTATTAATAGAATGCTGAGTAACATTCCAGAGATTATTAAAACTTGAGAATTACTTAACATAAACAAAATGTAATCAGTCTGTAACTACTGCTATAAAAATTGCACTCTTATATCAACCATTCACATTTGAAATTAAAATGGAATCTCTCTCATAATATTAAAAGAAGAAAATTAATGGTTTTGCATTAATGAGTTTCCTGGTTTATTACTTAATAAATTACTGTTGGTTACAAGAAATATTTTAGAAGAGTTTAACTGTTATATATACTGTATTCTATGCATATTGATGTCATGTGAAATTACTTTGACTTTTTTATAAATGAAAAATAATTTAAAGAATTACAAAGATGCAAAACATTGGATCTGGTGCACTGATGTTTTTATGATTATGTCATATATATCACAAATAAATCATGGCTGTTATATCTTGTTAAAATGTATGAAGATGAAGATTTAATTTAAGGCCAATGTTGATAACATTGTGGATAAATGAACTATGTTCTTTGCATGGATGGTTTTATAGCAGAGACACACAGTGGTAACTTAAAACTCTGTTAGAATTTCCATTATAGAGTTTCAAAGATGTCTGGTTCTCTGGATTGAAATTTAGTAGCAAACCCTAAAGCTAGAACTGTCTTATTAATTTAAAATAATTATTTTACCCTGGTAAAAAGATGCCGAATTACAAAAGAAGTTGGTGCCTCTCTGTTTTCTAGCATTATTAAGTAATAATGTCTTTTACACCACTACCTATTACAAATACAAGGAAAACATTTCAAAGGCTAGCCTGCGCTAAATGTTAGTCTGCAATTTGGACTCTCTGAGCCTCTCTTCCTAACTTGTCAGTGCAACAAAGAGTTCAGAGAGGAAGATTATAAAATCTCTATCTATCTATCTCATCTACTTATCTATTTGTCTACACACCATGATTCCATGATTTATCGGTTATATCGTATCAGCAGTCATATCCACCTAATATATTTGTACTATTAATAACAGACTAAGCACAGAGCTAAAAAGATATTCCACATTACATCTCCCTACCAAAGTGCTAACTTAAAAAACAACAACAACAACAACAAACTTTATTGCCGACCATAGGAACCCATTTCCTTCTTTAAGATCTCCTAGAAGGCCATCCTGGACCAACTCATGCATTGTTTAAGAGTCCTTACACAAACACATCTTTAAAAAGCATTTAAGCCCTGGCCAGGTAGCTCAGTTGGTTGGAGAATTGTCTGGCTATGCCAAGGTTGAGGGTTCAATCCCTGGTCTGGGAACATGCAAGAATCAACCTATGAATGCATAAATAAGTGGACAACAAGTCAATGTTTTTCTCTCTCTCTCCCTCTCC
>NW_006283544.1:194546-206786 GCF_000327345.1 Myotis davidii
CCCTTTTACTCTCACTCTCTCTAAAACCAATCAATAAAAAGCATTTAAATTGGCAAAATATATAACTTTATAAACTAGTTACATTAGGTTTGTAATATGCACATAACAAATAAAAAAATAATGTTTATATTACACAAGAATGGGATACTGTTGCACTTTGTTGTATTTTAGATCTTGAAAAGTTAATTTGCACAATAGACTATGACCACTTTAAAAATGACAATAATGCCTAACCCAAAGTACTTTATCATGAAAGCAAACTCATTCACATGGGAGCTAATTTTCTATTTGGCTTCTTTCTCTAAATCAATATTCAAGGAAGCCTAAAATTTCTTAAGCTAAAAACAGAATGGACTGCTTTGGGGAATGAGATTCAACACCTGACCAATGGTCACCAGCTATAAGACAGGACAATCTATATTGTTTATTACAATATCCAAAGACCATACTAAGGGTTTAATTGCAAGTAGTGTTGTGTTAAATATTATATGACAGAACTTGGGCTTAAAAAAATCACCTTGAATATGACCACAGCATGCATTCAGCACATATACACACATATATTAACCAAATAGGTAATTGAGCTTCATACATAGACAGTGAATTTTTCAAGTTTGCCTGAGTAGGGAGGTAAAAATAAATCTCTCTCAGGCTGTTGTTGTTTAAGCCATTTTTCTTTAATTTTTTATCCACTGTGGGGCAAGAGAACTGCTTGTCACCACTGCCTAACAGACCTTTTTCTACTAGATGACTATTAAAATTCTCCTCACTTTTATTTTTTACCAACAAAATAAATCTTGTCTTTTTTTAATGTTTGTTTCAGATGTGACACTGAATTAAAGAATCTTTGCATCTCTTGTCTGTATACTCTACTACCCTCATTATTTTGTTAAACATATGTCAATATATGTTCTGGCTGATTTTCCCCCCAAGACAATGGCTAGACTAACTGAATTTTTTTTAAAACTTGCAATGTCATACTTTCTTTTTAAACTATAAACAGGGCTTCACTGCAGATACAAGCAAGCTTGTCACCCACCATGTTCTATTTTCCAGTCTAACTCATAATTTGTCAAACCTTGGCCTATTGAACTTGTGCAAAGACTGTTTCCTCAGGTGTATTATGTGGCAGTTGCCCTCTGTGAACCTCTTCTATTAATGCTTCAGTTTACAAGGTCACTCTAGTTCTACATTCTCTTCTGAAATGCTGAGCATGCTCATTAAGGGCAGCATTCTTTGTCAGGTTGCTCACCTATGAGCATTACTCCTACGGCTCCAGGTTAAAACACGGAAGGGACTGAGCACAGAACTGAGCATGTGTAGTTTCATTTCCTTGATGCCCCTCCAATTTGATTTTCATTTACTCATAGACATTTTATTGCGTAGGATCTGAAAACTAGTTATGCATCTAACAAATGAACGTACTGTCTCTATTTTGATATACTCATACCATGTGAGACCAAATCAAAATCTTTGCGGTTGTGAAGATAGATTATGTCACTGATTTCCCATAAATTTCTCCAGCCTATCATGAGAGAAAATTTTTTTCCCTTACAAAAAGACTTTTTGATAGAAAAGGCATATAGCTTCTGTAGGCAAAGGGACTGTTACTGATTCTCACTCCAAGGCAAGTCAGCTTACCTCTGCCCGCTTCTGGCTTTCTCCTAAGGGAGGATGAGCTCCTCATCTTACCCTGCCTCTCCTGAGCCCATGATATTCTCTGGGTTAGACTTTTCTAGGAGGTTAGGTTATTCCATCTGAAAGGCAGAAACCATGACCTCCCTGCCCCGCCTCCTCCCTGGTGGTCCCATTGTTCATGTGGAAGCAGTCCTGGTCACATCTCTCTGCTCAAGGAAACTCCAGCTGATCTTTTGTTTCCTCTCTTTTTCTTACCCAACCTTCACCTTCAGTTTGAACCTTTAATCTTCTACCTTTAGGTGAGAACAGCAGAGCCGTCTTTCCCTCTGTGAGCCTCCAGGCACACCTGAGATTGCTGGTGCTACGATTTATATGAAAAGGGGAAATGGATAGCTAAACTCCCTTTTCCTAATGGATAGCTAAACTCCTATTTTCCTAATATTCCTTGGGTTTATAGATCCTAGGGGCTGTCCATGGGAAAGTTCAAGGCAGATTACAAACCCTTCAGAGTCCCTAATTGTGAAATAATAGTAATAAAAAATTCCACTTTTATGTTTAACATTAACCTCCAGATAGGGGCTGACTGGATATTGTTATTGGGAAACAATGACCAGATAAGACGATGGACTGAGAAGTTTTTATCTAATAAGCCGCTTTGCCTTATTTTAGCAAGAAAAAAATTATTTATTTTGCTGTTAAATAGGCTTTTCCAAGAACTTAAATTGTCCAATAGCTAAGTAAACAAGTCTAGTTCTGATTAAGTATGAAAATTTCTTTTCCTGGGAAAAAGTTTTTGTGGTTGTTTCCCTGAACGCCCCCCCCCCCCCCCCCCCACACACACACCCAGAAGAAATATAGAGTTTTGAGCTCTCTTTTCCTAATGCTCATTTTGTATTCAGAGGTGGAGAAACAGGAAATTTAGCATGCGCAGAAGGGCTTCATCAGATCTATGATTGTGGATTGGCCTGGTTATGGAGCCCAGCAGAAAAAGAGGTGACAAAGAGTGTGGACATGGGGAAGAGGAGCACTGCCCTCCTTGTACCATTCCAGGCCTGCCTTTGCTCTTTTCCCTTTCCTCTATCTCTACTTGATTTCATGATGTGTCTGTCACACTTCTGGTTCATCTAGTTGTCCTAAAGAATCCTTCTTTATCTCCTTTTTCTCCACTAATTCTATTGCCAAGAATTGGCCCTCCCTGCCTTCTCACTCTTTTCTGAAAATCTCATGTACTACCGTCCAGGGTGAATCCAAGTTTCAGAGATACATTTCCATTTGTTTGCGTCTTCTTCAATTTCTTTCATCGAAGTCATGTACTTTTTACTATACAGATCTTTCACCTTCTTGGTAAAATTTATTCTGAAGTATTCTGTTGTTTCTGATGCTATTGCAAATGGGATAGTTTTGTTTCCTTTTCAAGTGTTGTTAGTGGATAGAAACACAACTGGTTTCAGTATGTTGATTTTTTATCTTGAAACTTTACTGAATGCGTTGATTAGTCTAATAGTGTTTTAGTGGGGTCTTTAGGATATTCTCTATGTGAAATCATATCATCTATAAAAAAATTTTATGTCTTTCTTTCCAATTTGGATGCCTTTTATTTCTTTCTCTTGCCTGATTGCTCTGACTAGAACTTCTACAATTATGTTGAATAAGAGTGCTGAAAGAGGGCACCCTTGTCTTATTATCTTGGAGGAAAAGGTTTCAGTTTTTCACCTTTCAGTATGATGTTAGCTGTGAGTTTGTCATATATGGCCTGTATTGTGTTGAGCATTTTTAGCATGAAAGAATGTTCTAGTTTGTCAAATATGTTTTCTGTATCTATTGAAATGATCACAACATTTAAAAAAATGTTTTCATTGATTTTTTAGAGAGAAAGGGAGAGGTAGAGAGAGAGATAGAAACATTGATGAGAGAGAAATATTAATTGGCTACCTACCTCCTGCACGCCCCTGACTGGGGATCGAGCCCGCAACCTGGGCATGTTCCCTGACCAGGTATTGAACTGGCAACCTATTGGTCCATGGGATGATGCTCAACCAACTGAACCACATCAGCTGGGTGATCATGTAATTGTTATTTTTCATTCTATTTATGTGGTATATCATATTTATTAATTTGCATTATTGAACCATCCTTGCATCCCAGGGATAAATTACACTTGATCATGGTGTATGATTCTTTTAATATGCTGATGAATTATATATATATATATATTCTCACTAGGTCAGTGGAAAGGCCTAAAAGCAAGGAAACTCCAGTAAAAATGAACATTTTTATAATCTAGACCTTGGTTCGTGAATACCAGTTTTCACTAGCCATACCTTATTTTAAGACTGGAGCAGGGAAGGAATAAGAAGAGCCTAGACAATATTGTTGTGCTAGAAAGTAAGGAAGTGCATAAAATGATGCAATTATTTCAAAGGAAATAGGAGCCAGCTTAATAGGGTCCCCACTGAACAATTAAATAACATTTAAAAAATAACATTTTAAATCAAGCAAATTTCTTGAGAGATTTATGGATCTGAAGACATTAAACAATCAAAAAAACAAAGTTTGCATAAAGGAGCTAGAAATTATTTGCACTATACACAGCTGATTTTTTTTTGCGGGGGGAAACCAAAAGTTGATTTTAAGTATCATAGGAAAACCACTCTGTAGCCCTCATGACTTACAACTTCAGTTCATCTCTTCAAACATAATGACTGAGGCTAATTTAGGCCTGAGCATCAAAATAAAGATGCCACATGCCCTTCCTTTCTCCAGCCTATGAAGCAAAAATATACAATTTATCACTACTCCTTGGTGAGATTTTAATCTTAATCTCTGTTTCTATACTCCTGCTTCCACCAGTATAGCACCTTCTCCCTGCTTCTTATTCATCACTCAAGGATCCATTTGAAAACAACCTCCTCCACATTCCCACTCTACTCAAATTTATTTAATGACTCCCTCCTGCATGTTCCTACACAGCTGTGACATACCTCTGTTCTATTTACACCATGTCTGCTATTTTCATAGAGCTATCCTCCAGTAGCTTCTAGATTGTTGGAGGATAGAGACTGTGCTTTATTAATATTTATATCTAAAAACTACCCCTTTCCACCCCTTTCATTACCTTTAGCAGTAGTTCGTTGCTTTGTATACAGTGCATTTACA
Source organism: Myotis davidii (assembly GCF_000327345.1). Taxonomy (NCBI): domain Eukaryota; kingdom Metazoa; phylum Chordata; class Mammalia; order Chiroptera; family Vespertilionidae; genus Myotis; species Myotis davidii. The sequence continues at coordinate 199,341 of NW_006283544.1, forward strand.
ACAAATAGTGTTGATTTAACCTGAATAACTTGTGAACAAGAGTTAGATGGAGATTCCAAGCTATTCCTGGTATGTACACATGTGAGCCAAACTCAAGATGAAATTCAGTGATTTTGACAGGGATAAATGTAAAATCTAGGAGTAAAAGGGTGGGGAGAGGAATATTTACTGAATGCACACATTGCACCAAGTACTTTCAATATAATTGCCTCAATTAATCAGAGATGCTAGGACAGGCTAAATAAAGTGATAACTCCATGAACTGCAAGAGACATTGCTGGGATTTGAGCCCAGGTGGCCTGACCCCAGCACCCATGCTCTTTCACTATCCTATGTGGGTCTGCAATATAGATGATTTAGGAGTACAGCAAACAAAGTTTAAGAGTAGGAATTATTGATATAAATAAATTGATGCTAATTAATAGCAATGTAAAATCCAAATCAAAGGGGGGAAAGATTCCTCTTGTAATTTTAGGCTGCTTGGTGCTGGTTGAATAACATTCTGAGCGCTATCCATTCTGTCTTCTATGCCAAGGAAATGTGTCTAAAGAAGGATTCAGAAAAGGGACAAATCTCAAAATAATAATCCTATATAATAAAAGCTTAATATGCTAAGTGTCTGGTTGTCAGGTCAGTCATTCAACCAATCAAAGTGTAATATGCTAAGGTCACTCAACTGCTTGCTATGATATGCACTGACCACCAGGGGGCAGACAGTTGACAGGGTCAACCAGTTGTGATGATGTGCATTGACCACCAGTGGGTAGATGCTCCAACAAATAGGTTATCTTGCTGCTGGGATCTGGCCTATCTGGACTGAGCGAGATGGGCCGGACATACCCTGGAGCCCTCCTGCAGTCCCTCCTTAGCTGGCCAACCTCCTGCATCCCTCCCCGGCCCCAATCATGCACTGGTGGGGTCCCTTGGCCTGGCCTGCGCCCTCTCGCAATCCAGGACCCCTTGGGGGATGTTGGAGAGCTGTTTTTTGGCCCAACGGTGGAATTACTGGTTGCTATGACTGGCTCTAAAAGCCAACAGTTGGACATCTTCCAAGGGCTCCTGGACTGCGAGAGGGTGCAGGCTGGGCTGAGGGACCCCCCACCCACTCGAGTGCAAGAATTTTGTGCACCAGGCCTCTAGTATATAATAAACAGTTAAAAGTTGGAAAATATTTATTCCACGAAGGATTAGAATAAGAGGACACCAGAAAGCTACATTCACCAAGATTGGGACCAAAGAAGAATTATAGAGAGGTTCAGCATTCAGAACGCTTTTCCATATAATATTTAGATTATTTTCTAACAAGATCTTCTAATATAGTTTTTAAATTTAAGTACAGGAGGGGAGACAATTTGTAATGTGCCTGGAAAGAGAGACTCCTGTATCAGGAAAGAAGTGTAAGCCATGATCTCCAAAGATAAATGACTATATTGTGAAAGTTATGAAACAATTAATATATACATATATATATACATACATATATATGTATATATATACATACATACATGTATATCTGCATATATGCATTCTCTCTGTGTGTATTATATTCATTATTTACTTAGAGTACCCAGAACCAACCTTAACAGAAGAGGGCATAGATTAGGCAAATATTTAAACATATTAACAGATAGTTTTCTCCTGTGTTTCATATCCCATGAACCTTTCCCAGCTCTGGCAACTAAAGCACACAGAAGAATGCAGGTTATAAAGGAATACAATTCCTGGCTTTAGAATATCCAAAATCTAAAGTTTAGGGCAAAGTGAAAACATTTGGAAGAATATATGATGAAACAGTATCTATTTTGACCTCTGCTAAAACTAGGTAAAAGATGTTTGGACTAAGAAGAAAGGTAGAAGGCTGTCACCTGGGAATCAAAGAGAGGTGACAAATTGGCAGGAATCCCTCTTCTGACTCACTGCCTTGAGAAGACAAGGTACTTGAGATGGGTTTGAGGTTCTAAAAGCATAAAGCCACAGCCATAGAACCACCAGTTCCTCAGTTCCCTTCCTGGTGCAGGAGAAGAGATAATACCTGTTTCATATGCCTAGGCCTGAGTTAGCATCATAACATTTTCCATTATCTAGCAGAATGTTTCTTGCATAACAGAAAGTGTTGTGGACCTCACACAGAATAGTAGAAAATCAGAAGAGGCCTCAAGTGGGAGTGACCTAAAGATGAGACCAAGCTGGAAAGAGGATTATGGATGACACTTAGGACAGATACATGAGGATGCTGTGTGGGAGCTGGTTCACACCAGTATGAAAAAACCAACGGTGTACATTTCTTCCCATCTGTGTACCTTAGTGATTGGAAAGGTACTATGAATTTGACAGGAATATTTACACTATGGAAATTGGCAAACACTATCAAGCAAGGCTATTTTTATTATTATTATTTTTCCAAAGAGTAGGTTGACCAACACATCATAGGTTGTGCCTGTTAAGTCCAATGCCTCAACACTATGTAAATCTAAAGAAATTAATTTTCTACCATCCAGTGAAATTGTGGCTCTAATACAAATAAGTTATCATAAGATTACAATATCACAGTTCATGCTCACCTGAGGTTGTGAATTATATGTAGCAAGCTACTATTGTAGAAATTATTTTTTAGAAACTTTGTAATAAATAATAACTAAACACTTCTAGCAAGTCATAAAAGTTATGTTGACTTTTATTTTCTTGAAGAAAGAAATCACCTAACATTTGGCATGACACCAGATATATGCCTAATATTTAAAAAAATGATAACATATTATACCAACAGTGATAATGATTGCTGCTGTATGCCTTTGGAAATTGAATAATAAAAATGTTTAATTTTCCCACCTTCATTTGATAAACCTCTTTTTTCTCTTTTCAATGATTTCATCATTGTTACTTGTCTCTATTTCCTGATGTGTACATGCAAACATTCTTAGGTTCAGCCCACCAGAAAACTTTGGATTGTGGATGAAAATCTAATCACTACATAGATGGACCATTTTGCTATTGTGATATTTTCATGCATCTAATGTTTCCAGGTGTCACTGGAAAATTTTCATTCCAATGGCGATATAATACCATCTCTATCAACTCTTCACAGTTCATGATACTGTATGTTGAATATGTGAACCCTGAACACCATTCTGTGTTGGCATTTTTCAAACCCTTAAAAAGAAGTGTTACTTTTTGATACACCTGTCTCTTTGTTTTATTTTATATAAGTTTCCATATTACTTATAATAATGGGCAGCTTGATATAATACTTAGACTTCTATTAACATCCTGAGATATATAGTAGTAGTTTAAAATATTCTTAGGATGCTCAGATTAACAGGCTATTTAGACTAAGTTGTTGTTTTTTTTTTTAAAGAGAGCTATTGTAAGAATTTATTAATTATTATTAATTTTGTATAGGGAAATAACTATTTTTCTTAAGTGTTTAATTAGTATTTTCTCTGGTAAAAATAATGTGTTTCCATGGCATTTTCTTCTAAAATGTTTATGAAGGAAAAAGCAAAAGAAAGAAGAAAGCTTCAGAGAATTATACAAAGTAACCAAAGGGACTTAATTACAGGTGACTGTCACTCATTTATTGAAAACTCTGGCAAGAGATGATTACTACTAAGAAGGCATTCTGTTAAACACAGAGGGTCAGATATGCACTGAAGTTCAAACGCAACCTGAGATGTGGGTTAGAACATTTCCCCTTATCTTGCTTCAGGCAACTCCGCTGCACAAAGGGTAAAGCATCATGAATAAGCAGTGATAGTTTTTTAATGGATATACAATAAAACATTTTAAGAAATATCTGTTTTAGGTCCCTAGATATGTGGTTTTAGGTGGGAAAACAATAGGTTGCAGAAAAAGTTTTGAGACATTTTTAAACAAGAAAACCATTATATCACTTACCAACTTACCTGGTAAATATTTTTTGTGGGTATAAAAAAAAAGTATGTAAGTTCACTTTCTGCCACAGGACCCATAAATAGATTGAATAGGTCATGTCCAATGGTTTTTTATTCATTGGACTGATGCAAAAAAAATCAGAAGCATCTAAACCCTTACCCCACTGATCAGTATTACTAGAACATCTGAAATATACAACAGCTGTTTTAACAGAGTTTTCTGAACAGAAATGTAAACTTCAGAAAGAAAACATGGCAAGTATCATGGGTAATTTAATGTGGAAGTCAATACCCCCTGTATTCCTCAAATTTCAGTCTGTGCAAATTGTTTACTCTATCCTGAGAGGTGGACAGGTAAGAAGAATTGGTTCATCATTCCAAGAGCTCAAGTGTGGGCCTTTCCTAAGACTTTTTCAGAAGATGGAGAGCTTTTTATATCTGTGACACATTTCTAGTTGCTCCCTGGTTTATTTTTTGTTTTTGTTTTTATTTTTCATTTTCATCCCAGGATGTGTTTATTGACTAGAAAAAGAGAAGAAGAGAGAGAGGGAGGGAGGGAGACATTAATGTGTGAGAGAGACTTGATCAGTTGCCTCAACTGTGGAAGCGAACCTGAAACCTTTTGATGTATGGGACAATGCTCCAAACCAACTGAGCCACCCAGCTCGAGCACTCCCTGATTTATTTTTAAACCATTTCCTCACACCTCAAATTCCTACTATTGACAAAAAGAAAAAAAAATAGTACAGTTTCCTTGCTCATTTGAAATGATTTCCACTATTTTGCCCTAATAGCCACTCCGTTCTTTTCCCTTCTCCTACAGTCTTTTTGGCCAAGTTCTCACTCTTTGACTTTCCTTCAATGCAGGGGCCTCTGCCAATTGCTTTGAGTCTTCCCCTGGTCAGCCCTGAGTCAGGTGTTCTCACTTTTCGCTCCCTACTACCTTCCTTGTGTACGTGAAGTCCAGCTTCTCCCCTCCTACATCTCTGCCCTTGACTGAAAGAAGGAAGAAGCCCAGTATCAGTGTCAAATGTGCAGAGATCTGCCAGTGGTTGTCTTTTACTGCTTTCTCTGGACTTGGACAGTTGTCTTCTTCAACCACCTGTGCAGAACCTCTGAAATCCTTCCACCTCTCTGGGTCTCTTCCCTGGCCTTGCCTGGCCAGCTCCATCTTGACAACCTGATACAGGCAGTCAAATTCATGGTTCTAGTTTTAAACCGGCTAAATAGGCTTTTCAGAGATACATTTTGACAGTGTATTCAATAAGCAAGTGCAATGGAAGTCAGACAAGCCATTTTGGTCAATCGTCCAAATGCTGAAACTACATATTTGCTCAACAGCATGTCTAAATAGCACCCCCCCTTTCTTTCCCCAAAGTCCACTTTATTCTCTCCCCTCCATACATTGCCTTGATTCATTAGAAGTGGCATGATAATCCCAATGTCAAGTAAGAAAGGCACTATTTGGAAGAAGATGGGGGTTTACCAGTAGATGGAAGGGAAAGTGAATAAGGAAGGAGATGTAGACAATGCAGATGAGGGAGGACCAGCTGGCCTCCAACATTCTGTCTGAAGAGGGGTACCCTGGCTGCCCTCATTCTAAAAGGACAGGCGGTAATGATCAGGCTCCCCCCTGCCTTCTCCCACGTGGACCCATAGGTATGTTCTGAGAAGAGGAGGAGATGTGACTCACTGCGCTTCAGAAGCTGCCCAGACCACTGTGGTCATAGTCTGGGATCAGCAGCCATGGCCAGGGAGCAGCTGCTCCATTGTTGTCACTGACCATGGGACAGCCAACTGCTTGCTCCTGGAAGGGTGACAGTGCCCACATAGATGGTGGCTGGTACGGCCCTGAACCCTACCATGGCAGGCCCCAGGCTCCATTTGTGGGAAAACAGCTGAGTTTGGCCACTAAGCCTGTTTCACATTCACCTCCCCACTTCCCACAAAGGCTCTGTGCACACAGCATGCCAGACCCCAGAGGGGTTTCTCTAAGGGAGAGAGCGAGGCTGCTCTCCCACAGTCTTCATCATTTATTTTTATAAATTTTTTAATAGTCTTCATCATTTTTATCATCAGGAGAATAGAAAAACAGCAGAGGAGAAAAAATGCAAACATATTGGCTGTTTGATTTATTTAACGGTTGAACTATTATTTTTTTAAAAGTTTAAAGTTTTTTTGTAGTTACAAAAGTAATGCCTACTGAAGGCAGAAAAAAGTCAGAACACTGAAAAAGGTAGAGGAAAGAAACTCTCAAATGCGATTTCATGCCAGTCTTTATAAAAAATGTAAGATGTATTTAAATAACATATAACAAAAAAAATAATATAATTATAGTACATATTATTTAATATACAACATACACAAGTCGCCACATCTTATTAATGTATATAAAATCCATTACAATGTACTATGTAGCATTCAACATAAAAACATAACATGTACTGTATCAGATAATGTACTGTATCTTGATTCTAAAATTCCTGAACTTCTATTTATGTTTTCTTAAATTATAGTAACTCTTATAATCAATACATAGAATACATTGATGGTGTACTTTAGATAAGAGAAAATATGATCTCATGTGTCTATTATAGTTTTGACCAAAATAGTGCATCTTTGGATCAATAGTTTTTGTAGCCTTAACCACTTATTGGCATTGGTTTCCCATGCCAATACATATTCTTTACCTCATGAGTATTTAGAGTTGTGTTATAATCCATTGCATAAAATTTACTATGGTTTACTTAACCTATCTTTGCTTAAGAGCTCTCTTTTATCAGACCATATGGCTTTAGGCCTTTAGAGAGATGTGAGAGAGAGAGGCATCTGCTTCCCTTGGAAGTCCAGGGAATTTCAACTGGCCCTCGAAGGACATTACCTGTGAAATAACACACTTGTGCACGGGCGGTTTCCACACTAACAGATACATGGGCCACCCACCCACTTACAACCAGTTTACTTTTGAGGAAATTTGTGTGATTATACCCATTTGTCCATGGAAAGACACAGCTCTGTTAGCTAACCATCAGTGGGTCCCTTCCCATCAGTGGGTCCCTTCCCATCAGCAGGTCCCTTCTCAGCAGAAACTCCTGAGGAGGCTGCCCTGTGTACCAGCAGAGGCAGGCCCCTGTGACACTCAGAAGCTCCTTTTAGGTTTACAGTACAATAGGCTTGGGGTGGCTGAGCTTCCCAACAGACTCAAACACTCAGACCATTACAGAGTAGCTACAATAATCATCTATATTAATAATAGGGGAATATGCAAATTGTCTGGGACACCGGCACAATAACAGTAATGACCAGCAGGCTGCCTGGGGCAACAAGGCTGGCAGGGGGGTTAGTGAGGGATGACCAAATGACTGAACAGCAGGCTGCGTGGGGTGACCAGGCTGGCAGGGGGGTGAGTGAGGGATGACAAAATGACTGGACAGCAGGCTGTGTGGGGCAACCAGTCTGGTGGGAGGGCCGTGAGGTGCGACCAGGCCAGCAGGGCAGGGCAGTTGGGGGTGACCAGGTCAGCAGGGGGGCAGTAGGAGGTGACCAGGCTGGCGGG
>NW_006283544.1:206987-234834 GCF_000327345.1 Myotis davidii
GCAGTTGGGGGTGATCAGACAGCAGGGGGGCAGTTGGGGGCAACCAGATCAGTGGGCGGGGGGGCAGTTAAGGGTAATCAGGCAGGCAGGCAGGCAGGTGAGCAGTTAGGAGCCAGTGGTCCCGGATTGTGAGAGAGATGCCCAACTGCTGGTTTAGGTCCGATCCCAGGGGCTGAACCGGCAGTTGGACATCCTCCGAGGAGTCCTGGATTGGAGAGGGTACCCCCATCCCCGCAAGGCATTAATTTTATACACCAGGCCTCTAGTGAGGAATAAGAAGAAAAGAGAAAAAAAAAAGTAAAAAGGAAGACAAAGGCAGGGGTAGCTAAATAAGGTCATGAAATCAGAGCAAAATGACTTTTTCCTCACGTTGAGGTGTTATGTTTTGTTTTAGTGAGGGTGGGGAGGGACTTTTAATAACAACAATTTTTAATATTTAACTCATCATTGCCCAAAATTTATTAAAAGTCTGCTAGGTGTATGGCAATACCTGGTCCCTTTCCAAATTGTTACTATTAGGAGTGTGTGTGTGTGGGTGGGGGGGGGGGCAACATGGGGAATAGAATGGGAGGTTATGTCTACCTCTTTTGTATTTGAAGAACCGATGCTGCATGTCAATTAAATAGTTTCTCCCATTTGCTGCATCAATTTGCTAGATTATTACTTTTTCTTGACTGAAGAAATAGTAAATTGTAGCTAACTTTCCTCATCCTTGACAAGACAGTGTCTACAAAACTAGTCAGTAAGAACTATGATGATTAGCTTTTATGCCCTTCATATGCCTTTAAATAATTATTTATTTATATATTTATTTATTTTAGCTTTGTTGGTACTGGTAGCAGACTGAACAAAATGTACCACAGAGGTTTAAAAGTAGTTGGTCTCAAAGTCATGGGGTAGTGTGATTTAATAATTGAAAACCAAAGCATGAGCAATCATAGTCTGTTTCCAAAGTTAAGGTTAAAAAACAAAAACCCCCAGGATTAGTGCTTTTCAACATGAGATTATTATTGTGCAGTTCACAATAAGCAGCGAACTCACATCAGTTTCAATATTAGATGTCCTCTACCCAAAGCCTTTTTTGCAAAGTTTTAGCTAGAAATTTTATTTACCTATGATTACATTAAATCAGCATTAATCATGGTCTAATTCATTAGGATCATCATTAATCATGACAACTAAATATTCTTGAAATACTTGCATAATATTACAATTGAGAAATCAATCATTTGGTCAATAAGTAGCATTTATCAGTATTGAACAAAGTAACCATTGTTAGTGAATAGATCATTTCAATGATTATAAATCAATTGGGAAAATTTATGACTAACCAGATTATAAAATAATATTAGTAATAATATTTCAAATTGAAATGTGTTGGCAGTTATGCTTCTTATTAGGGAATCTAAAAGTGACTTCTTGTCCTTTCATAGTTTAGCTGTTGACAATAATGTTAACTTTGAAGAGGAAATCATAGATAGACATCATTAATATAATAACAATGAGGTATGTTACTTTGCAATTGAATATTGATACTATAATGAGTACACAGTGCTCTATTAAAATGTTTCTTTCATACCAAGACTAATATTACATACTCTATGTAATACTAAAATATGTACTATTCACCCACTATTAGCTCAGCTAGGTTAATAAATCATCCTCAGATGTGCACTGTAAGTTGTGATTTTAACAGTTTTCTTTTGATTCTCTCTTTCTCCATCTTTCTTCTTAATGCCACAAATGACTCTTCAATTTCCTAAGAACTGCAGGATTTGAATGCTGACGGGGACTGACATATTTCTATAGTCCAATTCACTTAATAAAGAACTGAAGAAACTGAGGCCAGAGAAGCAACATGATTTTCCTAGAGTCACATGGCTAATTATTGTTCATGATCTCTCAGTTCCCAGTTCAGTGCTCTCTCCATATGCAATTTTGTTTAGTTTCTAAAAATAGAAATCTTTTTCATTCTGAAATGTGCTTATATCAAAATCAGGTCACTAGATGTGTATTCTAACATTTGTGACCTAGTTACACAAATTTGCCTGGAATTAGGCACAAATTCATTAGGAAATAAAGAAGGATTCAGAATGAGGACCATATGGAATACTACATTTTCACAGATAACAATGAGAGACAATTAAGGGCAATACCAGGGCCCCTTGAACCTATGACAAGGGGGAGAGAGGTTAACTCTGACCTCACTGAGAAAACATTAAATTTATTTAGGAAACTTGGAATTGATTTGTTATCTATAATTGATTAAATATGTTTATAGGTTGAAGTAGGACTCAAGACACACATTAAATTTGGTTACAGAAAAATTAAGAAAGTTACATGTTTTACATTCTTGAGTTTTGTAGATCAAGGTTTTCATTTTCATGCCTATCATAATGATCTTTTGACATGCTTTTCTCTCTTACCAGACTGTAAACTCCCACATATTAAAGGGAATAGTATAGTCATCTTTGTCTTCTCCAAAGCCTTGTTCACTGGTTTGATAAAAGGTGGTTTCTGTATTAGATTGACTACAAAATTGGCCCTCATGACTCCCGACTCCTTGCTCCTTGCAATGTAACTTTACAGCTCTTATCATTAAGAGGTGGAGTCTGTTTTACCAACTTTTGAACGTGGGCTGCCCTTTTAATCTTCTTTGCTGTATTGAGTGTAATGAAAGTGACAGTGTTCTACTCCTGAACCTTGTTCTAAAAAGGTCCTCTGCCCTAATGCTCACTGCCTTGGAAACTTGGCACCCCTCTATCAAGACTGGTTAAGCTGATGGATGCCAAGAAGCCACAGAGAGGAGAATCCAGTTGTCACAGCTGATACTGTTCTAAATCAGCCTATGTTTAGTCAACATTAAAACATGGAAGGGAATCTAGGCACAATCATCAGTGCCATCTGTCCAGTCTATAGTTTTCTGTAGCTATACAAGTAGGCTCATCTGAGTCCACAAGAATCACCCAGCTGATCCAGAAACTCAAAGGCAAAAATAGATGCTTATTGTTTTATGCCATTGACTTTGGGGGAGGTTTACTACACAGCATTATTGTGGTGATGGATAACTGATATACTTTCTAGAAAAGATTAGTTACTTTAAAATAATCCTATATAATAAAAGGGTAATATGCAAATAGACCAAATGGCAGAAAAACCAATCAAAGTGTAAGATGCTAATGATATGCTAAGGCTGCTCAACTGCTCACTATGACATGCACTGACCACCAGGGGGCAGACAGTCAACTGGTCGATCAGTCGCTATGATGTGCACTGACCACTGGAGGGCAGATGCTCCGACTGGTAGGTTAGCTTGCTGCTGGCTTCGGGCTGATCCCGACTGAGCGAGATGGGCCAAACACACCCAGAAGCCCTCCCACTGCCCCTTCCCAGCCCGATCATGTACTGGTGGGGTCCTTCAGCCTGGCTTGCACGCTCTCGCAACCCAGGACCCCTCGGGGGATGTCGGAGAGCAGGTTTCAGCTCGACCTGCAGGCCACTCACCTTGGGAGGGTGCCAGGCGCAGGGCTCATGGCTGGCGAGTGCTGCTGCAGCAGTGTGAGCCTCTCCCAATAAGGACTGATTAGGTGCAAGCCTGCAGCAGGCACAGTGGAGTTGGGATGACCGAGGGTGGCAGGTAGGAGCTGCAAGCAGCGTTGGACTGTGGGTTTCAACCCAATCCCTGCAGGCCACCCAGAGGGATCCCACCCATTCACGAATTCATGCACCGGGCCTCTAGTTAAGTATGGAGAACGGCTACAGCATTTGGACAGGATCAAGCCTCGGACTGATGAGAGGGCACGGTACTCTTGTGGCAAAGCCACATACAAGTCCCAGCTTGGAGGGCAAAGCCCTCCCAGCACAATTATAGCCAAAGGCTATGGTTGTATGTAAGCTTGACCTTATAGTCCGACCTTGTAGTCCTAGGTAGCTGAGGGATGTGGGCTGCGGGAGGCACAGCAAGTGCTGCCAAAACAAAGCTTGATATAGAGTTCAGAGAACTGCAATAACAGGAAAGAAGCAGATTTGAAAATCTCAAGAACTTTGTAAATATCTTGACCTCTCCCTTGTTTTGCTTTGTGTGATCTGACTATAAAATAAAGATTCGGCTTACAGGCGGGGTCACCATGTCCTCATCCAGGTGCAGTGATCCACCTGGCCCCAACTATATTCTCTTGTCTGTTTTCTTTAAACCTTTACCACCCCTCCTCAGGTTCACCACTGGCCATGCTGGACACAGTTCAACTTAGGTCATAAAGTGCAGAAACAGTATTCATAGGCTTAAGCCTTCTCGGTTTTTATGACTTCTTTCATTTCCCCCCCCTAATGCCTCAGTATTCCAAAGAGCAATGACCCAGAAAGAGATGTTAGTCACATGTGTGCCTCTTTCTAGCTGCATTACCTTAGACAAGTCACTTAATTGTGGGTTCAGTTTCCTTTTTTATGGAACAGAGATAAAGTTCCTACCTTGTCAACCTTACAGTGTTATTTTATTGAATTAAAGAAAGATTTGAAAGCTATTGCATGCACTCCACCCAGCTGCTAGTTTCTTTGGCAAAGGGAGAGAGGAGGCTGAGAGAATGAAGGAGTGAAAGAAACAGGAAGATTGATAATCTTGGGGACAGCAAGGGTCAAATGGTAACTGTGAAAGTACGTACATGCCTCACTCTCAAATAGTGTTATCAAATTTTGTGATGGATTTCTTTTTTTTGACAAATTGCCCTGTAGGTTATTTCCTAGATGATATTTCCACAAGTGGAAAATCATTCTCCATTGCCTGAATGGCACTAAAGAAAGTTATCATTTCACATCTGATTCCACAGAGCTGCATTTAGATTTACCAGCAAGAGGGTTAATAAAAACAGAACTACAGTCAATAGCAATTGAAAAATATCACTTCTCTATCTGGCTACAATGTGTCACCTTATAGGCTGCATCCTATGAATGATAAAACATAAGTTACTGCATAAAAAAGTAAATCTGAAACCCTTTTCCACATTCTCCACAACTTGAGACCTGTTTAAGGAGATTTCCTATTGGCTTTAAAGTAGAAAAGAAATGGTGAGAGAGAGAAGATAAGAAAATGAACATATGTTTTAAAGTGGCCCTTTAATATTTATGTGAAAATAATTAGTAATATAGTTATAACAGTTTTTGTCTGTTGATTTATAAAGTGATTTATCTATAAAATATTTAAATTAATTTTATGCATTTGAAGAAACTGTGGGTTATTAGTATGCAACTTTAAGTTTCCTTAACTGGTATGTAGTTAGGTGCCTTTGCTCTCTGATTGCTAAGTAAGAAAAAAAGAAGTTTAATAGCAGTTATTTCCTCTCCATAATATTATGATGCACATGAAATAATCTGTTCAAAACAAAAAAGAGCTGTGATTCTCACTTGTAACCATTGTTTTGGAAATACACACATTTGATAAAGTAAAAATTACTATGGGGAATTTGATAATCACATTTATTTTTTATCTTAGTTGGCAAGTGGCATTAATGATGTTCATGTTCTCTCAATATGTCACTTATTTTGGTTGTACAGCAATGGCTAAAGCTGGAACTCATTCATTCATGAATATGCATGTACTCAAAAATATTTGTTTCACACTAACTGTTAGATAGCATATGAAATATGTCTTAATTAAGGCATATTATAATGTTATACTCTGCCTCATTTTATAGTATTTTATAGGCTGGCTTTCCTACTAGATTACAATGTCTCTTTAATCTTCACATTCTATCTTCTACTTCATCACTATCATTATCATCATCTTCATCATCATAGCTTATCTCTATAGTTCTTTGTGTTCTCTCAGTGTCTGGCATATAGTCATACAGTAGGTAATCAATAAAAGTTTTGCAATTAATATTAATTTAAAAATAACATTATTTACTTGTGGGCGGATCAAGTGCTTTAAACCCAATGCTTAATTAAATTATCCCAACAAACCTATAAAAATATGCTCTCATTCCCAGTTTTCAGATAAATTCTAAGTTTAGAGAATTTAGTCCACTGGCCCAATGTCATATAAGTGGGAGGTAAGCTTAGACCTTATACTTGGTATGCTGAGGGAAATTATATAACTTATATTTTTATCTAAAAAGTAAAAGTTTTCTTAACATTTAATAAACATAAATAGCAGTAGATGTGTTTCTACATCTACCTATGCTTTTTTATTTCAAAAATTTTTATTGATTAGGGCGAGCCACATTAAATTCATTGCTATAAACCAGAGTTTCATAACTGTGGGTTGTGACCCATTAGTGTCTAGAAAAATAAATAGCTCAGGATTTCATTTGAATGGGATAGGATAGGAAGGAATCTAAAGAAACAGAGTGGACTAGACTGAACCAGAATAGAAGAGAGACTATCAATAAACCAGAATATCAGTAAAATTCACATGTTTTAAGCATCTGATTCAATTTACACTCAGATTTTACCTACCTTGGTTGTGGGCACATCCCCAGTAGGGGGTGTGCAGGAGGCAGCTGATCAATGTTTCTCTTTCATCGATGTTTCTAACTCTATCCCTCTCCCTTCCTCTCTGTAAAAAATCAATAAAATATATTTTAACAAAAAGGGAATTAATTAGAGGAAATATTTTAATATTGCTATTTGCCCTTTCTCTATAATAGAAGTGTCAGAGATGAAAGAAAATTAGTAAAATGTATATGAAAATCTCCCTTCTGTCAGAGTCGGGGTGTGCTGCAGGACCCAGAGTCAAGTCCCTGCCCTCTCAAAATCGCGCAAGACCCAGACATGGCGGCCTCACCCTTGTCAAGCCCCGCAGGGCAGGGGGGTGCAGCCTCAAGTCCCCTGGCCCAACACCGGGTGGGGTGCACAGCCTCAGGTCCCCCGTCAAGCCCCGCTGGGATAGGGGGGTACAGCCTCATGTCCTCTGGCCTGGCCTCAGGTCCCCTGGCCCAGGTGCTAGGGGAGGGAGCACAGGCTCAGGTCCCCTGGACCTGGCACCAGGGCAGGGAGCACGGCCTCAGGTCCCAGCCCAGCCTCAGCTCCCCCAGCCCTGGCATGAGGGTGATAGAGCATGATGACTATTTGCATATTAGCTCTTTATTATCTAGAATTTCAGCAGTGTCCATTGATTTAACATAACCATGTAACAAATCAGCTGATCTCTAATAATAAAAGCATAATATGCTAATTAGACCTGATGTCTTTCTGGACATCCTTCTGGATGACCTTCCAGACAAAGCCAGGGCTGTGAGGGAAGCCTGCATCCTGGGTGCCTGCTGGCGGCCAGAAGGAAGCCTGGGTCCCAGGTGCCAGAGGGAAGTTGATGCCAGCAGCCAGGGGAAGGAAGGCCTACTCTTGCATGAATTTTGTGCATCGGGCCTTTAGTTAATAATATAAACAGATAAGTGAGACCCAGTTGCAAATACAGGTTTTCCCAATCTAGTTGTTCCATCTTATAAAACTAACACGTGAGAATAAAAGCTGTAGCATGATATTGATAATAGTTACTATTTCTGAGAACTTGCTAAATATCTTATACTGTGCTACACTTTTAAACAGTTATTAATCCCCAAAATGATCCCATGATATGTATATAACAAGTTATATTTATAGATGAGGCAATTGAGGCTTAAAGAGGTAAGTTATCTTGTCCAATAATACACAATAATGTGACAGAACAGAAGTCAAGGCCACATATTTCCAATGCAAACTGTACCTATTCTTCCACCAATATAAGGTACAAGGCTGGACATCTTCTTTTCAAAGACTCCGGGACATAGGAAATATTTTATTCCTTTTTTTTCCCTTGGTGATAATTTTTAAATTGATTTGAGAGAAAGAGAAGATGGGAGAGAGAAACACTGATTTGTTTTTTCACTTATTTATGCATTCATTGGTTGATTCTTGTATGTGCCCTGATGGGGGATTGAGCCTGCAACCTTGGGACAATGCTCTAACCAACTGATTTTCCAGCCAGAATTAGGGCAGTCCTAATTCTTAAAAGACATCGCTAAATAGTATGTGTGGTTTACTCAACAATAACAAGCTCTCTGTCTGCATGACTAATAGGTTGAGCAAAAAAGGAAAAAAAGAGAGAGAACTCATGACAACAATGTGGTGATTGAGGATGTGGAGGAGGATGGATGGAGGTGGAAGAGGGCATAGAGGGGATAAATAGTAATGGAAAATATAAAATAAATCTATACTAATAAAAGGGTAATATGCTAATTAAGGGCAGACATCTTACAGATGACCTTCCAGACGTCCTTCCAGACAAAGCTGCAGCAGCTGTGAAGGGCCCAGGCTTAGGTAGCCACGGGCAGTTACGGAGGGCTGAGGTGCAGCAGCAAAGGGCCAAGGCTCAGGCTGGCAGTGGCAGCAACAGCAGGGTAATGGGGGCAGTGCCTTCCCCTGATCTGGGTAGCTTCCCATAGAGACAGCCAGATTGTGGCTCAGGCTGGGACTGAGACAGAGGCGGTTAGGGGAGATCAGGCTGGCAGGGGAGCAAGTTAGGGTTGATCAGGCTGGCAGGGGGGCAAGTTAGGGGCAATCGGGCAGGCAGGCAAACCAGTTAGGGGCGATCAGGCAGGCAGGTGAGTGGTTAGGAGCCAGCAGTCCTGGATTGCGAGAGGGATATATGACTGCTGGTTTATACCCTGAGGGATTGGGCCTAAACTGGCAGTCAGACATCCCGCGAGGGGTCCCCGATTAGAGAGGGTGCAGGCCGAGCTGAGGACCCCCCCCCATGCACAAATTTTGTGCACCAGGCCTCTAGTATATATATATAAAGAAACAAGAAAAGAAAGTTATCTCTCTTGCACCCTCTCCCCATTCTGACTGCAGGCCGACATTCCCTTAAGCTCTTCTTCCTTTCTACATAACTGGTTTTGCTCATTAGCTCCAGGTGTTGAATTTCAATGTTTGAATCTCAGTGGAATAGTGTTGGAGTACTCACTCCTTAACTCCTCCTCTACTATGCCAACTGTTGGGTCCCAACCCCTCTGCCAGGGACTGGACACCCTTGGACACTGGGTATTTGACAGAGAAGCCATGAGAAGTTGTGGGCATATAAGAGAGTCTTTATTGTAGTCCAAGTAGCCATTGCTATGACAGGAGCTATCAGACATAACATTTCTTCAAAGTAAAGTCCTATACAATTATTAATCCAGCTAGGTAACAATACATCTTTCCCACAAAGTGGTAGTAGCCTCCAACATAGGAACTATACAGGAGCCATCCTTAGAGCTACAACCTCACTAAGCAGCTATCTCTGATATGGCTGGTCAGTAACAGACTTTATACTAACTTAGACAAAAGATACTTCTTGCTAAAATGATGACATCAGTCTTTTGGGTTATAGAAGGGTACACTTGCACAGTGTACATAGATTACTGTGCCTTCCTTCTTGCACCTGCATATTAGCATCTTAGCCTTGAACACTAATTAGGATTCCCATGCTCAGAGTGGCCTTGAACATCCGTCGCACTGTAGACAGGGTCCCCACAAATAGTAAGCACCATTTAGCAGGAAGGCTAAGCCTAGAAGTGCTCAGAAGTCCATAGTAATAAAGACTTAGAACCTGAAATGGGGGAGGGGACATGGGATAGACAAACAATCAAAAGAGAAAATAAAAGGGCAAAATATCCTGTGAAGCAATTGCAAGAACAAATATTTTAAAAATTCTTTTAAGCAATGTCTAGTCCTTGGAATTGAATTGGCTGGGGAGTAAGTGAGCCCACATGGGAGAACATGGCACACAGGTAAAACCAGTTATGGATTCTATTTGCAGCAAGAGCAGATTCAGATCTGCCTTATACTGGAAAAAAAGGGGGAGGCTTTTTCAGGAACTTTAGAATATGAAATGAGATCATTTTGTTTAATCCCTTTGATATCAATAGAGGAAAATAAATGTCATGTGAATTCAAGCTATTATTTTCCTGTCCTACCTCTTCCAGGGTGAATTGCAAACACACTTATGTACTTAGTAGTCATGAATGATGTTGAACATAAAGTTAGTTGACCTTAATGAACAGAACAGGGAAGATAATCCTTCTGGAATTCCACTGCACAGAAGCGAGAACTGCTCTTCAGAACGTCTCTTCAGAAAAAAGCAACAGGGTTTTGGAGTGTTTTTAGATAATGAGACCTAGGCAGTATTTCAGGAGGATTTCAGGAGGAATATGGGCAATAAAACACCCACTGACTGTCTTTGGGGTTTGTATGGATACTTAGAGGTGATTAGATCGGCTACTAGGATAACCTGTTATGGGGACAGGGCATGCCTAGAAGATAAAATGAATGAAAGCAGAGGATTTCTCAGGAATCCTACCTACCTTGCAGGCTTGGTTTACACTCTTTACAGCGGTGAAAGGCTCCACCTTGGTAGCCCAGAGCCAGTGCTGTCACTGTGAGATGTGTGACTATAGCTGAGTTCCAGCTGGTTGCTCTCCAGGCTAATATGAGACAGTGTGGTGCCTTTACCTGGCAGAAGACCTTCTGGAAGTATGAAATGTCATATACCATTTGTGGAAAGTCTGCCGCTTATTCCTCTATAATTTCATCACTGAGTTTTATTGCACTGGGGAGTTCTTATGCCTGTCCACCCATCAGCAAGCTCTTAGGAAATTAACTGAGTGGGTGGGCAGCACTGGAAACTTTTGGAAAACAGGGTTATGGGAAAGGAGAGGCGTTTTTCTTCCGCCCCCCTTATGTTCTCCCAGCTGCTGGAGGCCATTAAGGCCTTTAAACCTTGTTTATTAGCTCGGGGTTCTGAGATCTGCATCAGTGCTGGTGGGTGTTTTCATTTGATGTCTGCTGACTCACTTGTGCTTTAAATTCTCTGTCGATTCTCCAATGTGATTTTTCAGAATGAGAGGGAAATATAGTTTAAAAGATAAAACTTGATATTTCCGGGAGCTTGATTTACCTCGCTACCTGGCTGCAATGTCACTTAGTCAGTGTTTAAATGTCAAGGAGAAGCAATTAGCAAAATTATTTCTCTGCTCCTTATTTTTGGGCATATGTCGCTACCTCAAATACTGTTTTGTTTTGTTTTTTTCAGTATAAAGTGATAGTACCATCAAAAGACTTTTGAGTTTGTTATGGTCACATGTATTGTAAACTTCAAAACAATTTGACCTTTTCTTCTCTCTGTATAATGTAATCCTTTGTGTTTTAGAATGAGAAGAGAATAATACCATTTGCTCCATTATTTTTTGTGTTCACACTGTGCTGAGTGCCATGTTAGTCACTGGACTGGTAAGCAGTGAGATTCTTTGATTTTCCAGAGACTGTAGTTACTGCGTGCACACATACACATCCCAGCAAATAACAATGCCAGGCAGGGCTGTCCATTTAACAGAAAGTAAAGGCGGACCGGCTGTGTTCCAAGTCAGGGCACCAACACCAAGTTCTTTATGCTATGCCTAGCCCACACCTGACAGGTCTGAACGTTTATATTTGCATATTGCATGCTGGCAGATTTCACAAAGTGGGGAAGAAACACTCCTAAGACTGGAAATTTAGTTCAACCATAAATAAAATGCTGCTGGAGTGAATGCAGGTTAAACATAAAAACCAGAGTGATGCTCAATCACAGAGGAAACGAGACGACAGCCTGGAGATTATCTCCTGAATGAATTATAACTGGCCATTTAAAGAGGCCTCAAAAGACAGGGTAGTATTGGAGGATCACTCAACTCGACGTGGCTTTAGGGAAACAGAAACCAAGGATAAATTTGCTGGTCTGAGCCATTCTGGTTCTTCCCATGGCAAAATGGCAGGGATATTTAAATGTACACAGAAAAGTGTTTCTGGAAACCACGTAGTCAGTGATTTTTTTTTCTATTTAGTCAGTAATTTTTAATGACCCTTTCAAAATATTCTAAGACACTACTTCTCAAAGTGTAATGTACACACAAGTCATCCAGTGACATTGTTAAAATGCTGATTCGGATTCATAGCTGTCCTCAAAGAATGAGCCAAGCAATCAAGAAAATGGGGGCGTGGAACAGAGCCCCCGAGACTGTGCTGAGAGCGTGTTTCAGATGCTTCCTTGTTTATTTCTTTGTCATACTAGTGCTAGCAGATCCGCCTCAGTAAAAGGGAAAAGAAAAAGATTCCGTGGGTAGTTAACTTAGAAATTGCTGCAGGTATGATTTCGGTCCCTCTTGGAGAGTCATGAGTATTACACTGTAGTCAAGGCTCAGAGAAGCGTATAGTAAAGACAACCATTAATTTTTATTTATTCAACATGTTTCAAATTTGATTATTTGGAACCATCCCTCTCCCAGTTAATAATATCTGGAACTTGTTCTGGGAAACACAGTTTGCTAGCCAATCCTGGCCACTCTGGGCCAGTTTTCCTAAGAATAACATCAATAAAAAGATAAGTAGGACTAAATTGATGAATAAAATAGATCCAGAGGAATGGAAACATGGAACAGAATGATGAGCCTCTGAGGGAAGGGGGAATTGGGGCAGGAAGACATTAATCAAAGAATTTGTATGCAAATATACATTGCCCATGGACACAGACAAAGGGCAGTGAAGGCCTAAGCTGGGGTGGGAACCAGGTGGACAGGGCAATGGGGGCGAAGGAGGGAAATCCGTAATACTCACAACTATAAGATTTTAAGAAAAGATAAGCACGGCTATGGTGTGTGGGTGTGTGAGAAAGAGAGGGAGAGAGAGTTTGAGATTTGGTGACATCATATTTGAGTACATTAACCCAGCCCTTCGGATTTCTCAGTGCTTTTGAACAATTATATTTCTTACTTTCTTGTGTAACTGAGATTGGCTAGTGAAAACGCACTGATTAACATAGAATAAAGTCTATAAAATTGTTAAAATTCCAGGAAAAAAGAAAACTTTCCTCAAAGGAAAAAGAAAAAGAAAAAAAAGCTTTGGAAATTATTTTCTCTGAAATTTCACTTTTGGCATATACTATGGCAGTTTAATTTATATTGCTCCTATGTTTAAAACATGACAATTCATTTTAAATAAAACCCAAAGACAAGCTTATTTTTTTAATGTATCTTTCAAATCATTAAAGCAATTTTACATAATGGTTGCATTTAGGTTTTAGTAAGCTGGCATATTAATGAATGCACTGGATTTTTTTTCTTTGAGAAATGAAACATAATATAGTTATGAAAAATTCAATGCTTACAGTCATATAGAAAATCTCTAATAGTACAGCATGACCATTTTATTTATTTAATTCATAGGAACCTGTATTTCTGGATTTCTTTAGGAAAGTAGAAAGTGATTTTATCTAGCTTCAACATCACATTATGACAAGTTTATGGGATGGAGGGAGAGAAGAAGGAAGGGTGTATAGGAGGAAGTGGAGGAGAGAAAGAGAGAGAGAGAGAGAGAGAGAGAGAGAGAAATTAAGAATATTTGAGGACTTAACAAAATAATATTTAAGTACCTGAATTCAGCTATTCAGTAGGGAGCTGATGAAGTAGTTAAAAATGTTTCTCAAGTAAATCACATATACAAATTATAGTCATCTTTCAATTGATGTTATCTTGTGTCATTACATTTAAATTTGTCTTTCATTATTAGGACCCCTCACCCCCAATAGTAGAACTGACAGTTCTTTTTAAGAACCATCCCAACACAATCAGGTTGTTCCTATTCTCAATTGATAGTCCAGTTCTACATATGATTCTCATCTCGTGAAGAACCAACCCACTAAAAGAAAAAAAATCTAGACATCTGGTAACTAAAGGCAATTCAATTCTCTAGTTGTCAGTTCCAATTACTTCTTTTCTCAGCAGCCCTATTTTGTAGGTCTGTTTTCAGGAGAGAGCAATGTACCTCTCATGGTACATGATGAGCTTAATCTAAGAAAGTAACATCTTGTTTAAAATATATTTAAAAGGCTTGGGTTTTTCTTTATTAAAGAGTGTAAAATGCTACACCTGGTTAAATCTCCTGCCCACATGCCAGGGGTTAAGAGGAGCTCAATGGGAAACCTGCAGCCTTCTGAACGAATCATTCCTGGAAACGCTCTCAGGTTCTTGTCCCCTCCAGGGATGTCTTCCTCCTTTGGGATTTGTTCCCGAACCCCATCCCAAAGAGGACATTTACTTTGTACAGTGCACTGGAATAGTGTGTGCTACTCATTAGAATATTATAGTTGTGTGGGGTTTTTTATTTCCTTCATTATAAAATTTTAGTTTTCTACTGTTCTTTCTCATAACACCCTTTTCCTTATGAGATATAATTGTTTAATGCAAACTTAAGCTTATAGCATTTCCCAATTTCTGAAGAACTTTCTTATTTTGAAATTGAGGAATATTTATTTAAAGTTGTGTGGCGCTTCCAGTCAAGATGGCAGAGTGGGTAAATTCAGTATTCTCGTCCTCCCACAACCACATCAGAATTACAACTAAACTACAGAACAGCCACCATTCAGCACCACCTGAAATCTTGCTGAACAGAAGTCCTATAACTAAGGATATAAAGAAGAAGCCACATTGAGACTGACAGAGGGATGGAGACTGAATGGTCTGATCCCACACCCATGTAGGGCAGTTAAAAATCAGGAGGGATAAGTTGGCTACAGAAGTCCACCCCGAGGAACAAGGAGTCCCAGCCCCACCACAGGCCCATCAGCCCAGGGTAACGGTGCCAGGAAGATACGTTCCTGTAACTGCTGGCTGTGAAAACTAGTGGAGATTATGGCTGAGTGAGATGTAGGGCTTCTGGAATCCCAGGCATTCCTCTTAAAGGCCCACACATGACTTACTCCGACTCACTTGTTCTGAGCTCCAGCTCTGGGGCAGCAGCTTGAAAGTTGCCAGGGACATATGGGGAGACACTGAGTTGTCTGGCTTTGGGATAACTGCTATAGGCGCAGCTTTCTCCCAGTGGAGGTGCTGGCAGAGGCCACTGTTTCTTTGCTGAGCCCTATCCCACAGAGCCAGCAGACAAGCATCATATCTGAGTCACCATTACCCTAGCTAACAGTTTTGGCCTCATCCTGGTGACTCCCTGAGACCCAACACTACCCAATTTGTGGGACCACCCAAGCCATTTCCAGTGGCTTTTCATTTAAATGGTTGTCCTGGCTTATGCTTTGGGGTTTCCTAAAATCCCTCAACAGTTCACAACCCCCAAACACACAGCATCTGGCCTCAGTATGCCCCAGACCTCTTGTTAAGTAGCCTCAGGCCTGGCACTGGTGACACGTGGCCTTAATTTGTAGGGTGGCCCCTCTCAGGAAGCTCTAAGTCCAGCACAAACAGCAGCCATTTACAGACTGATCTGTAGATCATGCCAGTTGGCCCAGGGCAGGGCACAGGTGGTGGCTAACCTTGGCCCGCACCTCTTGAGAGGCCTCAGAGCCAGCACATCTGGTGGCCAGTTTCAGACCATGCTGGGGCATCATGAAACTACCTCCAGGAGTGGCTCACTCAAGTGGCAGAATCATCAAGCAGCAGAACACCCTTGAAACACATTCTGCTCTGTGGGTTTGGCTGCTGCACAGCAGCTCCTCCTCCATAATCACAGCCAGTCCTCCCAGCCAAATGGCTCTCCCATTGACATGCCAACAGCCGTCGAGGCTCAACTACAACAGTAGGGTGCACACAGCCTGCACAAAGGGCACACCCAGAAAACGCAGCTAAGGGTGACTGGGGAGACTGTGCCACTCGGCCCTACAGGACACCTACTACATAGGCCACTCTACCAAGACTCAGAGACACAGTAGCTCTACCTAATACTTAGACACAGGAAGGTGGTCAAAATAAGGAGACAAAGAAACACGTTTCAAACGAAAGAACAGAACAAAACTCCAGAAAAATCACTAAATAAAATGGAGACAAGCAATGTACCAGATGCAGAGTTCAAAACACTGATTATAAGAATGCTCAATGAATTTAGGGGAAGAGTAGATGAACTTAGTAAAAACTTTAACAAAGCGATAGGAAAGATGGAGATAGAAAACATAAAAAAGAATCAGTCATAAATGAAGAATATAATAACTAAAATGAAAAATGCATTACAGGAAATCAATGGTAGAACAGATGCAGCAGACAATCAAATCATCAATCCGAAGGATAAAGTAGAAAACACCAATCAGAAGAGCAAAAAGAAAAAAGAATAAAAAAAGAGCATAGTTTAAGGAGCCTCTGGGACGACTTCAAGCATACCAACATTTACATCATGGGGGTGCCAGAAGGATCAGAGAGAGAAATAAATTGAAATCCTATTTGAAACAAATGATGGAAAGCTTTCCTAATGTAGTGAATGCAATAAACATATGGTCCAAGAAGTGCAGAGTCCCATCCAAGATGAATCCAAAGAGGCGGCACACAAAGACACATCATAACTAAATGCCAAATATTAAAGAAAAGAGGGAATCTTAAAAGAAGCAAGAGAAAAGCAGTTAATTGCCTACAAGGGAGCTCTCATAAGCTTGTCCAGCTGATTTCTGAACAGAAACTTTGCAGGCCAGAAGGGATTGGCAAGCAATATTCAAAGTGATGAATAGCAAAAACCTACAACGATGACTCTACCCAGCAAAGCCATCATTTAGAATTGAAGGACAGATAAAGAGCTTTCCAGACAAGAAAAAGCTAAAGGAAATCATCACCACCAAATCAGTATTACAAGAAAAGCTAAAGGGTGTTGTTTATGAAGAAGAAGAAAAAGATAAAAATATAAATAATAAAACAGCAATAAAGAATATCTATCAACAATTACTTTAAATAAAATGGATTAAATGCTCCAATCAAAAGACAAATGGTTGAGTGGTTGAGTGGATAAGAAAACAAAACCCTTATATATGCACACATATACATTGTTTTATACATATATATATATATATGCACACATATACATTGTTTTACACACACACACACACACACACACACACACCCCTGAAATATCCTTTCCTATATTGTATATGACACTGGCCAGTCCACTCTCAAGCTGTAGTTGAAGAAATAAAGCCATTGTTTGTGTGTGTGTGTGTTCCCTACTGATATACATTTAGTCCTAAAAACAACCAAGCCACAATTTTAATCGTTTATGCAAAACCAAACATGTTTTATTGCCTCCAACACTGTTGTTATGTATCTGTTATTTGTACTCTGCTAAGTAGGGCATTCTAGTTATATTTCAAGATGGTATATTTGCATGTCCTCCAGAAACAGAAGAGATAGTGTTGGTCCTTTGCTCCTATGCAAGGCCCACAAAACTAAGCCAGAGACAGGAACTGTGAGAAACCTTGGTGGCAGCTGGAGAGGTGTGAGGGGAAAAGCTATGTATTTCAAGCACATCATTTAAAGAACATAATTATTGGCTTCAGGCACCACTAAAAATGTATTTCCCAATGGCGATCAAAAGCCAGTGTAATTGAAGGATGGAGAAAAATATCAGAGGGCAGCCGACACCCAGGGCCACAAGTATCTTATCATTTTTAGTGCACATTTATGGTTATAATGTGAGAATTTTTAAAATATATATTATTACTGGGAATTCAGTTTTCTTCCTCTCTGTGTTGGTAAGGTGTGGGTAGATATAAACCTGTATCTGGGAAAAGAATATTAAGAAAAGTCAGAAAGTGAATGTTCCCGTGTGTATTAGATATGACATTGATTGGACACTCTATAAGCTTTTTTAATGGATGAAGAAAGGGCATTACTAATTTTTACCTGCTGATTTGCAATTGGGCTAAACAATGGGCAAAGCCTCAAATATTATTACCAGATCATTACTTGTGCTTAAGCAAAATGTGATAACTACACACACTTCATTTTTTATGATATTAATATGTGTTGCCTAAAAATATCATTGGCAAAATTACTCTTTCAAATTCTGTTTAAACAGGGGTTGTCAAACCTGTGGATGAAAAGGTTGGTTGCCTGTAAACTCCTAAGGTTGCTTATGACTCCCTTTCAAGAATCAATACCCAGAAAGGTGTTTGGTAGACCAAGGTCATGAACTCCCCAGGAAGCTTTCTGAAGAATGTAAAAAAGGATAAATTGCTTCCTCTTCCTGCCTGTTCCAAAGCACTCCTGTGTCTCCGCTCTGGAAATGCAGATGGAAACAATTGCTCCTGGACCATTTCCTCTGCCCTCCAGGCAGGCTGTGGCCTCTCCAGGTTTAGAGCTTTAACCATGATGCTCAGATGCTCAGCACAGAGATCAGGGGTTAGCTCAGCCTGCCCTGAACAAACAAGTGACCCGTTGCTAGCCTTTGCTATTCCAAAGAAGGGAGCAATTTCACAGCATTTTTGAGTTCCATTTCTTTGAAAAATACTGTTTTTCAAATAAGAAACTCAGCAAAATTAAAAAATATTTGCTTAGGTGAAACTGCTGCTTAAATAATGAAAGGGGCAGGATTAGAATTAAGGTATCCTGACTCCATTTCTGGTTCTTCTTTCTTCTAATTTTATTTTATTTTTCCCATCACCATTTGTCCTCCCTAGACCCTCTTCCACCTCTACCCACCCCCTCCTATCCCTGCAATTAATCACCACATTATTGTTTGTGTCTATGAGTTCTTTCTTTTTTGCTCAATTCCTTTATGCACCACCCCCCACCCCCATCCCTCCCTTCCCTCACTCCTTTCTTCTACAATTGGCTCACAAGTGGCCTGCAACCTCTCTGGGAGTAGAGGCCACCAAATTTAGAGGGATGAATCATGAAAGACCTTCATCTAATTCATTGCATCACGGTCTTTTAAGGAAAGAAAAAGGCAGACCTAATCTTTTATTTCTACTGAAAACCTGTGACACACTTAGCTCTTGTTCCTTGTATCTTAGTTATGGCTTTTCAGTGTAGCACAACATTTTATGGAGCTGAAAGTGATATTTAAAATGTGATATTACTGAACAATATGTGAACAATATAATAGGTAGAAAGACTTCTCCCTTTTACCCCACCATGTATGCCTTTAAAGGTACAATTTTAAAGGAGATACTTCTGTTTGCAAGGATAAAGCAGCATTGTTTCTTGGATCCAGAATATTTAGTTTATACTTTGCATCATAATCTAATACTAGTTTGTTTTGTAGATCAAATTATTGTGACTTTGGCTGTTGGAAACTCTTTTAGTTGGTTCCTTTGTCCCTTTAACATGCCCCCTAACATTGTGGTTATTTGTGTTTTGAGCACTTCCTTACTTTTTGGCACTTCCAGGTGACTCAGTTTCATCTAGTATACGCCCAGTCCCAGCTATAGAATCATACAGTTCTCTAAGAAGTCTTAGTTCTTTTGTTGGTGAATGATAGTAGAAACCAAGATCATATCATCACTGACTGTTGATATTGTTAGTTTGGATTTTCACCTTAGTAGGTGTGTAGTTTTATGCCATATTGTAGTTTCCCTGATGACAAGAAAATATGAGCATCTTTTCATGTGTTTGTCATCCATATATTTTTTTGCCTCATAAGATATCTGTTCAGAACCTTTGCCTAGTTTTAAAAATTGAGTTGCTTGTTTTATTATTGTTAAGTTTTAAGAGTTCTTTGTATATTTTGGATATGTCTTTTATCACATATCTGTTTTGCAAATATTGCTGTGGCTATAACAATATATCAGAAAGTTATTTATACATTAATAAAAACCCTAAATTTGTTATAAAAATATGAAGCAGGTGTATTTCAAGGTTTGAGAATAGGCCAGTTAGACGTAAGAAATTATATATTCCCTTTAACTTGAAATAGGTTATGACTCAAAATTATAAACAACATTGTTTCATTTTTTTTATTAATCTCCAGCCAAGCCACCAAGGTTGCTTACCTAGCAGTCATTCTCCTATGTTTCTTGCTAATTGAACTCTTGTTTCCTTCTGTTCTGGGGACAGTATACCCACTCCCATTGATAAATCAAGACTGTCCAAGCCATTCATGGTAATCCTATTCCTCTCTGCCAAGGTGCACATGAAAGTAACCCCTCATCAATGCAAGGTAAAGATGAAAAGGGGAGTGTGGTAGAGCACTTATAAAAGACAAGGGCACATGACAAAAAGATTGTTTTTGATCCCTGCCCTGCCTCCTGCTCTGAATGCTCTTGTGTGAGATTATGAAGTGAGGAGCTTTGCCAGCCATCTTGTAATCATGAGGTGACAGGCCTGAAGACAAATGTCAACATGCTGAGACGGTAAAATGGAAGAAAGAAATGAGATTGGGTCTTTGATGACATTATTGAACCATTGATCCAATTCTAAAACAAATTCTGGAAAGCCTACTTAGAGAGATGTCTTGATTTAGTGAAAATTGTCTATTATTAAGACAGTACTTTTCAATCTGTACACATTGTGACCGCCTATAAAATCATATTTGTATGGCACACTGGAGTAAACAGGTCAGGATCCTCACAGACAGAGACAAGTGGCTCATGGATTTTGATTGCCACAGGCAGCCGTTCCTGGACACTGTCACTGTACCTACAATTAGTATTTCAGGCACCAGCCATCCGTTCATGGCACACTGTAGCACACTGGTTGAGAAGTTCTGGTTTCATATATATTCTGCAGCTTGAGACTGGGTACATCCTAAATGTGATGCATACTAAGTACAGTTTTAAACCCATGTAAAATATTTCTCACCATGAAAGCCAACTAACAGCCTATTAGGTAATGTCTGATAAAAGTAGGCTCACACTTGAGCAGAGTTTGGGAAACCTTCGTGGTATTCTAAAATATACCTAGGAGAGTTGGGTCAGAAATGGATACGATGTTTTATTTTTGTACTTAAAGGGTGGATTTAATTTAATTGCTTTGGCATATTATGGTAGGCTAACAGATTTAGAGGACATATCTTTGCAGTAAAAAAAGCTTTAAAGTGTAAGTCTAAATTATTATTTGAACAGCTGTATTTAATTCATAGTATGGAAATCACACCAAGCCAACTCAAGTTTAAAAATAACTGAAGACAGTCCCCCAAACCTCTGAGAATGCAAGGAAACCTCAATGCGCTTTCATGGCCATCTTTCCAATAGACCAAGGAGCCCTGGGGTAACTCCAGTACAGTGTTCCCTAATGGTGAACTAAGATGCCAGCTGAACTTAGGATGGATCATTTTTAAAAGTCTTACAAGATCTTATGTTCCAAATAAGGACTGTGATCCTTAAAGAGGCAACATATCTAAGCCTTTCTTATTCATAAATAAATAGGTTTTCTGGCAGCAGACAATGAAGCTCACAAGAATTATATTGACTCCTTTGTTTGGAAATCAACTGTAGACTGGATATCTTTGAATCACATGCTAATCTAACCCTTAGAGTTTTATTTATTATTACAAGGCTGCCAAAACATAAATTTCATGGAAACCAAGTATGTTTTTTTAGGAAAAATTTTGGCAGCTATCCTTTATTTCCACATAGCAATTTTAATTTATTTAAAGTATATAATATATGCATATATGTGTGCACATTAAATATATATGGAATATCTGTTTCAATACATTGTAATATATATTTCACTTTACATTAATGCAACATTTTGTCTATTTGTAATTACTATTTGTTTTATTCAGTGAAATCATTTAACTCAGGACACTATCGTGTGAAAGTGCATCTGCCATTAGTTAAGTCATAGTTTGGATATGACTAACTACTAAGATTAATATGAACTTAAATTATTTTTTCAAATATGAGAATGTCAGAAAATAATGTTTGCAAAGTATGAAACTACTGGAAACTTTAAACTGGAACTTTTCTTGGTGTTAGTGATTTTTGTTTCCGTGTGTCCCATCCTTAATGTATGGGTGGGAGTAGAAGTTCATGGAAACCAGTGAGACTTTGGCCTGCAGTCATGCCAGCTGGAAGCAACAGTGTGCACTTTAAAGCCAGCAATACTGTCACGGCTGCCAAGAGTGTAAATTTTCATCTTTTGTGGCTTTCTGACCAGCTCCAGGTTTTGTGCATATATTTTGGCTAATTTCCAGGGTAGGGTAAAATACAGACTAGCTTTGTGGTGTGCAATTACAGTGCTACTTTTAGCCTGGCATTAGGAATGAATTGAACAAACAGGGAAACTGTGGCCAGGTTCTTTTAGGCCCTTTCAGAAGGCAACAGCTCAGGAAAGCAGTTGCATCTAATGGAATGATCTCAGCTGAGGACTATGGAGTCTTTGGATTGTGAGCATGGAAACATTACTCACTGGTCTTGTTAGCATTCAGAAAAATGATTAAAATACTTTTTCAGATTCTTTCCTAGGAAATAGGGCTCATTTCAAACTCCAATGGGAAAACAGGAAATGGAACAAACTGATATTTTAAAATAATATGATAAGCACTATAGTTCAAAGCATCAAACTCCACATCCAGATGACAGTTACCACCTGCTGAAATAAGCATCTCTCAGGAGACTTTACTCAGGGAAATAAGAGTAATTGTTGCCCAGCCGGAGTGGCTCCGTGGTTGAGTGTACACCCATGAACCAAAAAGATCACTAGTTTGATTCCTGGTTAGGGCATATACCAGGGTTGTGGGCTCAATTCCCAGTTAGGGGCATGCAGGAGGCAGCTGATAGAGAACGTTTCTCTCTCATTGATGTTTTTTCACTCTCTAGCCCTCTCCCTTCCTCTCTTTCTAAAATAAGTTATAACATATATTTTTTAAAAGAATAATTGTTTTACAGGAACACCTGATTCTACCTGAGGATTTCCCCCCAAAGGGTCTCATTTCCACATCTTAAAAAGTGCAATCAGTCTTTTATACAAAACCTAACAATTTTCAAATGAACTTGAAGATAGTTTACCTAATCCTATCTTGCTAAATCAAGAATTTTAAAAAGCCTAAAAAGACACTCTCAGTGAAACATGATAGAAGATATAAAGTGAAACAAACAACAAAAACAAAGAGTTGACTGTTTTAAGAAGGTAGTGAAATACAATAAGTTAATGTAAAAAAATGGAGTACCAAGTGGCTAATAGTTTGGGTATTTAGAAAGCAATTGTTGTCATTTATTTATTTATTTGTTTGTTTTTTTTAAGAGCAAAAAAATGTTTCACTTTCAACTAGAAAGTGAAAAGGAAAACAGTGTAGCATGTTGATGGAGAATACATTTGCAGCCAGGACATTTCTTTTTAGAATGAGAGAAACTTGAGCACTTTATAAGTCCAGAGAAAAGTGCATGCAAATTGAAAAGAAGAAAATGCAAGAACAAGGGAGGACATCTATAGCGTAAGATTCTTAAAGATATGAAAATGGATGTTCTCAAGGGTAAAGATGGTGAGATTGGCTTTGGCAAGGAGACAGTCTAACCATCCCCCTGTTTGGAGGGGGTGGACCTGGATGAGAGAAGAAGTGTATTGGTTTGGTAGGGACTAAGGTGAGGGGGTGAAAAGTGAATAAGTGTCACAGTTGATGGCTTAATTTAACTCATATTAAAAATAATGAGTAAACTGGAAAAAGAGGGAAAAAAAATCTTTGGAGAAACCCTTCCTCCCACAAATAGTTGAAATAAACTCAGATTCTTTTGCTTCCAATGATTTGGAATATATATGTGAGATCAAATGCTATTCGCAGAGGACGATGTGTCTAAACCAATCAGCTTTAGGAAGCCTTTGGTAGACTTTAACATGGACATTCAGAGATACCTAACTTGTACAGCCAACCAATTTATTTTATTTTCGAAATCCAGTCCATTTAATGGTCATGGAATGCTCACCATAAGCTCAGCTCCCACATGTGCTAGCCTATCAAGGCATGCCCTCAGAATTTTTTTTAAAAGAGCTCTTTAGAATTCCAAAAATTTTATTCTATAGTTAAGATAGATTCAAGGATTTTTTTTCTACTTTGTACTTTTCTTGCCCTGTTTCCTTTTTGCCTCTGACCTATGTTCTTTCATCAGGAATGTTAGAAATATATAATTTTCCTGTAAGTCTGTAAGTGGGTTCCGAATTATAGGCTTATCAATCCTGTTTTATACGTTTCAGGGGGAAAAAATAGAATTCAGTCTAAGAACATTGCCCTTGGATGCTTTAGTTCAATTATGACCTTGGAGAAAATGTAGTTGCTTTTCCCTAGAAATAGTATCTGACAGTTACTGATATCTTATAGATATTTTATATGAGAAGAAATAGAGGGTCACTTCAAACTTCCTAAAGTACGTCCTAATAGTCACTTAAGTGCAAGACTGGAAGATGATTGGGTTAGCCATCCACTTAGGTTAAGTGATAATAGACTTTCAAAGGTGAAAATGGAGAAAATATCAAGCTAGAAATGTTGGTTGGCCTAGCAGGCAGAAAGAATAATATGACCATGTTGATTTTTATGGTTAATACCGTTTATAAAAAAGAATGTATAAATTTAATGTGCCCTTTATTTGAACAAAGCTAAGAAGAAATAAGATCTTCCTATTTTATGAAAAACACTTTTGAACTGGGAAGCATAAAAATTCTATGATGGAGGAGCATACGTAGTGCTCGCCAGGGACCCTGTAGAAGAGGGAGGGCAGGAGTTGAGCAACCAGCAGGAGGGAGGTCGCAGGATGATTGTGGAAGAACTGATCTGCTTTTATTCAAGTAGGTGACAGTATTTGACTCCTATTGACCATCCCTGCTATTGAATATGCTTCTTAGCCCACGGTAGTAAAACAATATATATTTTTCACACTAGGAATGACTCTTTACATTTTTAAACATTAAAACAAAATTTAGCTTATGTCATTATTTCCAAAGGGCCTTTGTGTTTCAATCTGTCCATTTGTTAGGCAAATGATTTCTTTCTTACTGGAAGAATTGCTATTTTCTCCCTTCAGAAATTTTGTTCTACTGTTGGATATAAATCAAAGGCCTTGTCTAAAAATATTGCAGTGAACTATTGGCTTACAGAAAACTGGAAATAGGGTACTTTTAATTTATCTATGAAAAATATTCTTTTCTTATCCACACTTGTAGAGCATTATTGTTTTTTCTTCGTAGTACCGCCCTGATTATTTTTGAAGTTTCCTTGGTATTTTACTGTTAATAAATTAAATTTTGTTTAAAGTACAATCACTTTCTAAGTTTTTTTTAGTTTGTTTTCTTCATGAATATCCATAATGTGTCAAAATTTTAAATTGTTTTTATTATTGTCACTTTTTTTATTATAGAAAGAATATATTTAGGGATTCTAGAGTTGCTGTTTTTAATCCTAGAAAATTATTTACTAATAAAGAAAAAAAGCTATTAGAGATAAGAAAGGACACCGAATAATTCAGAACCTATTTTTTGAACTATATTTTGCTGCAGCAAGAGAATGGAACCAGTGCCTTTACAAATTAAATTGGAATGGAATCAATAACTTTTTCATGGTACACTAAAAGGCCCTATAAAGAAACTCTATTCCACCAGGAAGCAGTGTTTAACACTTCAAAGGGTGCCATCTTCCACTGTTTGGGATTGTAGTTATGTATAACTATGTGTGCAGTGCCTCAGAGCCAGCCGAGGAACTCACAAGACACTCTACCAGTCTAGCTAGGATAGTAGTGTGCTTTGAACTGAAATCCTGTAAGATCTTTCCCTCAAATGCACCAGTACTTGGGACATCATGTGGTAGAAGCCTGTATATTTTTGTGTTCTAAGTCTCATGCAAGAATGAGAGAGCTTTAGAGCTGATTTGTACTTTGATGACTTCCAGATGTTGTGGTTTTGGTGTTTTGTTGACTGATGAGTTAATTGTTGTTTTCATAAAAACTCCACTGCCATGGCTGCTGGAGTCACTCTACCTTTCAACTAGTGTTACAAAAAGTAATACCAAGAAATGAAAGCCAAAAAAATATTACCAACAGCTCTTTCTTAAAAAAAAAAAAAAAAAAAAAAAAAAAAAAAAAGCCCAGTCCAGACAGCATGGCCCAGTGGTTGAGAGTTGACCTATGAACCAGGAGGTCAGAGTTCGATTCCCAGTCAGGGCACATGCCTGGGTTACTGGCTCGATCCCCAGTAGGGGTCGTGCCGGAGGCAGCCAATCAATGATTCTCTCTCATCATTGATGGTTCTATCTCTCCCTCTCCTTTCCTCTCTGAAATCAAGAAAAATATTTTAAAAATATGAAAGCCCACATTTTATTGTAAAATAAAACGCACATAAAGTACACAAAATAAAAATATACAATTCATTGAATTATTATAAAGCATACATCCACGCTAACAAACTGCCAGCACATGATTTCCCCCATGACCTCCCCGACCCAGTGTCCTCCTCCAAGAAAAATGCTGCCCTGATTTTAATAGAAAACCTTCTCTTGCTTTTTTTCATTCAAATTACCACCCAAGTAAGACATTATTCAGGACTACAGCTTAATTAAAACTGCTCTTATGAAAAGAATCACACAGTTGTTTTTAATATCTAATTTCTTTTGCTAATCATTGGGATTGCAAGATGTCTCCATGCTCTTTGTAGCTATAGTATATTCGTTTTTATTCCTATAGAGTATTCCATTGTAGCCAAAATTAGTAAATCCATTATTAATGGACATTTAAGTGGACTCTGGTTTTCAGATATTATGAATGATATTGCTGTGAATATCCTTGTACCTGCTTTAGATATGCTTATAAACTACTGTTACACAGACATTGGTATATCTAGGAGTGGAATTGCTGGGTCATAGAAAATGTGTGTCTTTAACTTTTCCTAAGTGGTTGTGCCAATTTACTCTGCCAATCACATTGTAGTAAAATTCTTTTTGGCTGTACATCCTCATCAGCTCTTGGAATTGTCGGTTCTTTTCATTTAGTGATACTGGTAGCATTCTCATTGTGAATGTAATTGGCATTAATTTTATATAGCTAGTGACCATTTGAATACCCTCTTTAAGTGGCTGTTCAAGATTTTGCCAGTTTCATTTGTGAGTTATTTTTTTTCTTGTTGATTTTTAGGAAATCCTTACTATTCTGAATATAATGCCCATATTAGTAATACCTTATATATGTTATAAATATCATCCCCAGTCTTATTTATCTTTTTACTACTTTAACAATATGTTTGAAAGAGAAACTCTTATTACTCCAAGTTATCTGTCTTTTACTCAGTGTATTTGACACCTGCAATGGATACTTTTAACACAAATACCTTCCTCTATAAACTAAATTATTTTAGTAAGAATAACAAAATTAAAAAGTGATATAATGGGACAGTGAAAACTTTCCATTTTTGAACTTTGATATGTAATTATGTTGTAAAAAATTAAAATATAAAAAAGTAAAATAAATACTATAATTCAAAAGGGAAAAAGTTTAACATATGAATATTTTTAATTATACTATTTTAGTCAGACATTTTCTTATTGCTGTTGTTGCACCCACTGACTTAATATTGTTTTACTTCACTTGAAATTCTTTACACATTTTTAAACAAATTTATCTACAAAACAACTGATTTCTCAACATAAGAACAAATAATTTCAGAACAAAAAGAAATAACACACATATTTACTTATTTATACCTAATTATTTAAACTTTGGTTTATTGGTTTGTTTCACACTGACATACTAATATTCTTTATAAATAACTATTTTGTAACCAAGTGAATTTTGTAACCAAGTGAATTTATAAAACTGAATAAATCAAGAAAATAAAATGTCACTAACACGATTTAGTACTAGTTGTAATTGCAACTTTTATAGTCATTTGTGTTTTTATAAAATACTAGTGGCCTGGTGCACGAAATTTGTGCACAGAGTGGGGGAGTTCCCTCAGCCCAGCCTGCACCCTCTCCAATCGGGGATCCCTTAGGGGATGTACTTGATCTGTTTCCTTATTATTTCACCAAATCATCTCCTATCACTCTCTGCCAATTTTACAATGTGTTGTAAGATTAAATGTTATCATCTGTGTAATGTGTCTACGATAGAGTTTGACATATCAAGTATTTTGTTCAGTTGACATGACTATTATCATAATTGTGTAATGAAGGTGTTCAG
>NW_006283544.1:234865-235169 GCF_000327345.1 Myotis davidii
ACTGACCTCCTCTGCTGGTCTGATCTCACCCCCAATGGCCCTCTACTGCCAGTCTGATCTTGCCCCAACTGCTCTCCCTTGCCGGCCTGATCTCACCCCCAACTGCCTTCCCCTGAAGGCCTGATCTTGACCCCAACTGCCTTCCCCTGCTGGCCTGATCTCACCCCCAATGGCCCTTCCCTTCCGGCCTGATCTAACTGCCTCTGCCTGCCTGATCAGTCCTAACTGCCCTCCCCTGCTGGCCTGATCTCAACCCCAACTGCCCTCCCCTGCCAGCCTGATTGCCCTACCTGCCTCTGCCTAC
>NW_006283544.1:235741-236660 GCF_000327345.1 Myotis davidii
TGATAGACAGCCATATGCACGATACTGACAAACTGGTCATTAAAAAATTGAAACGCTTCCTTACACCTTACACCAAACAGCTGTTGCCCTTAAAACCCCTCCTCAGCCTCCACCTTAGGTTCTGCCTTCACAGTTCACCCAGTTTAGGTTCTGATTGGTAGGTTTCTATGCCAGTCAGTATCAAAAGCTCCACCTCCTAGGTCACCATTGGCTCCTCACAATTAACCCAGCTTTGGTTCTGATTGGTTCATTTCTATGCCAGTCAGCATCTCTAGGCCTATCTCCAGGCCTGATCAGAGAGAAATAGAGGCGCAGCTGCTGGTGAAGCCCGAGAGAAAGAGAGGCAATGGCTGATCAACAGCTGCCACGTAGGCTGTGGATCATACCCTGCCAATCTCTCTGGGCATCTCTTGGGGCCTGATCTGCAGCCTCCGTGGCAGTCAGTGCTGGGTCACCATGGCAACCCAGCACTGACTGCAGGATGGGCTTCCAGTGTTCAGTCGAGCCTTTGGTTGGTCGTTGCGAACCTTGGGTTTTCATATATTAGGACTGGACAATCACTACTAAAATATTATCTATAATTAAAAGTTCAAATTTCAAACTACTGGGTTTTAAAACATAATTTTAAAGAATATATTTGAATATAAAAGATAATTTTCACTTGGAATTTTTTGCAAAAGTTTTTAAAGAAAATATTTCTCTAACAGTTTTAGATTTTCTGTTTCTTCTTGGGTTTTTTTTTGTTGGTTGTGCTTTTCTTGAAATTTACCTGTTTGACATATTTTTACATTTTTTTAAAATTTTATTTTTTATTACAAAGGGTATTACATATGTGTCCATTTTTTCCCCCCGCCCTAGACAGTCCCCTAGCCTCCCCTATTCCCCAGTGTCTTATGTCCATTGGTTATGCTTATATGCA
>NW_006283544.1:236960-238207 GCF_000327345.1 Myotis davidii
GGAGGCTGAGCCATTGGACCCTACAGGACACCTAGCACACAAAGCCACTCTATCAACACAGGGAAGCATAAAAAATGTGAAGACAAAGAAACAGATCACAAATGAAAGAAATGGAGGAAAGCAAACTACTGGATATAGAGTTCAAAACCACGGTTATAAGGTTTTTCAAGAATTTTCTAGAAACCTCCAAGAAATTTAGTGAGACCTTCAAGGATATGAAAAAGGACCAAATAAAGAATAATATACAGAGCTCCAACAGCAGAGTAGAGGATCGCAAGAATCAAGTCAAAAGATTTGAAATGTGAAGAAGCAAAAAACACCCAACCGGAAAAGCAAAATGAAAAAAGAATACAGGTACCATCTCACACCTGTCAGACTGGCTATCATCAACAAATCAACAAACGACAAGTGCTGGAGAGGATGTGGAGAAAAAGGAACACTTGTGCACTGCTGGTGGGAATGCAGACTGGTGCAGCCACTATGGAAGACAGTATGGAGTTTCCTCAAAAAGCTACAAATGGAACTCCCATTTGACCCTATATTTTTACATTTATTTTCATTCAGTGCAAAACTATTTTCATTTCTCATTTTAATGTATTTATTACTTAATAATATTTTGAATTTTATTTATAATATTTCATATTAGAATTTTCTAATTTTATTATTATAGGTTTCTAACATTATATTGAAGTTTTATAATTATTATAATATGTATAATTTTGTAATTATTAAGACAGGGAGAATGTATCAATTTTAATAATTTTTAAGTGTACTTTGCAATTGTTGGGTCAGTATTCTATTTATGTCAGGTAAAGCTAGATAATTGTGTAGTTAAAATATTCAATATTCTTATTAAAAAGTTACTGCGAAATTGGGGTTAAAACCTTCCACTATAATTGTGAATTTGTTTATTTTTCTTTTCTCTTACATCTTGTTGCTTTCTATAATTTGAGAGTTTGCTAATAGTTACATACAAATTTGAAGTTATTATGAGTTTGAGGAACTTATTCTTTTATCATTATAATATGTCTCCCTTTATCTCCAATTATATGTTAGTCTTTAAATCTCTTCTATTTGATATGAATGAGAGACGACAGGAAAAGTTGCCTTTAGCATCAGTTTATGTTATGCAATAATAAAGTATGCAGGATTTATACCTTAAAAAATGGTTACAGGTCTCCTTACAACAAGAAATATGAACTAGCCTCTCAACAAGGTCAGACAAATATTTGTGGTGAAATGTTGTG
>NW_006283544.1:238253-244156 GCF_000327345.1 Myotis davidii
ACTCATGCAAGAGATTATAGTAAGTTAGGTTAAGGTAAGATAGCCACATTGGTTTACCCTGAGATAAACTGCTGTCCAAGAAAGATGAAATATCTCAAGATCCTGGTACTGATGAGAGAATGCTAAAGTATTTAAAATTTAGAGTATGTATCTTAAGATTATCTCATTTAAAAATTATATTTAACGTATCTATTTTTGTTTAAGTTTCAGGAAAGAAAAGTTTAATAGGTAATTGAAGGTTGAAATCCTAGTGTGATACTATCTATTTTTTTCCCCTCTGGATAAGCATGTTTTGGAAGAAAGATAATCATACACACACACACATACTATGTACAGAATGGGGTAAAAGTGGGTTTATAGTTGTGAAAATAATACAATAATTAATAAATAATAATACAAGAATAATCCCTGTATTTCACATACTCACAACTAATAAAATGTCCCCCTTTATCTATAGTAATATATTAGTCTTAAAGTCTCTACTATTTACAAGTGTAAGCCTATTTTGCCCGACCCTGCATGTGTATGCTTATATTTACATATATATAAAGAATGGTTTTAAAATCTCTCAAGCAATAGTACCATTTGTTAATATCAATTTTAGTAACCACTTAATTCCTTTAATCAACACAAAATTGCTATGAGCTATCATTATCTGACTTTCAGATGAAGGATCAGAGTCCAGGGAATGTAAATAAACTGTTGAAGATCACACAGTTTATAAGAAACAGAGCCATTATTAAAGCAGGGGTCTTTTGGAATCTAAAATCCATGCTCCTTGCACTATTATGTGTTGTTAAGAAGTATCTGTTTTATGTCAAATTGGAAGCACTATGACCAAAAACAGTGTGAACAAAATAATAATCTTAAGACACTATAGTTCAACTACAAGAAAGGTATAAATTGTTACAAAATACTGGGGCAGATCCAGGAAAGCACAACAGGCTTTCTTGGCATGCAGTACTGAGGCCATCCAGATGCTAAGTCAATTAGAAAAGGCCAGAGATCAAATAGCAATACTGTGGACATTGTTTCATGAATAACATAGATATAGAGTCTGTTTGTCATCATCTTTGATCATTCCTAAAATAGTTGGGTGATTATAGATTGTATGCAGATATTGCAGTGCTTTATAAAGTAGAGCAGTGTCTGTGAATAAGGAATGTGATGTGTATGTGTGTTTTCTAAGAAAACCTGGTCCATGAAAATCTGACCTCCCTATAGATGCAATAGTAGTGATAAGTTACTATATAAAAAGACTCTTAGAAAAAGTGGTTCTGTAGGATTCCTTTAAAGTCCAAGCTCTTTGTATGCTTTTAGAAAATAACTCTATTTAAAATAGTTAGATTTACACAGGATTTCTCAGAAATATATGTGCTGTACAGAGTACTATGAGCCACATACAAATGTACTTGAATAAATGTAATATTTAGAGAAGATTAAAGAACAAATAATTTAGAATAATAAGTTATATGCACAACCCAATACAACCAACTATTTAGTTTATTTTAATAATTTACAGTGCAGAATTTATGGACAAGCATTGACATGATCAAGATTCATAAGCCCAAGTGCATAGTCAGCAATCTAAAATTCAAGTTTCTGTTCATTCCGATGCAAAACACCATCTCAGAGTTGGTTTATAAAGTAATGTGTCAAACACTGGTAAAGAACACATGTGTCAAAAGCATCAGCGTAAGGACATGATCTGAATTGAATGAACTAAGGCTGTATTTTTATATCAGAATCTTATTTGTTTGAGAAGTTTGAATACAGAATGACTTCAGGGAAAAGGCAAGGATTTCTGCAAGCCCTCAGAACTAAGAATGTGATGATTCATACTCTATTATGAGCTGAAACTCATAGGTGCATGTATTAACATATTATTAAGCACTCACAGATGGCTTAAATTTACAGAGTGCCTGGTGAGTAAATCAGTTAACCACATTTGTATTCACCAGACAACAGCAACTGTATAAAGACAAGTAATAATATTGTAATAATAACAGCAATAGCAATAATCTAGAGACACACTGTTACATTTAAGAAAATCAAATGCATTTTGAGAAAATTGAGAATGTTTCTCATCATTGAATCTGACTTAATCTCTAGCTATTCGAATACATAGGCATTTCTAACACAGATCCTTTATTCTATATTTCATGTATAATCCCTTCCTGAAAAAGAGCTTGTTGCTCTTGCCGTGGATGACTCCTTGCTAACTCAATCTCAGCTCAAATGCCACCTGCACAGAGCAGTCTAAAGCAGCCTTTTCTCCCAACACTTCCAGGAACTTCATATCACATTAATACATTTTATTACATCTAGCACTCATCACAACCTGGAATTATGACGTATGCTTTGGTCACCTTCCTTCTGAATGGAAGCCTCATGAGAGAAAAACCCTTATACATACCCCCAGGCACTGAATCCCCAGCCTCTAGGAGGGCCTCTAACATACAGTAGTGGTGCTCAGTACACGTGTTGAGTGAATAAATGAATAACTAAAGGGTTTGTAGTTGGCATCTTAATTGACTGACTCTACTTTCATATTTTGTTATTACATATTACATACAATGATCAAACACTATAACAATATTGATCATTAGAATAGCCTTCAATCCATTTATTAATTTTAAACATGTTTTTGCCCTTGTGGAAATTCCATTTTAAAGAGAAGACAATGTCCAATAAGTGTCATGTAAAGAAAAGTTCAAGATACAAAGGGAGTGTGTAAAGGAAGAAATTAATTGATTACGGGATGGATTTTTTTAAAACTCCAGAAAGAGCCCTACCTGGTTTGGCTCAGTGGATAGAGTGTCGGCCTGCAGACTGAAGGGTCTCAGGTTTGATTCCAGTCAAGGGCATGTACATTGGTTGCAGTCTCATCC
The DNA here is from genome assembly GCF_000327345.1 of Myotis davidii. Classification (NCBI taxonomy): domain Eukaryota; kingdom Metazoa; phylum Chordata; class Mammalia; order Chiroptera; family Vespertilionidae; genus Myotis; species Myotis davidii. The sequence continues at coordinate 241,145 of NW_006283544.1, forward strand.
CTGGCCTGTGCTCTGGTTCGGGCTCATGCAGGAGGCAACCAATCGATGTGTTTCTCTCACATCGATGTTTCTCTGTCTTTCCCTCTCCCACTCTCTCTAAAAATCAATGGAAAAATATCCTCAGGCAAGAAAACAAACAAACAAACAAACAAACAAATAAATAAAACCGGCACATACCATAGTCCTACAGGGAGTCAAGTTCCTGCCATCTACCTTTGTAAAAAACAAAAACAAGCAAACAAATAAACAAACACACACACACATGCACACAAAATAACTCATGAAAGAAATGCTTTTTAAACTAAGGCTAAGGTAACCGTAGAGGTTACTGTCAAAACTTGGAGACATTTGAGGATAAAAAATGTCAAGAATCATAATTAAATAATTTATTTGACTGCTCATTTTACTGGTGGAACTATAAACTAGTTCATTGAAATACTGGTGTGTTTTTTTAATGCCCTTTTAATTAAAAGAGATAAAGAGGGACATGGCCAGTTTGGTAGCCAAACTTCAGTATGACCTTCAATTATCCTCACCTTCTGGTATCCACACCCATGTGTGGTCCCAGCACACACTGAACCAAGGTTGATCTGTGTGATTGGAGAACATGGTAGAAGTGACAGTGTGAGATCTTTGAAAGTAGGTCATAAAAGGCACTGCCACTTCTCCCTTGCTTCTGGAATTGCTCAGGAAGCCAGGGGCCACTCAGGTAGGCTGACAACAACCAGAATCTACTTGCCAATCATGTGAGGGAGCCACTTTGGAAAGGGATCCTTCAGCCCTAGTCAAGCCCTCAGATGAACTCAACTCTATTAACACCTTGACTAGAACTTCATGAGAGACTCAGCCAAGCTGTTTCCAACTTCCTGACCTATAAAAATTATAGATAATACATTGTTATGGTGTTAAACTACTCAGCTTGGTGGTAACTTGTTATGCAGAAATAGATAATTAATACAACAGTTAAGGCAATATTTGATTCTACACTGAATGCTTAATCCCTACCCAGAAGAAAAAAAAAAGCCATAAATTGGACTTGCGTCAATTGACAGATTATTATAACAACTATTCTTGTTTTTGTGAGGACAAATGTGTGTCTTCCTGGTTGTAAGATTTAGTTGATTAACTGCAATTTTTAAAAGTTTGAACACAAAAAATTTTGAAATTCCTTTGATTAAACACTTTTTTAGTTCTTCAACTGATTTTGAACAACTGCAACCAAAATTTAGAGGCCTGATTTAATGTTTAAAAGGCTTATTATCTTGTAGGACTTAAGTTGACTTCAAAGCACTTCTTCAGAGGTTAAAACATTTCTAAAATACAAATAATGCTGAGCAGCAAAGTGAGAAAGTATGTATAGCTCTGCTCAAGCCTATACTAATTAATGCAACATCTGCTTCATCACAATTTATATGTGGGCATATATAACAATATTATAAAATGTGACATATACAGGTTCTATTTTGATTAGTAGATATTGCTATCTGTTTGAAAATGTAATTATTACTTATATGAACACCATGGCAGATAGAGGAACATTTCTGCCCCATAAATTCCTTAATTTAGTAAGAATATTGTTTTTGCCAAAGTACTGTGCTCTGTCACACATGTACTGCATTCATATAATTGCCGCGAAAACAAATAATTTTCTGTTCAATTTTGAACTTAATCAAGTTTGCAATAACATTTACAATAATAGCAGATGTTTCTCTTTCAGCAGAATGAACTTGCAAAGGTTTTTCTTTTATTTCATGAATTGCACGAAAAAAATTACTGAAATTCACTTATTTTCTATCTGAAGCATTTAATGACTGTGGTGTTTTCCTGGGACCCTTTAACTGTTTCTGATGGTCTTTTGATCAAAAAGCCAATACATTAGCCACTACTATTCATGCTTCAAATATGTTCAAGAAAATGTGGAGTCAAAATAAACATTATTAATTTAGAATAACAGGCAATTTGATTTAGATGAAAATACATGTTTCATGGATTGATACGCAAACACATCTTCTGTAGCTGCTTCTGTACCATCCATCATAGTGAATAGTAAATGTCAACAAACAATTCTTGCAAGTTACACATTCATCATCTACTATCTTGAGAAATAAAAATTTGGTATTTAATTTTTCATTAAACATGCAACCTCTTTTAAGCTCATTGCTACCAAAAAGATTTACTGCAAACTTAAGAATGCATTATAAAGCAATAAAAAATACTTTGGGGTATTATTTGCAACCAATAGAGGAGAAAACTCTAGCAAGAGCTTTCATATTCCTTAGTGTAAGCACTGCAGCAGTATAGTTTAGCCTCTATTTTCTGCATGTTTTCATCAACTCAAGCTGGCATAACAAAATATCACTGGGTGGCTTAAACAATAGAAATTTCTCACAGTTCTAGAGGCTGGAAGTCTGAGATCAGAGTGCCAGCATGACTGGGTTGTGGTGAGAAGATTCGTCTAGTTTACAAACAGCCTTCTCATTGTGTTCTCACAACAAGAGAGAGAGAGAGAGAGAGAGAGAGAGAGAGAGAGAGAGAGAGAGAGAGAGAGAGAGAGAGATCTTCATATAAGGTCATAGTCCTATTGGATTAGGGCCCCACTCTCATGACCTCATTTAAACTTAATTACCTCTTAAAGACCCTATCTCTAGATAAGGTCACTTTGGGGCTCAGAGCTTCAACATGAGTTTTGGGAGGACAAATTTCAATATGTTGCATCCCTGGCCTCCCCAAATTCATTTTCTTATTGCTTGCAATATACATTCATTCTATCACAGTAGCCCCAAAAGTTTTAACTTAGTCCAGCAACAACTATAATAAAGTCTAAAGTCCTAAGTTTCATCTAAATATCATCTAAATTAGATATAGATAAGGTATGATTCATCCTGATACATAATTCCTCTCCAGCTGTGAACCTGGGAAACCAGACAAATTATGTGCTTCAAAATGCAATGGTGGGACAGGCATAGGACAAACATTCTTATTCCAAAAGGGAGAAATCAGAAGGAAAGAGAG
>NW_006283544.1:244213-250812 GCF_000327345.1 Myotis davidii
CTAGAAAGACAAATTTCATTAGAACTTAAGGCTCAAGAGTAATCATCTCTGGTTTGAGCCCTGGCCAGGTAGCTCAGTTGGTTAGAGCATCATCCCAATATGCCAAGGTTGGGTTTCAATCCCTGTAAGTGCACATAGAAGAATCAATCAATGAATGCATAAATAAGTGGAATAACAAATCAGTGGCTCTCATTCTCTCTCTCTCTCTCTTACTGTTTCTTTCTAAACTCAATCAATTAAAATTTAAAAAAATCTTCTCTGGTTTAATACTGTGTTTTCCAGGCTCACTGGATTGGCAACATCACCTCCATAGCGCTGAGGGGTAGCTCCACACATTCAGCTCCACCCTTTGAAACCTTTGGTCTATGATGGAGTAGCAGCCCTGATGATCTCTAATGTGCCATCAGGATCAGTCTTCCCTTTCTTTGAAAAATAGCACACATTGCAGTTGAATATTTCTATAGTCTATTCCTGTCCAAGAGCCTTCCTTCATTCCATGCCACTTTCTGTGTCCCCTTTAGGAACTGGCAGTACATTTACTGACATAATCCCATCTCTATTCCTGGCTTCTCTTGAGATGGCTGATTAAGTCCATGAGTTACATCCATGATCTCTTCATCAAATGGTTGCTTAGCCACACCTTTAGTGTTCTTTTCAAAACAAGGTTTGTCTGTGTTGTTGTGTTTTGTTTTGTTTTTTAGTTTCTAATAACATGTTCCTCATGCCTGTCTGAGATTTCATTAGAATAGCCCTTTACATTCATATTACTAACATGAACCTCAAACTTTTCCAGGCTCTAACCATTATCCCATTCCAAAATTGCTTCCACATGTTTAGATATTTGTGACAGAAGCACCTCATTTCTTGATACCAAAATCTGTATTAGTCAGGGTTCTTCAGAGAAAAAAACACAAAAGGATGAATGGATAGTTGATAGATGATAGATAGATGGATAGATAGATAGATAGATAGATAGATAGATAGATAGATAGGTAGATAGATAACAGAGAGATCTAGAAGTAGATAAATTAGAAAGACAGGGGTGATGGGACCCAAGCAAGTCCAAAACCTAGACAGAAAAATTCTATTAGATCTTAAGACTCAAAAATAATTTTCAATAAGGATTAAGATATATGTAGATACATTCACTCATCGGTTAATGACAAGGACATATTCTAAGAAGTGTGTTATTAGGCGACTCCATTGTTTTGTGAACATCATAGAGTACACTTACATAAACCTAAATAGTAGAGCCTATTATATACCTAAGCTATATGGTATATCTTATTGCTCCTAGGCTGAAAACCAATGTGCTGAATATTATAGTAATCTAATGCACTGTGCTATGATGTTATGATGGCTAAGATATCACTAGGCAATATGAATTTTTTAGCTCCATTATAATCTTATAGGACCATCATCATATATGTGGCCTATTGTTGACTGAAATGTCATTATGAGGTACATGACCATGTATTATCTATCTATCTATCTATCTATCTATCTATCTATCTATCTATCTATCTATCATCTAAATATATTTTTATCGATTTCAGAGAGGAAGGGAGAGGGAGATAGAAACATCCAATCATCTACCTATCTATCTACATATACCTATTTATCTATCATCTATCTATCTATCTATCTATCTATCTATCTATCTATCTATCTATCTATCATCTATCTATCTCTCTCTCATCACCCAAAGAGAAAGAGAGAGATTATAACGATATGGCTCACATGATTATAGAAGCTGAGAAGTTTCAAGATTTGTAGTTCATAAGGTGGAGAACCTGGACAACCAATGATGTAGCCACGGCCCAAGTCCAAAGGCCTCAGAAACAGGAAAATCAATGGTATCATTTCCAAGCTGACAGTGTCAAGATGCAAGAAGAGCCAACGTTTTTTAGTTTGAGTTCAAATACAGGGAAGGACTGATGTCCTAGCTCAAGCAGTAAAGCAGAAGAATTCCTCTCAGTCAGCCTTTTTCTTCTATTTAGGCCTTCAATTGACAAGATGAGTCCCACACACATTGGGGTGAATAATGCTTTATTCAATCTACTGATTTAAATATTAATCTCGTCCAGAAATGCCCTTGCAGACACATCCAGAATACTGTTTGAACAAATGTTTGGACACCCCTTGGCCCAGGCAAATTGATACTTTAAATTAACCATTATACTGCATATGTTTCATATTCACCCAGTTTATAATTTCCAAGACCCCAATCCTTTGTGACCTGAAAGCATCATTCATCCACAAGACTTAACAAGAGTCTAGTAGGCTGAAGTATCAAGTATTTCAGAACCTAGTACTTAAACACTGATACTTAATTGTCAGTTGTTCATGTGAAATTATTCTTTTACCACAAAAATTTTACACACAGTGTTCTTTCTACCTGAAAGATATCATCTCCTGCACTTTATTTGTATTATTTTAAAGCCATATTGCAAGCACATATAACAAATCAAATGGGAAAAAAAGAGACCATCATATTATGGAATATCTGGTGGATTATGTTGAGGGTTTGGGAATTCTTAAGGACACTGAGACATCAATGAAAGATTTTAAGAACAGGAGTGACATAATCAGATTGACATTTTAAAGTTTAATGTACTAGTAATGTGAAGAATGAATTGAAAGAGAATTAAAACTGAAGTGGCAGGACCATAAGGAAGCTCTGTTTGCCCAGGTAGCAGAGTACATTAGATTTTTACTGATGTGACAAAAATGGGGAGGGAGAGAAATGGACAGATTGGAAAGATATTTATAAGGTAGACAGTGGAAATTGTTGAATCTTCAAGAGAGAAGTATAGGCTATTTACCTATAAATTTGGATAGAGAAGAAGGAGCTGACAGCATGGAGGGAGAAAAATTAGAAGAGTATAGTGTTCTGGAAAGCAAAACGTGTGAGGATTTCAAGAAGGAGGGAAGGCTCAAATGAGGGGATAACTGCTAGAAGTAAAGCAAGCTGGGAGCAGAGTGACATGAATAGTCATTAGTCATACGAACAAGATAATTTTTTCATAGTATGATGGGAACAAAGTCACATTGGAATAGGTTGGGGATGTATAGGAAGATGAAACCAATAAATGTAGAAAATATTTTTAATTTTGGCTGTTAAGGCTATTGGAGAGAGCACGGTAACTGGAGAAAGACAGGGATATGAATATTATTTTGAATTAGAATTTACACATAGAGTTTGAACTTTCCCACCACTCTCTCCCAAGTTATATATGATGATAATTTAGAAAAAGCAATACAAATTGCGAGTAATAAATTTTCTTCAGGTTCTTTCTTTAAATAATATTATTCATAAAATTTTAAGGTGAAAGAGAAATATAGCTGATTCTTTAAATTGGAAAATTAGGTAGGTTAACACTCAGTATAACTTAAACACAACTTTAAAAATAAACACACCTGGCTGAGTATGGTCATGCAGTACAATGTATGGGGCTATGAGAATTTGAGTGAGAGGGCTTTAGAATTTCCCTTACCTCAACATAAATGTAGCTCAAAACTAGAGCCTGGTCATTTTCATGAGTGTGGAGCTGTTGCAAGCTTTAAGTTCTCAGAGTCCAGTGCTTTAATTTATCAGACACATATATTATTATTTCAGATCTCCTGGATGACAACTTGTTCATTGGGTCTGACATAATTTCTATTGCTTATTGATTTATTTTTGTCTTTACTACTTCATTTGGGAAATGTTGCAATATAAGGCACTACAGAAATTCAGGGTATCATATATGTGCTTTGTTTATAAATATAGATTAAGTCAAAGTTTCTTAGTAGCTCCCAAAGGACAAATTAGAGCAGGTAAGCAGCTATATCAAGGTAAAGCAATTTAATTATATTAGTTAAATCACATTAATGAAGACAGACTGCTATATTAAGTTGCATTGTAACTCATGTTAACCATTGAAGTAGTTCTTCCAACTGAATAAAGCCTAGTGTTTGTTGAATTAGCAAAAATGTGGTTTTTTGTTTGTTTGGTGTGTTTTTTTGGAGGGGATGGGAGTGGGGAATGAGATGCAAAACATTTTTTCCTACTGAAACTAATGGTGATTCTGGTTGGGCATTAAATAAATTCAGCCTTTAACTATTATTTTTCATAAATTCACCTCAAGGAAAAACTGTTCTAAGTTATGATTTAGAAGGAATAAGAGTTTATATCACATTCAAGTCTGTTTTAAAGTGTAGTATTCTTTTTGCTATAGAGTACTTGGAGGTCAATAAATAATGTGTTCTAGTGCAGACACAATAACAAATTGCTTCCTATAAGAAAATGCTCATTTTATAATGAAGAACAGAACATTTATTGTATCTGGAAATATACCATTTGGTAGAGCATTCAATGTTCTTCAGTAAAATTAATTTAGTCATTCAACAAGTGTTACAAGAATATTTCATGAGTTCAGTTGCGTGCTGAGAAACTTAATATTTCACTCATTCTAAATTTAGTGGCACTTAAAGACAGTTGATGTTTAGATAAGGGGTTAATATCCAAAATTCATAAAGAACTCATACAACTCAATACCAATAAAACAAACAATCCAATTAAAACATGGGCAGAGGACCTAAATAAACACTTCTCCAAGGAGGACATAAAGATGGCCAATAGACATATGAAAAGATGCTCAAAATCACAATTAAAATTAAAACCACAATGAGATAATCACTTTATATCTCTCAAATGGCTATCAATAAATCAACAAAGAACAAGTATTGGAAAAATGTGGAGAAAAGGGAACCCTTGTACACTATTGATGGAAATGCAGGTTGGCGCAGACACTGTGGAAAGCAGTATAAAGTTACCTCAAAAAATTAAAAATGGCCCTAGCCAGTTTGGCTCAGTGGTTAGGGCTTTGGCCCATGGACTGAAGGTGTCCAGAGTCCATTCTGATCAAGGGCATGTACCTCACTTGCAGGCTCAAACCCAGCCCTGGTCAGGGCACATGTGTAAGGCAACCAGTCAATGTGTCTCTCTCCTATCAATATTTTTCTCTCTCCCTTTCCCTTCTACTCTCTCTAAAAATCAATGAAAAAAATCCTCAGATGAGGATTAACAACAACAAAAAAGAAACTTCCTTATGACCCACTGATTCCACTTCTAGATATACATCATAAAAAACTCAAAACACTAGTTTGAAAGAATATATGCATCCCTATGTTCTTTGCAGCATTATTTACAATAGCCATGATATGGAAGCACCCCAAGTGCCCATCAATAGCCATAGTTACAGAGTAGTCATGCGTGCAAATTATTGCATAGGGATATAGTCAATAATATTGTGATAACTATGTGTGATGCCAGGTGGGTACTGGAAATACTGGGGGAACATTCTGTAAAATATATTATTGTGTAACCACTATGCTGTGTACCTGAAACTAATACAAAATAATATTGAATGTAAATTGTAATTAAAAAAATTATAAAAGACATATGTTTGGATCCACATAATAGACATGTAGTATTTTTATTGTAAATCCAATACTCAAAGTCCAGGAATAATAAGCATTATGATTGCTGAGGATATTTTTAGGCTTTATTTATCTTCGTTTAATATTTACTTTGAGGCTTTTTGTCAATATTCACCAGTAACAATATTTAAATCTGGCCCAAACACACACTTAGCTATTCATCAGTAACTTAATTCAACAAGACATTTACTGCCAGGTTGTTCTAAATAGTAAAAAATTGCCACAGATGGATTCATTCTACAATGTACTTCTTGTTGGTACTTTAGAAATATAGTACCAAGATCAGAACTTTAACTGATATTTCCTTAGCCAGAGAAAGAAGTTAATAATGGTGTTAGTTTGTAGATGAAATTACTGTGTTTTACTTAGAGTTTGCTTCAGCTTTTATAATGATTTTGGATATTCTTTCAGCATGGGACAAAAGGGATATGGAGACTAATACTGAAATGGATGAGAGAGAGAGTGGAGAGAGAGAGAGAGAGAGAGAGAGAGAGAGAGAGAGAGAACTCAGTCAATTACCTGATATTATAATGGGTTCACTTTTAATTCTCCCATATGTTGCATTCAAAGGGCAAGGCTCTCAGGTATTTTAATTGAAAAATGAGCATATATATGGAAAACTTCCATTCCCAAACTTTAAAGTTGTTTATTAATTTCATGGTAAGGATTACCCTTTATTGCAGAAGATAAACTCGGTTAATCACACTGGCAAGTTAATATCATAATAGGTTGTGGAGGGGCAATGCATCTCCTGAAATGACTTTCTCTGCAGACACCCACCCTTTACTTGACTCTGTATCCTTACCTCTCTTACTCCCACAAGTAAAAAAAAAAAAAAAAAAAAATCCAAAAAGGTCATTTCCAAATCGAATTCTTTAATAGGGCCTCAATCAGATAAGTCACATTCCATGAAGACATCTCCAGGTGTCTGTACCTCTGAGGTGGCAGGGGAGAATACATTCCTCCTCAAAGGGATGCAGTTTAATGGGCCAGAATCTCAGGGTACCCGCAACACCTTTGTTTAAAACGTGTACTTTTATACTTAGCAGGGAAATGCTTTTGCTTTACTTATATAAAGGTGCTTATTTTCAAGACATGGCGGGGGGGGGGGGGGG
>NW_006283544.1:250845-251100 GCF_000327345.1 Myotis davidii
ATACAGAACCAGGAAGTAGGATTCTTTGTTATAACCCATTTATTTTAATTATCACTCAACAGTTAAATTATTTTAAATGTAAAATAAATTAATTGAATTGCTACTTAACCCTCCAGCTACCAGATTATAAATCTTTTGAGGACAGGAATCTGTCCTTTATTATTGTAGCTACAGTGCCTAGCTCGGGAGTGTCAAGCAAAAATGCTTCATAAATGAGTGCATTCTCTTCTATACATATATCTTTTTTTTTTTTTT
>NW_006283544.1:251173-267654 GCF_000327345.1 Myotis davidii
GTACCTTTCAGTCCGCAGGCCGACGCTCTATCCACTGAGCCAAACCGGTCTCGGCTATACATATATCTTATTATACATATATCAATATAAGGTTTTTCAAGGGGCATTTCGGTTAACTTTATTCATAGTGACAACAATGCTCGAGGTAATTATATATCAACTGAAATTTTACCTGAAGAGTTGAGAGGGAATATATCATGATACTCATAGGGTAATTATTATCATTGATGAACCCACAAGAGATGGCAGAGAGTGGAAGTTTTAAGGATATTTAATATTGGAATGACTGATTTCTAATCCTGCTTCAGGGTTTAATTAACTATGTGACATAAAACAAAATTGATAAAGTTTTTTGACCTCATGTTTTTCATCTTTAGGTTAAGTATGATAATCACTACTTTACAGAGTTACAAAGATTAAGTCAGAAGAAGCATGTAAAACTGAGCATCTGGTAAGAAGGGTGCCATTTAGTTAGTACACAAAAAGTGATTATTTTGAGGTGATTAATATAGTTCCAGAAATTAATTTGAAAAAGACTTTCTGAATGTAAGTTGATTCTTGATTTGGCATAAATTGTCAAGCGAATTTGAAGTAATAGAAAATCTTAACTTCAAATTTTTAGTTAATTGTTACAAATATCTGCAATATATTTCTAGTAATTACCTTTTATTTTTTAAAACTAATTTTATTGATTTCAGATGCATATGTCCAGCATTACTACATGATGTCACTTTTCCAAAGTAGTTATATCAATATATTATCTTTCTAACTTCAGCAGTTTCTCTCTGTGCATAGCAGTACCTTATGCTTTTCTTTTGCACTTCCCTAAAGACAGATAAGGTTATGTTCCTTTGATATGTTTATTGGCGCTTTGGATACACTGGTCAAATGCTTATTCACTCTTGCTCATATTTAACTTTTTTTATTTGTTATTGATTTGTGGGATTTCTTTATGTATTTTGGGTTTGAGCCTTTTGTTGGTTATAGGTGTAGGAAATATCATCTCCTACTATTTGGCTTGTTTATTCATGCTCATAATGGTGTGTACAAATGAGTAAAACATCATTAATTATAAAGTCCAATATATTTTTTCTTCTTTCTGGTTAGTGTTATTTTTAAACTGATTATGCTTCCTGAAGAGTTCCATTTCCACTTAGTAACTAGGAAACTTCAAGATAACATTGCATCCATCCTAACAAAAAGAGAAAGTTGAATAATTTATAAAAATCATACATTTTCTTGAACCCACTGGAGATCTGAGGCTGCAAATCAAGCAAGTGAACTTAACTTCAAAGTGACAAGCCTCTTTGAGGGAAATCAGGAAACCCAAACTGTTTCCAGTTTGACACGGCACCAGAGGAAAGCAAGTAAGAAGTCATCTGGAACTTTAGCAAATTTTTAAGTGTTGAACATGAACTCACAGGTCATTTTAGAGCATCTGGGAGCCCAGACAGAAAGGGAGTTTGCATTCACTCTCTGGCTCTTTTCCATGAGTCTCCACTAGGAGCTTACAGGAAAGAGGTGAGAAATCGCTTCTACTAGGGGACAAGTGTGAAACATTGCCACTTCCCTAGACTACTCACTCACATAGGAAGCTAACACAGTAAGCCGCTAGGGGAGGGACAGAAATCCCTCTGCCACCCAAGGACACCAAGGTAAAGGGAAGAAGTGAAGTCACCCTGCCCCAGGTAGAGGTGTGGGAAGAGCCTAGCAGGATCAACAGTGTTCTGCCATGGGCAGGGAAGGGGTGGGGTGGGGCAAAGAGTAAATGGAGACCCTTCCCATGATGCAGGGGTGCAGGCACTACTACAGGCCTCACACTAAACACAGAATATAAGAGAAACATACAAAAGTGAATTGTATTTCTATACGCTAGCAATAAATACTTGGATATTGAAATTAAAAATATCATTTGCAATTATTTAAAAAGAAATGGGATACTTAGGTGTAAATCTAGCAAAACATGTACAGTATCTATATGCTGAAAACTATAAAATTCTGATAAAAATAAATCAAATATCTAAATAAATAGATAGATATGGCATAGTCATGGTTTGGAAGACTCAACCTACTGAAGGTGTTCATTCTCTCCCATCGATAGACAGTCACATGTCCTTAACGACAGAGATGTCTTCTGAGAAAAGTGCCATTAGGCAATTTAGTCCCTGAGCAAAGGCTTAGGGGCTATGATATGTAAAACAACATGAGATTAAATTAAGTGCAGTAGCCCTAACTGGTTTGGCTCAGTGGATAGAGCATCGGCCTGGAGACTGAAGGGTCCAGGTTCGATTCTGGTCAAGGGCATGTACCGTGGTTGTGGGCACATCCCCAGTAGGGGGTGTTCAGGAGGCAGCTGATCGATGTTTCTCTCTCATTGATGTTTCTAACTCTCTATCCCTCTCTCTTCCTCTCTGTAAAAAAATCAATAGATTATTATTTTTAAAAAATGATTAATTAATTAATTAAGTGCAGTAAAAAAGATGCAATCCAGAGACACAGGGGCAAGGCCTGTGGGGGGAGATGGAAGAAGATATAGAGGGAATAAACAGTGATAGAAAAAAATAAAAATAAAAGGAAGGAAAATAGAGACACAGTAAGTACCAGATGTATGAGGCTGCTGTTGACATAACACAGCATACTGTTTTACACCAATTTTTTAAATAACTAGAAAGAGTACACTCTAACATAATGATAGAAAGTATAGAACAGTAAATAAATAAATAGTAGCATAGTCACTTATCATCAAGTATTATGTACTGTACCTATTACATGTGCTAGACTTATATAGGCTGGCAGTGTGGTAGGTTTACTTACACTAGTATCACCACAAACATGTTAGCAATGTGTTATGCTACAACATTATGATGCCTATAATGTCACCAAGTGATAAGAATTTTTCAGCTCTTATATAATAAAGAGCTAATATGCAAATGGTCATCATGCCCACACACCATCACGCTGTAACAGCTCAGACACTCAACACTGGGAGAGAGGAATGGGAACCAGCCAGGCTGCGGCCCAGGAGAGGGACATGCTGCACGCCCTGCAGTCCTGGGCACCAGTGCCTGCAGCTGTGGCCTGGGAGAGGGATAAGCCGCCCGCCCCACTGTCCTGGGTGCCCCCAGTTGTGGCCCGGGCGAAGCTGCCTGCCCACAATCCCCTGCATGTGGCTGGCCCAACGTGAAGCTGGCCTGGGTCCTGGGTGCCTGCGGCTGGACAGAGGAAGAGAAGCCTAGGTCCCAGGTGCCTGCGGCTGGCCGGAGGAGGGAATCCTGGATCCTGGGTGCAGGGCAAGGCAGAGGTGGTTAGGGGCGATCAGGCCAGCAGGGGAGCATTTAGGAGCAATCAGGCCAGTAGGGGAGCAGTTAGGGGCAATCAGGCAGGGAGGCAGGGGGTGTTTAGGGGCGATCAGGCAGGCAGGCAGAGGGGTTAGGGGTGATCAGGCAGGTGAGCAGTTAGGAGCCAGAGGTCCCAGATTGCAAGAGGCAGTTGGACATCCCTCAAGGGGTCCCAGATTGGATAAGTGCAGGCCGGCTCAGCCCCCCACCTCCTGTGCATGAATTTCATGCACTGGGCCTCTAGTAATCTTATAAAACCACTGTTGTGTACGTGGCCCATTGTTGACAGAAATATTTCTTGTGGTGCATGACTATACACATAGAATACAATTACTATCAAAATTTCATTCATAGAGATAAAGAAGATTATGTTAAAATTTATATGGGATGGCAAAGGAACTAGAGTAGCTGAAACATTTTGGGAAAAAAGATTAAAATGGGAGGAATCAGTCTATCCATCAACTGAATTGCTACCATAATCAAGAAAGTGCAGCCCTAGCTGGTTTGGCTCAGTGGATGGAGCATTGGCCTGTAGACTGAAGGGTCCCAGGTTCGATTCTGATCAAGGGCACATTTCTGAGTTGCAGGATCAGTCTCCAGTAGGGGCCATGCAGGAGGCAGGTGATCAATGATTTTCTCTTATCATTGATGTTTCTATCTCTCTCTACCTCTCCCTTACTCTCTGAAATCAGTAAAAATATATTTTTTAAAAAGGAGAGTGCAGTTTACCCAAATGTATAGAAACCAAGATCAATGGAATAGAATTGAAAATCCAAAATCGAGCAACACAAATATGCCCAACTCATTATTAAAAGAGACTCAAAAACAATTAAATGGAGGAAAGAAAATCTTTTCAACAAATAGTTCTTAAGCAATTGAATATCATACATATATTTTTAAATCAACCTTAACCTAAATCTTACATGCTTAAATATAAAACTTTTAGAAAAAACAAACAAAAAAACAACAACAGAAAATCTAAGGGATATAAGAATAGGCCCCCCAAAAAGTTATTAGATTTGACAGCAAAAGTATTAACTATAAAAATTGATAAAGTAGACTTTAGCAAAATTAATAATGTTTTCTCTGTGAAAAAAATCTTGAGAATATTTTAAAAAAGCTACAGATTGAGAAAAAATATTTGCAAGCCACATATTCAATGAAGGACTAATATATAGAATATATAGGAAACTCAATAATAAAAATAAATAATCCAATTAGAAAATGGGTAAAAGACATGGAAAGAAATTTTAGCAAGAAGGATATATAGATGACAAGTACATAAAAAGATGTTCCATATCATTAGACATTAAGGGAAAGCAGATTAAGGCCACAGTGAGATAGCGCTGCATACTGTTAAATAAAATATAAAAATAGTAATACCATCAAGTGCTGGTCAGGATGCAGAGAAACTGGATCATACACGCATTGCTGGTGGGAATGTTAAATATAACTGCTATTCTTAAACAAAAAAAATGTAGACATGCTACCACACAACCCAGCAATTGCTCTCCTGGGAATTTATCCCAGAGAAATGAAAAACTTATGTTGATAAAAAAATCTGTGCACAAATGTTTATGGCAGCTTTATTCATAATAGCATCAAACTGGAAACAACACAGATGTCCTTCAATGGGTGAATGGTTAAATAAACTATGATACATCCATCCTGTGGATTACTACTCAGCAGTAAAAAGAAATGATCTATTGATTAATGCAACAACCTATATGAATCTCCTGGGAATTATGCTGATTGTAAAAAAAGCAATCCCCAAATATTGCATGCTATATGTTTTCATTTATATAACATTCTTAAAATGACAACATTACCAAAATGGAGAACAGTTTAGTGGTTGCCAGGGTTTAAGAAGGGATTGGGAGTAGGAAGGAAGAAGATCTATAATAATAAAAGCATAATATGCTAATTAGACCAGATGACCTTTGGGACAAAGCTGGGGCTGTGAGGGAAGTCTGGGTCCTGAGTGCCTGCCGGCAGCCCAAGGGAAGCCGGTGCTGGAAGCTGGGGGAAGAAAGGCCTACTCTTGCATGAATTTCATGCATCAGGCCTCTAATGTGACTATGAAAGGGAAACATGAGGGATCCTTGTGATCAAAATGTTGTGCCTACTAAATGCATTAATGTCAATATCCTGGTTGTGTTATAAGTTTTTATCATTTAGAGAAAACTGAGCTAAGAATGCACATGATCTCTCTGTATTATTTATTTTTTATTACAGCATGTGAATTATCTCAAAATAAAAAGTTTAAGAAGTATATGGGGAGAGAGAGCAAAACAGGACTTAATAGCTTTTGAACTAACAGCTATTTCTACTTATATTTTGTACTATATGACAAAATGGTATTTTGTTACTAAAAAGCATTACAAAATAAAACCCATATAATTTTAGCTTCTTTAAATGTCTAGTATATAGAAGATGGTGGTTTCTATTTTGAGCTGGCCATTTTAAGTGGTATGGTGCCAAGTTCTTTGGACTGCATTTAAGATGAATTTAAAAGAAATTCAAAGTCAAGATACAGGATAAGGAAGACACTAGAAACCATGTTATACATGAAATAATGAGATAAATTGACAGTGCTCACCCACAAAAGAGAAGTTGGTGGACAGGAGACTGTACTCTTTAATCGTCTGAAGAATAACCCTATGGAAGAATTAGATTTCTCTGTAAAACCCTAAGGAATAAAAATAAGACCCTAAAACCAAATAAGAAGGCAAAATAAGAGCTATTTTAGTTTGATTACTGGGAGCTGAAGGGTGGAGAAAATGGGGAGATGTTGGTCAGAGTACAGACTTCCAGTTTTAATCTAATGTATAGCATGGTAATTATAGTTTATAATACTGTATTAAATACTTGGAAATTGTGAGAGAGTTGATCTTAAAGGTTCTCACCACAAAAAACAAATGGTAATTATGTGACATGATGGAGGTAGTAGTGAACTCTATGGTGGTCATCATTCTGCAATATGTAAGTGTATCAAGTCAACATGTTGTGCATCTTAAACTTACACAACGTTATATGTCAATTACATTTCAGTAAAGCTGGGGGGATGTGTGGCCCTTAGCTGGGTGAGAGGGAATCTTCTAAAATTTATGTAAAGTATCCCCTACTGTAACATTATCTGTGTGACTATGAGGAATCAAACAAACATGGGCTGTAATAGCCAGCGGGAGTGTGGGTGTGTTCAGCTTCCCAAATACATTGGCTTTACTTGGTGTAGAGTTATCTCCGCCAGTGTTTCTTCAGGGTAGCCATTCTTCAGTGGGCCATCAGCTCAGCAAAGTATCTACTGGTTCAGCTCAAGGCAGTGTCACTCAGAGTTCAGAATGACAGGGTAACTTCGGTGCAGCTTATGTCCCTGAGGAAGGTGGGCCTGCACCAGAGGCCTGACCTATAGCTGTGACAAAATACACTCCCCTGCTCTCTCCTCTACCTCAAAGGCTCACATGAAGAGATAGTGTATGTCAGGCACATAGCAGAGTGTCTAGATTCACAGCAAATGTGCAATAGATAGTGTTACTTTCCTTCCCTTTTAAACTTGTTGATAGGTGTTAGGTATGCTATGGAGGGGATCCAACTATCTAATGGGCAGTTGAACTGAATGAGTGACCTCTAGGACTCTTATCCCAAAGACAGCTTCTGCTGAAGAAAATCTATGAGAGAGCAAGGCCGGGGGGTGGGAGGAAGGGAGACTGGTAAACTTTTCCTAGGAAAATCAAGCAGCTAATAGGATCAGTAGTCAGTTTATCACTATTTAAGTCCATAATTGATCCTCTTAACTTCCTAAACAATAGCCCATGTGCAGAAGGCCATCATCCCCAACTCTGTGCCATATTCCATAACCAGGTCCTTAAAGCAGCTCTGCTTTCCCCACAAAGTCCACTTGGCAGGATAACATTAGCTTCTGTTCTATCTCTGTCTCTGCATGGCGGACACTACTCCACCTCTCCATCCTTTTTTCTTTCCCTTATTTTTTAAATTGAATTTATTGGGGTGATACCTATATATATATAAAAGCCTAAGTGACTGGTCAACCAGTCACTATGATGCACACTGACCACCAGGGGACAAACACTCAATGCAGGAACTGCCCCCTGGTGGTCAGTGTACTCCCACAGTGGGAGCACCGCTCAGTTGACTGAGAAGTGCCAGAGGAACCTCTCCTGGAGACAGCCCCCTGCATGCCCCTTCCCCATCCAGACCAGGACCTGGATTGGGACTGGCATCAGGACTGACTGGGCATGAGCCTGTGGCTGCTTCTCAGTCACAGGCGTGTGGAGACCACAGTGGAGAGGCAGCAAGCCTACCAAGCAGCAGCAGCCTGCAGCAGAGCCTGGATGAGTGGGAGCAGCACGGTGCCCAGCCCAGGCTTGGGCTCCTCCCCAGCCACCTGTTGCTTCATGCACTACTACATCCCCTGGGAGATGTTGGATGCTGGTGTCAGCCTGATCCCCACAGACCACGTCGAGGGACCCCACTGGTGCATGAATCCATGCACTGGGCCTCTACTTTGTTAATAAAAATGATATATTTCAAGTGTACATTTCTATGACACATCATCTGTGTATTGCATTGTGTGCCCACCACCCCAAGTCAAATCTCCTTCCATCACCATGTATTTGACACACTCTACCCCCTCCCCCGCCCCGTATATCTGATTACCAACAGTATGTTTGGTATGAGTTTGTTTGTTTTTCTTCTTTGTTTATTTGTTGATTTCAGTTTTATATCTGTCTTATTTCACTTAGCATGGTATTTTCAAGATCCAACCTTACTATCCCCCCAGATGTTCTTATGGAAACATATTGGTGTAGCCAGTGTGATATTAAAAGTATCTATCAGCAGCATGGTATGGCACCAGATAATCAGAATAGATGTAAACACTGAGATAGTCTTGGAGTTCCCATTCCATTTGGCATTAACTGTTTAATTGCTGGATCATTGAGCAGCATTGTAAAGGGGCTAGGCATGGCACCTGAGAGCTCAAGGAAAAAGCTGTAAATCAGTCAATGTAAATTATTAACAATATGTATGTCCATTGTGATAAATATTCCATTAGGGATGGAATATCATCCCTAGTCTGTGAGTAAGGGTGGTGAGTAGGGGGCAAAGATGTATGAAAGAGGGAATTGGTGAAAATAGGAAGTATTATCAGAAGGAAAAAAAAGCCTATATAAGAAAGGTCCAAACTTGTAGAGAATGTTTATAAAAGTTTAGTTTAGTTGAGCCAAACTGAAAACATATTTGAGGAGCCAGATCTCAAATGCTCTGGAGAATAACAGTTTTAGAGCTTTATTTATGCCTTTGAAATTAGGGAGGGATGGTAAGGAAAATTATATGGAGGTAGGAGAAAGCAAGGCAGGAATTGGATTACAGGATAGTTAACAAGATACGTGCTCTCTTGAGGACTGTTATGGTTTATTTCAAAGGTGTGTTGACCTAGATGTACAGAACAAATGAACAGGGCTTACTTAAGGGAAAGATAAATCTTTTACTAAAGCAGCTTATATGTTTGAGGCATGACTGCCCACCATAACCTGCCCAGTTTGGAATTTATAATCAGATCACCCTATGAGAGTACTTTCCATAGAAGCCCTTTCTTTGTCCAAATATACATATATTTATCATCCATGGTGAATCTTTATGTCACTAAGTCTTAATTTCCACCTCTGTAAATAGAAGGAGTGAAGCTAAGCCACTAAATTAATAATAAGTGGTAAACACAAAAAGGGACAAAAGATGACAAATAATTAATTGCAGGTAAAATTATAGTGAAGAAAATATTGTTGAATGTAAGTTATTTCTTAGTTTTGTAAGTTTTTAGTTATTTTATCATAGCTTATATTTGCACTTATTAGGCTGAATATATGTCATGACTAAAGTCTATTATTATTCATTGGTATAGCAGGATGAAAGTAAATTAATTCTTTCAACTAAATGGTTTATTTGACAAATGCTTGGTATTCTCATTAGAAACAATTAACATTCAAAGGTAAGGTTAAGGAAAAAAATCAATAAGCCCTAGGATAAATAAAAGTGAAAAGCACAATGTACCACTTTACAATCTTCAAATAGAATTTTGCAGCTTAAAAAATCAGTTCAAGTCTGTTAACTTTGGTTACTGCTTGGTACTAGGCTTATGGACATTTTTGTTCTTTATTCTCTTTGAACTTTTCCTACAAGGAATATGCATTAATTTTATGATCAGAACAATAAAAAATTTATTGAAAATAATTGGAAAACTAGTAAGTAGAAGACAGAAGAATAAGAATAATCTGATGATCTCTGGTGGCCTTAGGTCTTTGTTGGGTGGTAATACATTGAATATATATAAGGAATCAAAGTGATTTGAACTTTATTTTGTTAGCATTAATACATTTATATAACAGAGGAGAATAAGCCATGCATTTGCATTTTGAAGATGAATTCTTTGAGAAGATGTTTTTAAAAGGAGATTTCCATAACCAATTAACTAATTTGCATTAAAACACTCATAATAAAAGTGTTTTGTTTTTTTTAACTTACAAAGAGCTAGCATTGTTTCTTTTGATAGATAAAGGTCTTTGAAGATCCATTCACAGAGATCACTTAGTTCAACTGGATTAAGCCTATACCCTTTGCTTACTTATGGAAACTGAGGGCATGGGCTTATTTCCAACTCAGACCTTGATGGTTTGAGCACATGTGGCAAGAAGGGAAACCCTGGCCCAGTTTTCACAGGTGGCTGCAGCGGAGAATCCTGAGACCCATCTTGCTTTCAAATGTGCAACAAGGCAAAAGGCTGAAGTTTACATGTTCCTGCATATATTTTCTAATGAGCTATATCAGTGATGGGGAACCTCCGACACGCGTGTCAGAGGTGACATGCAAACTCATTTTTTGGTTGATTTTTCTTTGTTAAATGGCATTTAAATATATAAAATAAATATAAAAAATATAAGTTTTTGTTTTACTATGGTTGCAAATATCAAAAAATTTCTATATGTGACACGGTACCAGAGTTAAGTTAGGGTTTTTCAAAATGCTGACACGCCGAGCTCAGAAGGTTCGCCATCACTGAGCTATATCATATAATAGTAAGTATAAATAGGAAAACAGTCTCTCAGTTAAGTTAAATGATTTATTCAAGCTCACTATTTAGCTAGTATAAGTAAAAAAGCTACATTTAGATATCACAGCTCTTTATTTCCACTGGATATTAAGCTCTAAAGCAAACTTGGTTTTATAGAGGTGATTAAGGTCACCAGAGAGATGACAAGTTTCTTTATATTGCCTTGGTTTGTGAATTACAGGTGACCAGGCAAGCACTCAAATATCACTTGTTTTGACATAATGGGAATTAAAATGCAATCCAAGGTGAATATAAGAAATATGCCTCCAGCAAACAAAACAAAAGCCTCTATGAAAAAACAAAAACCTTAAAAGTCCAAAGTGACGGAACATAACAATTAATTCTTGCATTACTTTCAGGAAAGAAAAACAATAGGTTTTAAAGAAAACAAGATATTTTTTTTCAAAAAAAAGGTTAGTTTTAATTTAGCTCATGGAATAAAATACTTAACATATATATTTAGAAGGATTCCTTCCCTGTGGCTGATATTGACAGTTCAAAGGTTTTTATCCAGCCAGCATCCTCTGCAATACCAAGAAAACCACCAAGCATGTGTTCTACTGTTTCTGTCTCCCCCTGCCCCCCCCATTTATTTGTTGTTTATTTACATTTCTTCCTTTCACATTGTGATTCAAATCCTCTTCTGTCAGAATCTGTGCCTCAGGACTTGGAAAAACTATAGCTTGGAGAACACATACCATTGAGATGAGGAATGGTGTACTGGTTTCACACAATGAAGAGATGTCATCTAAGAGGTCAAGAGGGCGCTAGCATGTGGACACGTGGGCAGGATTGGAGGGGGGAGTGGGGGGGTTGAAGTAGACATCCTGTGAAAATTCAGAAGGCATTCATCAGCTCATTAGCAGGATTGTGCCTTGGGGGCTGAACACCAGTTTTGGTGAAAGAGATAACAAGGGATGGAATGATCAATATAGGCTAGAAACTAGGTTACTAAGTAAGAAATTAGACTGAATACAATAAGACAAGCACCCAGTGATGAAATCTGGCACACAAGGCTGAAAGCTACATTTAAGATGGCTCACCTTTTCCCATATGTCCTTAGACAGTAACTCATATGGCAGAGAGAATTCTTTTTGTGCTTTTTATAATTACCAGTTTTAATTGCTAATTTATAAAATATCTTCAAGTTCTTACATATTGTACTTTATCTTTGAATAAAAAATATTTAATCCCATTAAAGGAGTTTTTAGGTGCGAAATAGGCAGGTTTAGGAAATTTTAGGGGTTAAGGGGTCCATGGAAAAAGCACAGGGCTACAGAGCTGCAAAGGGTACATTTCCAGGAGATAAGGGAGCTGGGAGTGGCAGAAAGGGGCTCTTTGGCCCCTTGAGTGTGGCTCTTCTTAAGCCTTAGGAGTACCCTAATCTACACTAATAAAGGAGAAAAATGGTAATTGGCGTACGACACTACCCTTTTCATTGGCTCACATGCGCAGAAGTCGGTATTTTGTGGAAGAGCTGGTATTTTGTGGAAGAGCCACACTCAAGGGGCCAAAGAGCCGCATGTGGCTCGCGAGCCGCGGTTTGCCAAGCTGCAGTTTGCCGACCACTGAGCTAGGACAAGGCATGCATATTTTAATGTCATTGAAAACTGCAACAATTTTCTCCTTTACAATGGAAAACTTTTGCTTTGGGATTAACCTTATTAACCTTTATCCCCAATGAAAGAGCTAGCATCATACTTTTCTATTTCTGCTTTACAAAATAAACATAAAATATGTATTCTAATTTTGGTTAGATATGTATATAATGATCAGTTGAAACAAATCATATTGTTGTGGCAAATGGCCCAGGAGAATGACAGCCAGCACCCAGAGGAATCAGGAAAGTAAACCTTTATTAAGCAGCGCTGCTAGTCTAGGGGACTCTGATCCAAAGCCTCAACTGACAATGTGGGGAGGTTTTAAGATATATATATATATATACCACCCCAGTCAGTTAGAATGGGGAAGATTACTGTTTAACTAGATGCTGGACTAGGCTATAAGCCCCCAACGTTGCCCCCTTATTTTCCTTCTCAATATCAAGCTTGACAATTTCTTTTAAAAAATATCCCAATGCAATCTAATTATTTTATGGCTGAAAATATCAACATACTCTTTCCTAATTTAATACCTAAAATTGCATGGATAGTCCTTTTTGGAATCACTGCTGTTGAAACTGGAATTAATTTAACACAATTTCATAAAGTTCCCTTGTACTCTTTTTAAATATGATCATATTGTAGATAAAAATTGATAGACCATTTTTATAGGGCCTCCTGTACTTGTGGTGATTTAAGTGGTATATGTGTTGCCTAATAACCCCAGTTTAATTTAATATAAATTGTTAAAGAAAGCCTTTTGCTTCTCTTCATGTTTCCTATATTATTACTAGTACTAAGATTTAAAAATGACTATGATTCTCATGACTACTGCCAAATTGATTTTTTCAAATTTATTTTTTCCACATCTAAGTGATTCATAACCATCTCTCCAATGAGCCATTTATTGCTATTCTCATCATGAGAAAGAAATATAAATCCCCATTTTATGGGTTAGTAAGCTGGCCATTCTTTAAATTAGTAATGTCAATGCCAAACTGAACTCTTTCTATTTTGAGGTATTATCACTATATCTTAAGCTTTTGAAATATTTTCAACTGATTTGGTAACCTAAGAACTTGTGGGAAGTTCATTCAATCTGTAAATTCATGGGGAAGACTCTGCATTACATGTGAATAGACACTTTGTTTTGCTCACTGCAGTAGCCCCCTCACCAAGGAACTATTGCTGGCACAGAGAAGGCACTCAATAAATGTATGTTGAGTAAAACAGTAAACCTGAATGCTAAATTATCTACATTATTTTAGAGGTTTTCTTTTTTTATGAGAGTAATGAAAGTATTACAACAAGCATAAATAACAAATGCCCAAAAACATTTTATTGCAAAGATTTGTTACTTCTCTATCCTAAGACACAGCTATAAAATCTAGCTTAATATTTAATAACTCAAAACATAGAGTTAGATACAGTTGCATCAGTCAGATTCACTTGCAGAGAACAGAATTCACTCTACCAAGCTTAAACAGAGGGATTTATAATAGTATATTTAACAACTAAAGAATTGTTAGGAGGGCTAAAGAAATAGACTTTAGACCTAGACTTCAGGAAGGACACAAACTGAGCTGCCATGGAAATGTTTCCTTGATTTAAGAAGCTGTAGCATCAGAAAATTGCCAGTGAGATGGGGAAGGTGGTGATTATGGTTGACATAATGTAAGTAAACAAAGTTGATATCTCTGATCCTGCCTCTTTTCCAATCCACATGGCTTGGCACTCAAGACTCACAGAGCTACATCTGATTGGTGGAATCTAAAGTGCATTAAGATTGCTAGCTTCAAGTGATTCTGGAAAATCTAATTTTAGCATTCCAGCCTCAACACTATATAAAGGCACCCAATTTACTATAAAATGGCTTAGAATTATCCCAAAACATGATGCTCCACTGAATTCAGTATTTTAAATCCTTTCCAATAAATAAGATGCTCAAACCATATGGCATCAAGCATTAGACCAATCCAAGTTTATTGGATATGTAAGGTCTGACTAGTTTCCTTAACACCCACCAGTCACACATAACATGGTGAAACCAATTCCCCAAAACAGAATGCCACAAAAACTTGGAAAGCCATATTTAATGCAACGTCACTCTAAGATTAGACATTTTTCCCAATTAACAAAGCATAGAAAACAATAATGTATCTAAAATGGAAGTTTGAACAGAGTAGTAGAAAAAAATGCCATGGAAAAGAATAATTTCAGAAGATGAAGCACAGCTTTCATACAGTGGAAACTGCAGCAGCTGGCAGACCAGGCTGGCTCCAGAACACATTAGCTATATAACTGGTAATTTTTTCAGCCTTTTCTGTGCCTCAGTTTCCTCATCAGTAAAGTAGGGTAAATAAAAGAATATCATACTGAGTTTTCAGAAGGTGAATTGGGTTAGAGTTGTGACTGGAACATATTAAATACACAATAATTGTCAGCTATTATAATTAGTCAGTTAACAAATAAATCAAAATTTTATCTAATGCCTACTTTCAGCCCTAGGGCCTGCAATGCGTGCATGACAAAATAGACCAAAGCCCAACTTTCAAGGTACTTAGAGTCTAATGTAGAATAACCATCAATACAAGGTTAGAAAGTATTGTATGCGAATAACAAAAATAGCAGAGAGATGATTTTATTTAGTTTTTTAGTGAAAGATTTATTAAGACTGGAAAGTCTCATAGACAGAAGCAGCCTTGACAAATAGAAACTGCCAGCATTAAACAAATGATAATCACTAGAGCAGCATGGGAAACACTGCAGGGCTCATTTGATCTTTTCAATGAAGGTAATACCTAAAAATAAAAACCACCACAAGCCAAAATGTCTTCTAGGACTCACAGGAAATATGAGTATAAATTAAATGAATCAACCTTCTCAGTTATTTTTATGATATTTTTCTATAAACAAATAACATGAGTAATTAGGCATGCATTTGGATGCTCTTAGCATTTTGGTGATAAAGGATGAATTGACAAAATTTGTGTGATAAATATATCAAAACAAGTTGCTTCCAAAAGTAAATTCAAAGTCGGCTGCCTACATGGTTTCGAACTAAAGGTGACCGTAGCAAATGTTATCATAGGTACATTCAAAGATGCATAACTATGGCAACTTGAAACTGGCAAGAAAGAGTCCAATTTATGAGGAATTTTATATTACTGTAAAAGTGTTAGAAAAATATCCTTTTAAAACTTAACAATTTTCTGAAGAGGATATGTGAGATAGTTCTTCCCAAATATTCTTAGGATGAAAGAACATATTTATTTTCATATAGTCTGGTGGTTGCTTCACACACACAAAATATTATTTTACTAGAGGCCTAATGCATGAAATTTGTGCAAGAGTAGACCTTCCTTCCCCTGGCTGCCAGCACCAGCTTCCCTCTGGTACCCTGGACCCAGGCTTCCCTTTGGCCCCGGTTTCTTCCAGAAGGACGTCTGGAATGATGTCCAATCTAATTAGCATATTATCCCTTTATTATTATAGAATAGGGGCCCGGTGCACAAAATTTGTGCACAGGGGTGGGGGTGGTCCCCTCAGCCCAGCCTGCACCCTCTCCAATCCGGAACCCCTCAGGGGATGTCTGACTCCTGGTTTAGGCCTAATCCCAGGGATCAGGCCTAAACTGGCAGTTGGACATCCCTCTCACAATCCTGGACTGCTGGCTCCTAATTGCATTGAAAGATAAAATTAAAACGTAGCTATTGTCCTACTATCAAAATAAAGGCACACAGCACTGAGGAAACAGAAAATGTTTAAATTTGTCAAGCCTTCCTGAGGATTAAATCACTGACCCAGTTCCCTACAATAAATCGTGTTTCTTAGGTTTCTCAATATCTAAAATTTGGCAAATTTTTGGTAACTGCCTGCCTGGTTGTCCCAAACTGACCCCCCCCGGCCTGATTGACCCTCGTTGCCTTTGCGTGCTGGCATGATCACCTTTAACTGCCCCCCGCTGCTGGCCAGGTTGCCTCCAACTGCCCCCTCCCTGCCAGCCTGGTCACTCCTAACTGGCCCCCTCGCCGGCCTGGTTACCCCTTACTGCCCCCCCTGCTGGCCTGGTCTCCCCTAACTGCCCTCCCCACCAGCCTGGTCACCTCCAATTGCAACCTGCTGGCCTAGTGAGCCCTCAAAGCCCCCCTGCCAGACTAATCATCCCCAACTGACCCCCTGCTGGCCTGGTCGCTCCCAACTGCACCCCCCCCACCAGCCTGGTCACCCCTAACTGCCCCCTCCACTGGCCTGGTTGCTTCTAACTGACCCCCTGCTGGCTTGGTCATCCCCAATGGCCTTCCCTACCAGCCTAGTCACCCCCAATGGCCCTCCCCTGAAGGCCTGATCTCTCCCTCCACTGTCTTCCCCTGCTGGCCTCATCTTGCCCCCAGTGGCCCTCCCCTGCCAGCTTGG
>NW_006283544.1:268738-269832 GCF_000327345.1 Myotis davidii
CCCCCCTGCTGGCTTGGTCACCTCCAACTGCCCCCGTCTGCCAGCTTGGTTGCCCCTAACTGCCCCCTGCTGGCCTGGTCACCCTCAACTACTCCCCCCACCAGCCTGGTTACCCCTCATGGCACGCTCACCGGCCTGGTCGCCCCACACAGCCTGCTGTTCAGTCATTTGGTCGTCCCTCACTAACCCCCCTGCCAGCCTGGTCATAGGCAGCCATCTTGTGAGGGTATGAGTGTTAATTTGCATATTACCTCTTTATTCTATAGGATGATTATTTAATAGTTTAACAGAAGTACTTGATTTGGTTCCCAAACATCTGATTTCTCAAATTTAAGGGAAACAGTATACTCAACATACATTTATTGAACTTATATCCCAACCTTGACACTTACCAGTTGCTGTAGGAATACAAAGTTTAAGATGAGGTCTCTGCTTTTAGAGACCTTCCATGTGATTAAGTGGGGTAAATTATAGGGGGAGGAAAAGGCAAATAAAGTTGAATAAGCAGGACAAAAATACAAT
Source organism: Myotis davidii (assembly GCF_000327345.1). Taxonomy (NCBI): domain Eukaryota; kingdom Metazoa; phylum Chordata; class Mammalia; order Chiroptera; family Vespertilionidae; genus Myotis; species Myotis davidii. The sequence continues at coordinate 269,261 of NW_006283544.1, forward strand.
GTAACACATAAATAAATATACATACCAGGTTTTGCAGGTTAAATGTTACTATTCAGAGACATGAGATTACTAAGACCTCATATAATAAATAAATAAATAAATAAATAAATAAATAAATAAATAATCAATCATGGGGATGGAAGAATGACAGGAGTTGAACAGAATTAGGAGAGAAAAAGAAATAGCCATTCCAAATGTGGGAAAGGGAATGATCACGATGCATTTAAAAAACTCTGTAAAGCTGCCTTGGCCAGGTGGCTCAGTTGGTTGGAGTGTTGTCTTATGCACCAAAAGTTTGCAGGTTTGATTCCCAGTCTGGGCGGGTATAGGAGGCAACTGAATCGATCTATGTTTCTCTCTCTCTCTCTCTCTCTCTCTATCTATCTCTCTCTCTCTCTTCTATCTTTCTCCCCCTATCTCTAAGAATCAGTAAGTGGGTGAGGATTGAAATAAAAGAATCTGTGAAGCTAATATTGCTATGGTAGAGAATATTCATAGAGGACCAATGGAAACTATTTGAATGCCTTTGAATGCCCAGATAAGGAACTGTGGGTAAGGGAGAACCACTTCAA
>NW_006283544.1:269870-290663 GCF_000327345.1 Myotis davidii
AAAAGCTGAAATAGTTCTGGCAATAGAGTCGAGTCATCTGTATGGAGGGAGACAAACTGGATGAGAATTGCACAGAAAGTCCAACTTAATGTGCTGAGGATCTCAACTGGATTGAACAGTTATGAGTAGAGAGAAGGGAGTATGAAGATGAAATACATTTTTTAAAGAAGAAAGGAGAGCTTGGTGTTTATTAGAAACTAGAGGCCCAGTATACAAATTCGTGCATCGGTAGGGTCCAGCTGGCCTGGCCCCAATCAGGGCAGATTGGGGCTGGGTCTGTCGAGGAGGAGATGGCAGAAGGTTGGGTGGCCTGCCCGCCCCAATAGGGGCCCGATCAAGCCTGGCTGGGGGGAGGAGCCTCGGGTGATTCGCTGCTGGGCCCACCCCCAATTGGGATTGGGGAGCCAATTGTAGGCAGGACTGGCCATAGGAAGGGGCTGTGGGTGGTGGGCTGGCTGGCTCTGCCCCTGAATGGGGTAGGGGTGCTGAACAGGGGCGAGTGGCCTGGGGAGGGACCATGAGTGGTTGGCCAGCTGGCCCTGCCCCTGATGGGAGTTGGGGGGTTGATCATGGGTGGGGCTGGCCTGGGGGAGGGGCTAGAGGCCTATCAAGGTGATGGGGATCCATATTGGGTGGGGCCAGCTAGGGAAAGTGGCTGTGGGAGGTTGGCCAGCCGGCCCCACCCCTTGATCAGGCCGGTTCACTGGCCACAGTGGGTTTTATAGCGACTGGTCATTCCAGTCGTTATGGTGTTATGGTCACTGGCTTTTATATATATATATAGATAATTGGTAGCATTGTAAAAATGCTGGAATTATTTTTTATTCCTCATGAAACCAAAAGAGAAAAATGTTGAGAGCGAGAGAGGGATTTGACTTCTTTTCAGATAGAGTTCCAAAGGAAAAAATATTAATTGTGGGCAAGATTTAGCATCTTAATTCTCTAAAAGAACAAGGTAGGGTAAATGTATATTTTTTATCTTCTAAATAAAACATACTGAGAGGAGCTTTTGACATTATTAAGTTGATCATTACAGCTCTTGGATAAGCACTCTATGGAGATCCATTAATGGTGCTTTTAGTAAAAAAAAATAATTTAAAAGGCATAACTAATTGCTACATAATAGTTATGTAAAATATCTACCCATTACTGGCTCAGGAGATGACCCACTGGGTTGACAATGGAGCACCACTAACTTCATAGAATACTTGCTGGAGCTTCCTCTCATTTCTAAGATTCTTCTGGATCACTCACAAAGGCAAACATCAATTACCATCATACAATCACAGTAAATAAGCCTAAAATAAACATTATCATGGAGGTCAGAGGGAAGAAGGTGAAGTGCTCTCCATTGACAACAAGGAGTCTTTAGGAAAGGATTGTTTTAATTTTCTTAGACGACGCTCCTTCCTGGCCAGCACTTTTTGAGCAATGATAGAAATAGCAGGCATTAAATTTAAAACATCTATGTATTCTTCATTTAAAAAGGTTTAATTTAGCATGAGAATTAATTTACACAAGTGGCATTGTCCACTATGTTTTCTGAATTATTTGAAAGGCATATTTCCAGGGCTTAAAGTTTCACTTGTAACTATGATAACTATGAAAATGAGCCCTAACTGATGCATCTTTCAAAAGAGTCAACTGAAATATTAAATAAGGAGTTACCAACATAGGTGTGAGTCAATTTTGGTTTCTTTGTTAGAAGCTATCCACTGAACACTATCAAAACAGTTAAATGTGAGAAGAAAGACACACTTGCAATAAAAAAATAAAGAAAGAAAGAAAAAGAAGAAAGAAAGAAAGAAAGAAAGAAAGAGAGAAAAGAAAGAAGGAAGGAAGGAAGGAAGGAAGGAAGGAAGGAAGGAAGGAAGGAAGGAAGGAAGGGAGGGAGGGAAGGAGGGAGGGGGGGAGGGAGGGAGGAAAATTAAATACATATGATATAACATTTGATTGATTCAACAGAAAAACAACTGGTTGACTTAATATTCTGTGAGTTCTCTGCAATGTGGAATCTGTGTCCTTTCAGTTCTGGTACAAACCACTGCAAAGCAAAATGCCATGCCCAGCTGGGAAAGCAGGTGTAAAATGGCCCAACTAATTACAGCCTTGTCAAGTAATGGCTACAAGACAACCAGCGACTGCCTTCCTAGTGAATTTTAGGTGATTCCAACCAACTGGACTAAGAAATAACACATCAAAGAGACAGGCATGTAAGTCACAGAGAAAGGAGACAAGACCAAGATTATATTGCTTTTTATCTGAGAAGAGAAAGGGCGGGAATTTTTACAAAATAAATAGGTAAGCCAAACATGCAAAGGAGATGAATAACCTGTGTCAGGGCAACTTGGAGGTCTCTCATTGTTGTGTCTTTGCTAGAACTACTGGGTTAGATGTGATCAAAAAGGAAACTCAAGGTGGGCAACCCAGCTTTCCCGTTCACAACCCACACTGATCAATTCAGCAGGCTTCCCAGCAATCTTTTCTGGATCACAACCAGAAGATAAAGAATCTCTAGTATCCTGAAACATTTAATGGCAAAAGAAGCTTGAATGTCTGGGCCAACAGCCACATTTCAATTCCCTTAACCTGGGCCTTTTCTTTAAAATCTTCATAAAATGCAATCAGGCTATAAATACCACAGGGAAAGATAAGTTATGAGCAGGATCTATAGAGCTGCTTGCTCCCCTTCCATTCATTGCCCTGAGGCCAGGAATACAGCATTTTTTCAGAGCCCTGCTCAGTGAAGTGAAGGACACATGTCCAGATGGCAGAGTCACCTGCTACTGGGCAATGCATAGAAGCACATATTGTCATTTGGCCTAATTCCAGAGCAAAAGAAAGAGTTGAATATGTTAGGTCTGATAACTATATTCCAGTTGATCTAAGAAGTTTTAGAGAAATAATATTTGCAGCATGGAGTTTTATTTTGAATTATGATGAAAAAATACTTTTAGTAATAATTGTATTTCACTATTATTTTGAAATCAGATTACTCTTTTTAGAAACATCCAAATCAGGGTTCTCTGGCAATATTTTAAAATGTAACATTATTTAGGTCAAAAGGATGCCAAGTACAACTTCCACTGTACTAACCTGTAAGATAATAAACTGTGCAAACAGAGGTATGTTTACACTTGGAAAATGAGTCATTTCCAGTGCAGCCAGGGTTACTTGAGAGTAATTCAACACATATGTAGCTATACTTGTTTTACTAACTTAATGACACATGAACTAAAGTTTTTCTTAATAGAAAATTATTATTTTTATTAGACTCATAACCATAAATTGCCTGTGTCATACAGGATGTCTAATTCACTTACACAATTAATTTTATTTTTCAAATAAAGAGGGAATGTGGCCCTCTTCTTACGTTGTTAAAAAAATATCTAAGGAAGTATACAAAAATATGTACATAATATAAAAGTAAACAGATGAAGAAATTCAGAAGGGTGATGATAGACATTTCAAAGTTGTGCTTCAGAACTGATTTACTCGGCTCCTCTCCCAATTCTGTACCTTCCCCCTATTCTATGACCACCCACCACCAAAACAATACATATATAAGGCCTTATGTTTGTTCCTACCAACTTCAGAAATCTTTGGAGATTTTGGATCTATGCGAGATATATAACATGCCAGCAAAATCATTAGCCAACTGCATTACAATATTCACATAGGAATGAAAATACCATGTTATTGGTAAGATCTTAACAAATAAAATTTCTTTATATATATTTTAAATGAATTGCAGGATAGTGTTTTGAAGATGTGTAAAACACTAACCTAAAGTATTCTAGTAAGAACATTTCTTCCTCACTCATTTCAATTGCAATTCCCCTCCTCCTCCTCCTCCTCCTCCTCCTCCTTCTCTGCCTCCTCCTCTTCCTTCTTCTATTTCTTCTCTACAACATTTGCTCCAATAGTCAAATATAGATTTAGTTCCTCAACAACTGTGCATTGAGTGTTTAGCATGTACTAGATACTAAGCTAGTCCAGCTCTGTCCCCTGACCTGGGTGAACAGCCAGCAGACAACTAGTCATCTCATTCTGCCTCTGTTGCACCCACTGGCTCATCTTGTTCTTTGAGCTTCCTTTATAATGGTTGGTACAGAAATTAAGAGGAAAGGAGAGTTGGTAGTAAACAGGAAGCTGCAGAAATGTCAAGTAGAGATGGAAAATTGAGGACCCTAAAAGGTAGAAATCACATGTCTTATTGTTTGCCAGGGGCAGGAGGGGGGTTGTAGAAAGGGAGGTATCAAGATTCATTCACACAAAAAATCCCCACACAAAAATAATTTGCAGCTTCCTAGCTTGTGCATCTCAGAGTATTATAATGTCATTCACAAACAGGAAACGCCAGAGAAGGAATGGGGCTGGCAAATGTGAGCTCAGTTTTCCTTTTAATGCTACATTCAGCCTATGTTAGAAGATTTAAGTAAATAATGTCATATGGAGTATGGGATGGGGTTGTGTGGGTCAGAAGAATGAAGTGGACAGGTGGAACAGATTGAGCGTTTTCAACAATTAAATAATAGTTAAAGTGCTTATGAAATAAAGCAGGGAAGTGGATGGAGAAGACCAAGGTTGGAATCCTGTGGAATATCAACACCCAATGGAACAGCCAACAGAAGAGGAACACATTTGGAAAGTAAAAGGTAAAAGATAAGAGAGATCTGTCTTAGCCCAGGTCCCCCCCAAACCAGAATCTGAGACAATACTTTGGTGCAGGCGGTTTATTTTGCTAAGTTATTCCTGAGAATGGAAGTGGGGTGCTGCAAAGAGTTGAACAAGGGGCAAGAGGCAATCTGAGGTGTCTTGCTGAACTCACCCACCCTAAGGGTGTCAGGGGTTTCAGTCCTGCTAGGGACTTCTGAAGAACCATGTGTAATACACCCCAAAGTTGTCCACCCCAGGGGACATAAAGGGGCAGCATTCATTCATAGGCTCTAGTGCCAAGTGGTCAAGGTAGGCCCATTAGGTTGTTAAGACCCTTGCACTTTGAGGTTTATGCTTATGTCAGAATGACTGAAAGCATTTCCTTAGATATCTCACACGGTGCTGGGAGGGAAGCACTGGGATAGAAACTGAGAGATCTATGAGGAGGATGCTTTCATTTGAGCACTGTGCACCTGGGTGCAACAGTAACTGCCAGAGTAAAAAGGAGGGTCCAGAAAGTAAGAGGCGAGGCACAAATATATGGATTCTTTACATCACTCATAGCTGCTCCTGTCCCATATTAAACACAATCCATCATGCATGCTTTGATGATTTAGTAGTTGTCAGTAATCTCTAAAATATATTTAATATACAAGGGTGAGTGGAACAAGCTACTCTCCCAGCTAATGTCATCCTAATGACTTCATTAACATTCATCAGCTTCCTTCTACCACCCACTCAAGATTTTGCTCATCTTCAGTCGGCACTTAAGTGGGCTTATCTTGCTTGTTCGCCTGATGGGTGACTTCATCCATGAGAAGATGAAGCTCACAGTTATTTAATTCTTGCTGCACTATGATTCCTGAAATGGCTCATTTGTAGTTATCACTTGCCACCAGGTGGTGGACTGGAATCTTTAAGAGATGGAGTCAGAACAAGACCTCAGCATTGGTTTCTGCTGCTGAGAGAAAAGCATTTGGAAATGTCAGTAGCAAGGTCAAGGTTCATGAATGGGAGCCCATTCAGTAGAGCCCATGCCTATCTCTCTTGCCTGCTTCCATGGTTATTAGTCTGGGTCCAAACAGGGAAGATAGAGAAAACCATCATTTGAACATAAAAACTTTAGTTAGAGAATTATTAACTATAGCTTGACTGTAGCGATCATTTCACAATGTAAACATACAAGCATACCTCATTTTGTGACACTTCACTTTATAGTGTTTCACAGATGTTGTGTTTTGTAAAAATAAAAGTCAAGACCCTCCAACAGCAAAAAGATTATGACTCACTTTATTACAGTGGTCTGGAATCAAATCTGCAATATCTCCAAGGTATGCCTGTGTATCAGAATATCAGTGTACACATTAAATACATACGGTTTTTATTTGTCAATTATATGTCTAAAAAGCTGCAAAGAGGAATGATTATTAACTATAATTGAGTATTTAAATAACAAGGAATTAGCTAGTAAGAAATAAACAGAACTTCAAAGAATATAGGAAGAGCAGATATAAGAAATAGCCATGCCCTGGCCAGTGTGGCTCAGTTGGTTGGACATTGTCCCATGCATGGAAAGGTGGATGGATGGTCGGATTCCTGGTCAGGACACATGTGGGGCTTGTGGGCTCAGTCCCTGGTAGGGGGCCTGCAGTAGGCAGCCTATCAATGTTTTGCTCTCACATCGGTGTTTCTCTCCCTCGCCCTTCCTCTCTCTGTGAAAATCAATAAAAATACATTTTTTTTAACAAGAAGAAAAGAAATAGCCACTATTCCTAGGACTACAATTGAGCACCCAAAGGAGAACTCCCCCAACCCCAGGGATTTGACCAAGCCTTTGTTGGAGAGGTCACAGCTGTGGCTTACTGGCCAGCACTAAAGTCGCTGCGGTGTTGTGTGGCAGAACTCTCTAAGGTGCTGCTTAAAGTTGTTCATGGTGCCCCACAAATACTGGGCTACAAACAACCAGAATGAAAGGAAGCTGCTGGCTGTCAGATGCTACTGACAGGACCGCAGGGTAGCAGCCAGAGCTGGAGAAGCCAGGGAACTACAGGAACCTGGCGAGCAAGTGCACTGGGACCAGGGAGGAGCAACGCTTCCTCTGGCAGCTCCGCTCCCACCCCTTCTACTAACTAAGCTTAAAACGGCGTCATCTGGCAAAGGAAAAATCTATAAAGGCCCAGATTTATTTCCACAAAGTAGGCAAAAAGGGGAGCTGAGAGGCAATAGATGAATAGGCAGCATACGTGACCACACTGCTCATAGGCCCACTGCATAAACACTGGGTCTCAGAGGGGAGGCAGGCTGGCATTTAGAAGACAGCCCCTTTGTTTACCTGGCTTTTTAGTGGCTCTCTGTGGAGGACAGTTTCTGATAGATATTAACATAAAATTCAAAAATTGCCACACTTTCAGCCCGTTCCCATTTGTCCATCTGCATGCTTTCCCCCCAAATGTCCTTGCTTCCGATCTTCCAATGTTGCTCCTCCCTGTCCCTGGATCAACCAGCTAAGCCATTCTGTCCTGTGCAGGAGACTTTGTATAGCTATCCCTCAGGTCACATTCACCTTCACACAAGGTGAATGAATGACCAACTTCACAGCTGACAGTTCTGCTCCACTGGAAGGATTTCCCCTTTCCACTGTCCTGCAGGATCACCTCTCAGTTGGGCTATCATGTGGTAATGAGGCCACGAAATCGGGGATGATCCACCTGTGAATTAGCCTGATGTGTTTCCTTTTCTATTAATAGGTTATAGGGATCCCTGTCACGAAGCCAGAGGTGCAAATTGAGAGCGATGGAGACATTAGCGAAAGCCTCAGTGCAACTATAGTAGCTGCCAGAGGAGTCTGGGCCATGCTCCTGAAACTTACATGTGTCCTCCCGGCCTGTTCAGGCCCATTTCCAAATGAATCACTCAGGGTATGATAGATGGCTGCAACAGTAAAACTTATGAGTTGATGGCTCTGATAACATCCAACTAATGATGGTGCTTTGATCTCACAGTCAGTTTCCCATGGCCCGGCATTCAGTCTTTCAGGATCCCAGTAGCATGCCAAGAACTGATTTTCAACGCGTGGGTCATTCTCTGCAGCAAGAGCATGCCCTGCTTCAGAACCTAGGGATCTCTCTTACTGGGGCTTACCAAAGAGGCATAAGGAATTCTGTCTACCATAAGGGTCACTAGACTATTGGGTCACATGGCATAAAACTGGTGCTGATAACACCAGCAATTGTTGAAGTAAGAGTGAACCAAGAGGTGGTGCACAAAATATATCCAATGCAAGCAGATAGAAAAGTAGGGAATAAAATTATAGAAAAAAATGGGGGTACAATGTTTTTAAGGGGCCAATAAACTGTTTATCTCACATAAAACAATGTAAGCAAAATCATATGTTATGTTAAATTGCAAAAAAATCTCAAATGACCTTGGGTGGGAGCAGGTCAGGTTTGTACTATAAGCAGAACTCAGGTTTGTATGAATTAAATTGAGCAGAGCACCCCTCAGCTGTGCCTTAGCACAGCGGCGAATCCTGGAGGGGTTACAGGTGCACCATGTTATCGATCCTCTCAGCATGTTGGAATAGGCAGAACTGCGGGATCCTCTGAGACAGTCCCGAGAGCCATTGTCAGCTTTAGTCATCTATCATGTTCTATATGTGCCATGGCACTGGAAAAAAAAAGTGCTGGGAGACAGAAAGCAAATGAAGAGCATCTGGGAAAAACTCATCTAAAGGTTGGCAGGGAAGGACAGAAGTGGAATACTATTTAAAGTGTTTTAATATTTAATATGGAGAGATTTTTAGTACACCTATGTGCTTACAAAAGAAAGTAAAAATGGGAGGAAGGAAGGAAGGACGGAAGGAAGGAAGAAGGAGAAAGGAAAGAAAAGAAAAAGAAAGAAAAGGAGGGAGGGAGGAGGAGGAGGAAAGAAGAGATGGAAAGAAAAGGGAGGATCAAATTTCCAGTGGTTCCCTAAATATGACTTGACTGGATTAAACAAGATGTTCTCCATTTCTAAACCTTTCATTGAGTATTAATTAGAAGCCTATGAAAATAGAGTTTAAGGTGCGGAGTTCAGTGCTATCCAGGATGGTCAAAGACCTAAACACTAGCAGTGACATGTTGAACAGGCAGTCATGTAAGATCTTGGTAAGTACAGAAGAACTGCTGCAACCAACCTCAGCTGACATTCTATGGTGATAAAAGATTATTCATTACCTGAAAATGTACTTGCTATTTCTTTCAACACATCAGTTTTATTTGGCTTGATTTTCTGAATCCATTGATATAATTGTGACTTATAGGCTATAATGCATTATAATAGATACTTGGGTTTTGGTGGTGTGTTTTTTTCTTCTATTGTGCCTATGCTTTTCTCTAAATAAGCCATTACTCAGAATTTTAAAAAACCTATTAACTAATAGCTATATAAACATCTTCCAAAGGCCTTCTCTGCATAATTATTATAGTGTTTTAAAAAAATCAGCATGCACCTACATTTTTAGCCAGAATAGACTGTATGCATGTGTGTGTGTGTTGTATATATATATATATCACATCATATTACTTGGATTAGATTAGGTTAGATTAGCATGTATCATACATTGTTCCAAGCAGAGCTGACATAAGTTCCAAAGCTAGGACAATTCCCCCCTCAGCATGTAGTCAGATTCGGCTTTCTTTATCTCTGTTGATATGTTTTTTTTATCTCATTCAATTAATTCTATTTTTCTATTTTGCAGACCGACAACTTATTTGATTCTGTAAAATGCATCTTTTGTTTATACATCTCAGTACTACTATCTGTCCCTTGTGCAGAGCTCAGGGAAATTCCTCACTCTTTGCTGGATTAGAGGCACATAAGTCTGTAGCTCCCAGGCAACTCAACCTGAATCAGGCTACTTTAATACAATAAACATGATGTACTAGTAAATATGTAGGACAATGTAATCAACATAACAACCATTAAAATTCTAGTGTACATACAGTTGACAAAAAAAATAAAAATAATGAAGTTAATTTAGAAGAAGTGATAGGCATTAGAAGAAGACAGAGTTTGAATGGGGCATGAAGGTGGAATGATGGAGGAATGATGGCTGGATAGTCACAACTTCATTGAAAGGGGACAATTTAGCTAGAATTATAGAATATTAGGACTGAAATAAACAGATTATTTGGTGTGTTCCCCTCAGTGCATCAAAAACTATAGAAGGATTGAGAGCCACTATTTTACCCGGTTTCTAATATCAATTCAAGAAGCTGAGTTCAGTAGTATTGTTGAAGCACTTCCGGAACCACAGGAGCAGCCCAAAATTTCAATGGTTAGTAATACATGTAGCGTTCCTGTATCCTCAGAAAGTTGTGTTCCTCCTAACAACTGTAGGGCTGAGCAAGGATTATGTAATATATACAAACTATTTACACAATTGATCCCTTTTCACCTCTGAAACATGAAGTATTGGCATTCATTCTATTGATATGATTCTCCCTCCCATGAAGTTTCCTTTTTTTCTATTTGTACTGATATGTAAACTTCTGTCTTCACACACCCACGCGCACACACACACACACACACACACACACACACACACTCACGAACAAGCAACATTTTTCAATCTGGAGAAAAGCATTTATTCAAATCTCTATACTACCCTCATCCAACACCCTAGGTAAATGGCATTTAAGCTTTAGAGATATAGTTCTATCTCAATCATATTTGAAGCAATTTGCTTTTTCAAATCACAATATTTACATTTGCATTAAGATTCACAGTGATTTTGTAGGGTTCCCCTGCCTCCCAAACATACTTTACTTCAGAGCTTATTCTGGGATTTTTCCCTAAGTAAAGGACATCTTCCCTAGGGACTTCCAGGGACTGAATAATATTGGAACCTTTAAATAAAAGTGTTTTTTTTTTTTCTTTTTCTCATACTTAGTATCCTTGCCAAAACCCAGAGGCCAGTCATGCAGATTATAGGTATGATTTTGGTGAAAGGGTAGTACAAATAGTTAAAAGCCGAGGGAAGGCAGTGTACCTAATGGTAAAGAATATAGGCCTGCATGCTGATTACTAGTTACGATATCTTTGGCAAGTTACTTTATATCTCCCAGTTTCAGTTTGATCTTCTACAAGATAACAACAGTAATAATAATAACAATGGGAGCAACATGATAATAAAACCTCCTCAAAAGGTTTGGGATCAGAATATATATGATGATTTACATGATGCCTTTGCATAATAATCACGTGGCAAATAACTATTATTATTATCTCTCTGTAGAGATAAAGGAGTATACATCTGCACTCATGTATATATATTTGGACAGAATGAGTTATAATGAAATAAATTGATGTATACATACCAATAAGCTTATTTTGAAGCAAAAATGCAACCATTCATTCACATACATTTTTTGAATGTAGGGTAACTACTTCAAATAAAAAATAGCTTAAGGTGAAGGAGTTAACTGTGTTGCACTAGTACCAATTTTTAAAAATATATTAATGATTAGACTCCATGTGACATGAGTCCTAATAATTTATTGATCACAAAGGTAAAATATTAGTCTTTAAATTAATGTCATTTTAAATTGTGTCAACCAAGGTCTGTGTGCTATGAAATCCATAACATTTAAAAATATTTCCTCATTAGTGACACTGTGGTAGCTATTGCTTTCATTCATGATCTTGGTTTATATGAATGAGTGTTACATCTATAATAATAAGAGGGTAATATGCTAACTAGACCGGATGTCTTCTGGATGTCATTCCGAATGTCCTTCCTGACATAGCAGGGGCCAGGGGGAAACCACCTGGGGTCCCAGGTGCCTGCAAATGACCTAGGTGAAGCCAGCCTGGGTCCTGGGTGCCTGCCAGCGGCCGAAGGAGGGAAGCCCAGGTCCCGGGTCCCGGAGGGAAGCTGGTGCCGGCAGTCTAGGGGAAGGAAGGCCTACTTTGCACAAATATTTGTGCATTGGACATCTAGTAAAGTTTAATATATATTGTTGCTCATTGTTTTTAGTCCTGCAGAAGTGAGCAACATAATTTGTTGAAATATGAGGACCAAAACTCAGATATCAAAGATTGTGCCTTAAAACACTTGAAGGCCAGGTTTTATAATAACTTATTTTCTTATATAAAGTCCACATTGAGTTAATACACATGCATACATACACTCTATATTATCACTTATATTTAGTAGGATAAATGGTAGTAATAGGCATAAAGGGGAATGATAAGAACATTATATCCTACAGTTATAATACACAAATCTTGCTCCAGAAAACCTAACTATTAAAGCCTTAAGGAGGAGAAGAATGTCTTTTTTAAGACAAATTATTTTCTTCCACATGTCCTTTGTTGTTCCTTGAATTATTTTAGTTATATATATATATATATATATGAAGCCAGTGACTGGAACGCCAGAACGACTGGAACGACTGGTCGCTATGTCGCTATGATGCCCACTGTGGCCAGTCAACCGGCCCGATTTGGGGTGGGGCTGGCTGGCCAACCTTCCGCAGCCCCTCCCCCCAGCTGACCCTACCCGTGATCAGCCCCCTAGCCCCTATCAGGGGTCGGGGGGCCGGCCAGACCCCACCCATGTACGAATTCATGCACTGGGCCTCTAGTAATGATATAAAATGCCTACTAAATCTTGAAGCTGGAAACATTTGTGTGTGAAGTTTTTCATTAAAAACAGTAATTATAGGTTGACTGGCATAACTCAGTGGTTGAGTGTCCATCTATGAACAAGGAAGTCACGATTCAATCCCCAGTCAGGGAACATGCCCAGGCTATGGGCTTGATCCCCAGTAGGGATCATGCAGGAGGCAGCCGATCAGTGATTCTTATTGTTGATGTTTCTATCCCTCTCTCCCTCTCTCTTCCTCTATATTAAATTAATAAAAACATATATAAAATTAAAAAAATAAAAATAAAATACCTAAGAAAAATCAAAAGAAACACACACTAATCATATTTTGTAGTGTCTTTAAGGTCAGGAAGCTAGTCTAATACTTCCTTCTCCCAACATTCAAATAAATATCCCTCTATGAAACTGAATATATGTTGAAATGTTTTTATTATTATTGTGTCTGAATGGAATCACTCTTTTTCATTTAAAAAATCATGAATCTTTCATAGTTATAGTAGATTCTCATAGTCTTTTCATTTTAAAATAAAAATGTTCAAATATTTATGAAGTATTTCTGCAATCTGTGGTTGATTTCTCCTTTCGTATTTGTTGACAATACTTCTTAAACTGCTTATATAAAAGTTGACCAAATTATAAAAGTTGGCAACTGTATCCATACAAACACATTTTGGTTAAGTGGAAATATAATGGCCTTCCTCCAGAGTATTAAGAGGCATTCTTGTAGCTACCTGATTTTATAATTCTCACTCATGAAAAATACCAGTTCAAATCAGAGACAGTAATACCCCATCTATATGCACAGCCCCAGCAGTAAGAGGAACCAACTGAAAGACGCTCATTGAAGACAGTGCATTTTCCCACCCAGGGCTCCTGTTTTGTTTTGGTGGGTGTATGGAGCATTTTATGCTTATAAAGTAAATAACAGCTTAGAGTAGTGGTCAGAGCTGCCGGAGGCTTTCTGATGTATTTTGAAACTGCCTCCTCCACAAATAGAACCTAATTGCTAAAGAATGTTTTTAAAAATTGTTTTCCTATAGCGTTTCTACCACATTGATTTTGGGTATTGTATAGAGGTAAAGCTTAAGACCCCTCTTACGCAGCATATATTTTGGCATTTTAAGCCAGTCAGAAAGGGAATATACTTATCAAAAAATAATTTCCCGTGGTTCTCAAATTAAATTCTGAAAACAAGTGAGGATATCTCTCCATTCTGGGAGATGAAATAAAACAGTTAAAGAGGAGAAGTTTTTACCTAAGATCTGTGCAGGTAGTTTTATGGCCTCCATTAGGCATTCAGTAAACATTATGAACGACTTTATGAATCAAACTTCCAGGACAGTGCAAAACAAGCTGGTCTTTCTGAAGGCAGAATCAGCTTTGCATTAAAACCACGCAGCTCAGCTTTTGAATAAACACTATTGATCCTTATAACTGAAGTAGATTTTACAGCCTTATTTTGGGGATGCATACATATCACTCCTGACCAGTGCTTCTAGATGTATAGCTGGAATTATTTGTGGATTGCAGCTCATGTATATTTAGCTTTTATTACTTTGCATATAAGGAGCACATTTTAAAATACAAAGTAAAGTGTTTGAAAAGCCTGATCACAGTACCTTGCATGTTTGTGTCTGAGCTTAGTTTCTTTTCTTTACAACATAACTTTAAGCTACTTCTGCATACTACCTGAAAATGAGTAACAGAAAATAGTTATTTCTTTCATTTATGCCTATTCACATGAATTCATAAGGTTATGAATGAACTGTACAAGGTAAATGATTGGCAAACACAGGGCTTCTCATCCAATAAAATATTTTAGTGTTTTTCTTTTTGTGGTTTTAGTTTTGTTATTGTTTATATTCTTTAAAGAAAATAAATAATATTGTTTATATTTTCACTTAGCCTGTAAGGAGTATTTATTCCAAGAAACATACTTGAAAGTCAAGAAATCTCTTCAGACAGAAAAAGCCATCAGTTCATGATTATATTTTAGCCCATGACTGTCAATCATTAAAATTCATGTTATTACAGTTACTTCTAAACTCACAAAAAGACCCCTTTGTGTGCAATGGCCTGGAGAAGCAATGTAATATGTAATTAAGGTCCTTCTGAAAATGCTAATTACAGGATGAAGCTAAATATCTTCTCTCCCATGACTGAAATAGCCAGATGATTTCCCCCTATCTCACTTAGGGACACTTACTTTTGGCTTTTAGCAATGGACCCGAGTGGACTAACTAATTTAATAAACTTTATATAAATTCATACATATGCTGGATGTGACAACCAATCATATATTTTTAGTTTCTTATATATACTTCTCAAAAACTAATTTCCTAAGTAAAATTATGGTAGTATACAATAAAAAGTCAAATGTGAAACAGAATCCTTAGAAGAGGATAAAAAATAACAGCCAAAGAGGTGCTAACCAAGACAACTGCACAGTCTGAGCTGGCATCCGTGGTTCTCAAGTTATTTCCCCATGTTGCTTCTGAGCTGCAGTCATCTCAGACTCACCTCATCTTGGCCTCTCAGCTCACCTGGGCTCTGCCTCGTGGGCAACGTGAGCGGCAACAACTTGGATGGGAAAGATGACTTTGATGAATAGCTGTGAATGCAACAATCATACAGAGATACCAAGGACAGAGACACCCAGAAAATCCCAGGTAGAGAAACCAATTCTTTTGGGCAGCAGTCAGATGAGACCCGCTATGAGTGTGGGACCTGGACAAAAAGGCTTGGTTCTTCCAAATCAATGAAAATTTCATTGGTACACACCAGGCCAATTATGGCTTTTCTAATGATAATGGTACATTTAGCTCTACTGCAAATGTACTAGATGTTAGTACTGGGCCTGCAGAAGAATCTCCTCAAAGAAAAACCCCTGAATCCACTGATCCCAAAAAGAGGGGAGAAAAGAGAAAGAATCAGGATGGTTTCAAGTTGAAGAAGACAGAAATGCAAGTGTATTTGTGGCTGGTTTGTCTCCAACATTACACTGGATGAATTTATACAGTTTATGTCCAAGTCTGGCATTATGAAAGATCCTCAAACAGAAAAATCTATGGTTGAGCTTTACAAAGATAACCAAGGAAATCTTAAAGGAGATGGGCTTTGCTGTTATTTGAAGAAGGAATCTGCGGATCTCACATTAAAACTTTTGGATGAAGATGAAATCAGAGCCTATGAATTACATATCGAGGTGGCAAAGTTTCTTTTGAAGGGGGAATATGATGGCTCTAACAAGAAGTGTTAGGACTGCAATAAAAATTCGTCTCTGCAACAAAAGCAGTTGGATTAGAGACCTGAGAGAATGGAGATAGGCCATCCTGAATGTGCCATGAGTGAGTTGTCATCATCAAAAATATGTTTCATTCTCTGTATTTTGAGGATGATCTTTTGGTGCTGAATGAGAAAATCAGAGAAAATATTTGAATAGAGTGTTCAAAGTTTAGACAAATTAGGAAGCTCATTCTGTTTGATAAAAACCCAGATGGTGTGGCCTCTGTATCTTTCAGGGATCCAGAGAGAGTTGATTATTGTATTCAAACCCTCAATGGATGGTGGTTCAGTTGTCAAATCACTGCCCAAGTGTGGGATGGAACTACAGATTATCAGGTGGAGATCACAAGAAAAAGGGAGGAAAGGCTGAAAAGATGGGAGCTTTTCTCAATACTCCTGAGGCCAATACAGGTCTCTGGCGTTCAAATTCCATCTGTGCTTCAGAAAGGGCAGGGCCTTCCAGAGCATCCTAACACATCTAAAATGTATGGTCAAGAAGCTGCAACTCAAATGGAATCCGAAGAACCTGTAGGTGAAAAAAGTTTGCAAAAACAGAAGATGGAGGAGCATTCTGAGTGGCCTCATAAAGTGGCTGAAGAAGGCTGCCTTGAAAGAAGGTTGGAGTGTGGTTTCCACACTCGACCTTGAAAGAGCCTGAAGAAGGCAGTCCCAAAAAAGAGTTGGAAGGGGATAGTCCAATGGAAGAGTCTAAAGTGAATGGCTCCAGAAGAGAATCCAAAAAGAAGTGACTCAAAAAATGATTTTGAAGAGACTGGCTTTGCAAAGGAGTCTGTAGAAGAGAACAACCCCCAACAAGGAGTCTGAAGTAGTCGAGTCAGAAAGAGACTCTGAAGAAGACTTTTTCTGAAAAGCTGCTTAAAGATGGCTCTGAAAAAGAACTTGAAGAAAAAAGAGTTTACTGTGACTAGCTCTGACAAGGGGTTTAATGAAAAAATTCTTGAAAAAGAGAACAAAATGACTCTGAAAAAAATCAGAATTTGAAGATGACAGCTCTGAAGAAGTTTTGAATGAAGAAGGCTCTGAGAGAGTTTGAGGAAGAATCAGATGAAAAGGAAGGAGAAGAAGATGCATATAAAAGTTTTTGATGATGAGTCTGATGAGCAAGAAGACAAAGAAGCCCTTCTGGTGTGGCTCAGTGGTTGAGCCTCGACCCAGGAACCAAGATGTCACCAGTTGCAGGCTCGATCCCCAGTTGGGACCTTGCAGGAGGCAGCTGATCGATGATTTTCTTCTCTCATTGATGTTTCTATCTCTCTATCCCTCTCCCTCTCCCCCTCTCTCTAAAAAATAAATAAAAACATTAAAAAAAAGAGGACAAAGAAGATACAGATGAAAAGGGTCTTGAAGATGCTGATGAAAAGGAGGAAGAAGATGATGCAGATAAAAAGATGTTTGAATATTCAGATGAAAATGAAGATAAATAGATGCAAAGGAGGATGAAGAAGGTATAGGTGAAAACATGTTCAAAGATGATGATTCTGAGAAGTTGTTTGATGATTCTGATGAAAAAGGGACTGTGAGTGGTTTGGGGAATATTCAGAAAGAAGGGGTCCTGTCCACAGGCAACAGCTTTATCCTTAGTAGTGATGATACTGATGATGATATTTAATCCCTTAAACTTGCTTTTGAGGGAAATTCCTCCATCTACATTTTGCCTACACTCCAGGGTAATTACTTGGAGTGTTAATGAACTCTGCATAGTAATGGGTGTCATCAGATTAATGCATTGACTTTTTCATTGTTACCTTTACTTAACGATTTTAAATATATGTTAATTAGCTAGTCAGTTAAAGCTTCATAGTATAGTGCGAGTAAATTAAATACCTGTCCTTTGTCAGATTTGTTAAATGCATGAGGAATATTTTTTAAAGTATTCTGATTGAAGTTTGTGATCGTCAAAAATAAAAATAAGTTGTTAACATGCAGAAACTAAAAACTGAGTTAAATTGCATTTTAAATTGTTGTTATTGCTTTATTCCTACTAAGTTTAGTTTTCTAAGGATTTGAAAAAAATCCTATGGAAGCCTCCTTGCTTCCAGCTTATATTAACACTTAGAACCCTATTTCTCCTCTCTAAGTCAGAACATGTTACTACTAGGTCTACCAGTTAATAATGGCGGATTTCTGTAATCAAAGAAAGCACGATAATTTCAAGAGAAACATCAAATGTGCTTTATTCAAACTAATGTCCATCACTAGCTACACATTTCCCCATCTTTCAGGAAATTTGTGGATACCGTCCCAATAGAACTTTTCTTGTTTTGAGGCAAACCATTCAGAGACCCAATTTTCTACTTCTTCGTATGTTTCAAAATGCTGCTCAGAAAGTGCGTGTGCCATAGATCAGAACAAGTGGTAATCTGAAGGAGCAAGGTCTGTTGAATACAGCGGGTGGGTTAATTAATACTTCCCAGGCAAGATCTTTTAACGTGTCTTTAACTGGTTTTGAAGTGTGTGATGGTGCATCATCATGAAGCAAAATTATTTGGCTGAGTCTTCTAGCACATTATGGTTGTTTCATGATCAAAGCGCGGTTTAAATTGATTATTCTTTGTCCATAGTGATCAGTATTGATAGTTTCACCTGGTTTTAGAAGCTCATAATACACCACACCTTCCTGATCCCACCAAACGCAGAGCATTGTCTTCTTTCCGAAGAGAGATTTGGACTTGCAGTTGATGTTGATGGTTGACCTGGATCAACCCATGATTTTGTGCATTTGGGATTCTCAAAATAAATCACTTTGCATCGCCAGTCACAATTCGATGCAAAAAATACTTTCTTTTGTGCCATTGAAGCAACATTTTACTGATGATTTTTCAGTTTTCCATTTGTCTTTTGTTCAGTTGACGTGGCACCCATTTTCCTTCCTTTAAAATCTTTCCCATTGCTTGTAAACAATCGGAAATTGTTTGCTGAGCAACGTTTCATCTTTCTGCAAGTTGTTTTTGAGTTTGACACACATCTTCATCCAATAATGCTTGTAATTGTTGGTCTTTAAACTTTTTTGGTTGATCTGGACGTTCTTTGTCTTTCACATTGAAATAATCACTTTTAAAGCATTTAAACCAGAGATCTAGAGGTGGAGCATGTTCACCATAAGCTTCCCAAAGTATACGATCAGTTTTTCTTCAAAATAAAGTAATGAATTAAAATTTCCCACAAATGCTCTTTTTTGGCATGAAATTTGACATTTTTAAGCATAAAAATATCTATGATGTCAACACCTTCAGCAACTTTGCTATATGAAGTTTTGGAGTTTACTGTCAATACAACAAAATAGCATACATATCAAATCGCATATATATCAACATATGTGTAACTCCATCTATTGGGGAAAAAAAAGAAAAGAAAAAAATCTGCATTAACTGGTACACCTAGTAAACTTAGAGGGTAAACAGCACTTTGGCGTTTTTCCCTGCCTAGTCCTTGCAAGTTATTTTTATTTGTTTTCCTTCGTATCCTCTTTCCATGAAAATTGACTATTAAATGTCCAAGAGTAAACTTCCACAGCTTTCATTCCAGAAAATATAGTGAAGGCAATCAGAATTCTACTCTGCGCTGTTAGGCCCCTTTAGAAGTTGATTGGAGTTGTGGGACCTCTTCCCAGAAAAGTGCATGTACTACACAACTTTTTGTATACAGATTTTTTAAAATTTTATTTTATTGCTTAAAGTATTACAAAGAGTAGTACATATGTCTCCTTTTTCCCCCAATGACCTTCCCCTAGTCTCCCCTACCGCCCAGTATCTTGTGTCCATTGGTTATGCTTATATGCATGCATATGAATCCTTCGGTTGATCTCTTACCCCCCCCCCCCCCAACCCTACCTAGCCTTCCCGCTGTAGTTTGACAGTCTGTTCTCCATCCATATTGTTGCAAATGGTGAGAATTCCTTCTTTTTACAGCAGCATAGTATTCCATCGTGTAGATCTACCACAGTTTTTTAATCCACTCATCTGCTGATGGGCATTTAGGCTGTTTCCAAATCTTAGCTATTGTAAATTGTGCTGCTATGAACAGGCCTCTCTACTCTGGCTCTGCGCACACTCTATGTGCGACTCTGTGCGCGACCCTATGCAGCCGTACAGTATTTCAGGCTTTCTGGGTCCAGTCCAGCAGTGGGTTAATATCTAGAATCCCCTTCTACCAGTAGCCCTGTGGACCCCCTTCCACATTCAAGGCCTACACTGATCCCAACAGCCACGAATTTTGTGGGGGACAGTCTTTCTCTGAGGCTCTAGTCCCCACTGCGCGCGTATCTCCCTCTAGCCTGGATTCCAAATCTCACCTTTCTTTAGGCAATGCCAGCTGTGTTTAATTCGCCAGTTCCGGGTGGGTGCTCTTTGATTCAGCTGTTCCTTCTGCCCTGTGAGAAGGCTCAGGGCCATCTGCCAATTCGCAGGTTTGTCTCCCCCTGAGCAGACCTCCCAGGAGCCCGTGTTCAGGGAGATTGGAGTTCCAGCGGTAGTGGATTCACAGCTGAGGTAACTAGTCTCTGGGCGTTGTCCTTGTAAGGTCCCAGGTGGCATCTGAGATCTCCCCAGTAAGGATGGGGTTCCGATCACAGTCAGTCTCCGATGATCACAGCCACTCTCCCCTTCAAGATGGTGTGGCCTCTGGGAGAGATTTCAGTTGCAGTAGAGGCTGCCGGGTCTAAGGGCCCAGGGGCCGGTCTGTCAGTCCCCAACAGTCCCTTGGAGTATAGCTATCCCTCACTCACAAAAACTGACACTCCCCGCACATCCACGCACTCTCCTTTTGTTCTCTCTCTCACAATATCTAGCAGCCTGCAGCCCATCAGCAGCCATCTTGGACCTGTATACAGTTTTGGGAAGTTCATTGATCTCCTGGAGTTTAAGAATGTCTGTCTATCCGTCATTGTTCATACTTCAATTTTGTGTTCTTTTGTTTTTGTTCTAGTATGTTACCTAGTCCTGTGCTAAATTGCTTATGCTTTCCAAATTAAATATTGATGAATTGACTTCTGCTGAAGCATGGAGAAGTTTTTCTTATAAATCAGAAGCATTGAAATAAACTGCATTGATGCTTTTTCATTATAAAAACTCCATACCATTGTGAATAATGCTGCTAAGAGCATAGGTATATAAATGTCTGTTTAAGTGCCTGCTTTCACTTATTTTGGGTATATATAAAGAAGTAGAAATGCTGGT
>NW_006283544.1:290972-314719 GCF_000327345.1 Myotis davidii
GTTTGTTTTTGTTCTAGTATGTTACCTAGTCCTGTGCTAAATTGCTTATGCTTTCCAAATTAAATATTGATGAATTGACTTCTGATGTAGCATTAAGAAGTTATTCTCATAGATTAAAAGCACTGAGATAAACTGCATTGATGCTTTTTGATTAAAAATAATAATAATAGCCAAATAATGATGGGAAGGTCATATTTGCAAATCTAAGCTAAAATAACTACTGCATTGGGTCATCAAACTCACTTCCAAAGCAAAAGGGAACCAATAAAAGGAAGCAGAGGGATTCATCAGCAGAAGTCAGTTTTTATCAACATTACACTGCCCATGGAAATCTATTCCCACATTGTTTTTTGTATTTGAACTGATAAATATATTTGTAGGATTTATAATTTCTATAGGATTAGGTAAGTTACAATTATGCAACCATTATTTATTTATTAAAAGATCCATTGATTCCAGGTAAAAAAAAAAAATAATAGGACTTAGTAGGATGGTATCAATCAAGTAATACTTGTTTTGTTAATGTAAGAAAATAACATTCCTCATGGCCATTCTAGCAATTACAATTTTTAAATTAATGCTTTGGTTTCTCTTATTCCCACCCCATAATTTCTGGTCATTTGGAATTTGGAAAATGTACAAGAAGATTTTGAAACCATATTAAATTTTGTGTTTTTATTATTGAAGCTGCTACTTAATCCAAATAAGGCAGATTCAACACCAGATGAATGAATGAGTTAATTAAGCAGTCGTATTTATTTATCAACTACTGTGTGCAGAGCACATATCAATACTTGAGAGCAGAGTCAGTAAGAGCATCTAAATCAGGGTTGACATACATTTTCTGTAATGAGTCAAAGAGTCAATATTTTCAGTTCTGTGGTCTACTTAACTCACATTTTATTGCAAAAGTAGCCAACATGTAAACAAATGGGTGTGGCTGTTTTCAAATAAAATTTTATTTATAGAACTGACAGTGGTTGGATTTGGCCTACTTGTAATAGTTTATCATCCCCTGATCTAAATAAACAGAATAGAAACATACTCATCTTTGCAATGCTACAAACAAACAGTATTTTTTGTTTGTTTTATGTTTTTCTGCCTGGAACTTATTTTCAAAGGGTTTTAACCAGCTTGTGCTCCACTGGAGTATCCTATAATTTCATAGTGATTGAGAGGACTGTTAAGAGAAATGCAGTTTAAAAGTTCTTCAAGAACTCCTCCTCCAAATCCCAGCCCATGGTGACATTTTCTTTCTGGGATATGATTAATGAAATACAATCTTTAATGAGATTTATTTTTTATATTCTACTATAAACTTCAGAAAGAATAAAAAGTTTCCTGATGTTTTCCCATACAACCACTTTGTTTCCCATAATTAGCTAATCTAATATTCTAATTAAGCCCCATGAGCCTAGCATTATGCCATTTTTTTGGTAGAAAGTCTTCTGACATTTAAAGGGTTTTTAGTATCATTAGGGCATCAATACATAGAAATAAAAAATATTACAAGAGAATTCAGTGAATAAAATAAAGATCCTATCTAATAAAGAGGGAAAATGCTAATTGGCCCTCACGCCATCACAAAGATGGTGGTGCCCACAGCCAATAAGGAGGGAATATGCTAATTGACTGCCCCACCCTGAAAGATAAGGAGGGAATATGCTAATTGCTGCCCCACCCTCAAAGATGGTGGCACCCAAGCCAATGAGGGAATATGCTAATTGACTGCCCTGCCCTCAAAGATGGTGGTGCCCACAGCCAATAAGGAGGTAATATGGTAATTGACTGCCACACCTTCAAAGATGACGTCACCCACAGCCACAATATGGCCAGCAGGGGCGGGCAGTTGTGGGTGGTCAGGCCATCAGGGGAGGGCAGTTGGGGGCAACCAGACCTGCAGGGTAAGGCAGTTGGGGGTGAACAGGCTGGCAGGGAAGGGCAGTTGGGGGGGGCCAGAACTCAGTCCTAATAATAAAATCCTAGGTGGTGTCATGCCCTCATGCCATGCCCTGGTGCAACGTTGTCACAAGATGGCCGCCACAAGATGGCCTCCCTCACATCATCAGGGTAGTGCAGGGGTGAACAGGCTGGCAGGGAAGGGCATTTGGGGGCAACCGGGTTGGCAGGGGAGGGTAGTTGGGGACATTTGGGCTGGAAGGGGAGCAGTTAGGCATCACTTAGGCTGGCAAGGGAGTGGTTAGGGGGTGATCAGGCTGTCAGGCAGAAGCGGTTAGGGGCAATCAGGCAGGCAGGCAGGCGAGTGGTTGGGAGCCAGCAGTCCAGGATAGTGAGGGGGATGTCTGATATCCCCTGAGAGTTCCCAGATTGGAGAGGGTACAGTCTTGACTGAGGGACACCCCCCACACACACTCAGTGAACAAATTTCGTGCACCAGGCCTCTAGTATAATTATAACAAGGAAGTTGAGAATTCCATGTGGGAAATCCACTTCACTGAGCAAATAAGTTTGTAGATCAAACAAGCAACATCATATATGATCAATAAATACATGCTGACATGATGCACTGATTTACAGAAAAGCCAAGAACTAAAAACTGCTAAGAAATGTTATTTTGGTTCTTTAGTGAGTTGTTTTTATTCACTATCATTCTTTCTAGAAATGGTGAGTGTTAAAAGGAAGACAAGGTTCTCTTATAGAGATTTCTTCCTTTTCTCATAAATGTGAGTTTGTCTTACTCCTAATTTTATCACTAGTTCATGTGTCACATTCTCTGCCAACTACTAAACTGGGAAACAGTGGGTGAAAATCTGGCAAATCCTGAAATTTATTCAACAGAGTAAGGTGCTTTACAGAAACAAAAAAAGGGGGGGGGAGTATTTAAGTTTAGTTATGGAAAAGTGAGTAGTTACATTTTTTGTAAACTTAGGGGTGTTTTTTGACTGGAAAATTCATACCTAGTGGCCTTATAACTCTTCCTCTATTCAAGTTTTCTGGAACCCACTCCACCAAAGTTGCATTGTGTGTCATTTTTCCCTTCACTGTATTTTCTCTGGTGGTCTATACTTCCCCATGATATGAACTCCATCTCTATGAAGATGAATCCAAATTCTCTCCATTTTTAGCTTTCAACTTTTCTCTTAATTCCCAAATACAATTTTCAGCAGTTTATCTATATAATCACCGCAAACTTTCTCAAAAGAGGTAAAGTTGCTTTTCCTGTCTTGGTCCTTTAAGCTGGACCTACATACTCACCCTGGCCACTGAGACTCAATTACAGTATTTTTCCCTAGAAACTCCCCCTTTTTACTCTTGGCTCACATGTATTTGCTCTCTCTCTTAGGACCTAGATTCCTGACTTTATACTCTAGATTTGACACCTTCATCTGGTACTTTGGCACTCTACTTTGCAGTTGTGTACCCTGGCTTCATGCATAATTATCAGTTTTGTGTACTTCCTCAGGTTTTTACTACACCACTGTCTCAATGACAGTCTTCCCTTCCCATTCCAATCCCAAGTATAAGCCCGGAGGTGGAAATTCTTACAATGATAGCCCCCATGTGTGCAATTCTCCTAAGTTCCCCATCTTGGAATTCTCTTTAGAAAGTTTCTATTCAGAAACATTTGGGTCACCTCCATCCCTCTCATTCCACACCCAAGTGATGTTTCAGTGCTCTCAATTTGGTCTTCATAGTATATTTAACATTGCTTTCCTCTTTTGAATTCTCATTGCTATCACCTAAGGTTCTCACTCCAATAAGTGAAATGGCATCCTACCTAGTTCCCCTACTTCCACGTCTCCACCACTGAAATATAAGATGCATTGCTATAAAACAATCTCAGTCTAAAACTTCTTTAGCTTGTCTTAATTGTATTCTATAAAAGACTATGTGGAAAATCAAAACAAAGGAAGAATGTTCCATCAGTCTTCAATGACATTACATTATAATTATAAATCATAATTTATAATCTCTCCTATGTCCATGAATTCAATATACAATCTAATATGCACTCTTCTGTTTCTAAACATTTGCCCCTGTGTTTCATCTTCCCACAAACCTGAATCTCCCACATTTGCCTATTGAAACCTTCCCATTCTTCAAGACACAATGCAGGTGTCCCTTTATCAGAAAGGCTTTCTGATTTTTCAGTTGCAATTAAGATTGTTAACTAAACTGCTTGTTCCACGCCCTTCAAACTTTGTGCATACCTCTACCCAGCATGAATCACACTCCAACTTGCAGAAAACTTATTTGTCTCCATCACTAGATTATTGCTTTCTTTTATAACTCTCATGTTTTTCTCCATGGCCTTTAAGAAAGTGTTGAACACATCCTGGATTCTCAATAGATGTAAGTCAAATATATTAGAATTTCAGAACAAATAGCAGTAGGAAATGCTATCCCTATTTAAATCCAACAGCCCACCCTCTCTAATCTCCTCTACATCATTCTGTTTCCAATAAAAGTGCACAATTGCATCAAACTAGAGAAAAAAGGCACAAACATGTTAGTGATTTTTGCTTTTGAGACATATCCCAAAATGGTGTCCTGCAAGCTATCGGCCTATCAAAATGAGCAGGCATTACTAACATAGAGGCAAAGAAAATGACATCGATCTTCAAAGGTACCGATAGTGGACCAGTTAGAGAATAGATATTAACTTAGTCTAATTATCCTATATAATCCTATATAATAAAAGCCTAATATGCTAAGTGTCTGGTCGTCCGGTTTTGTTCAACCAATAAAAGCATAATATGCTAATGATATGCTAAGGCCGCTCAACCTCTCACTATGACGTGCACTGACCACCAGGAGGCAGACGCTCCGACTGGTAGGTTAGCTTGCTGCTGAGGTCCAGTCAATCAGGACTGAGTGAGATGAGTCAGACATGCCCTGGAGCTTTCCCTTGGCCCCTCTCTAGCTGGCCAACCACCCACATCCCTCCCCAGCCCCAATCGTGCACTGGTGGGGTCCTTCGGCCTGGCCTGTGCCCTTTCGCCATCAGGGACCCCACAGGGTATGTTGGAGAGCCGATTTCAGCCTAATCCAGGCCTCTAGTTTATTTTATAAAGAAGGAGCTTATTCATAGCCATTATGTTTAGGATGACACCAGCTCACCCTGACATTCATTCCGAAGAGACTTCAAGAGTGTTTGTGGACTGTAAATAAACCATGCCCCACATGTGTTACCATGACTTTAGTTTAAACCTGACAAAAATTATTCTTTTATGTATTGGTTTTGTGCAGAAACGTTAATGGGTCAGGAAAACTTTTGAAAATAATATTTTTGCTTATAATTGCTTTGATTTAGAAATTAAGAAATCCCACATTTATTTTTGTTTAGTAGATGGAAATACATATAACTTTTAGAATTCAGAATGTTTATTCAGCAAGAAGGGTTTAAGTGACCATGAATAATTTTTAGAACTTAAAAAAACATTCTAAAAAGATTATTTCTTAACTGTTTTCATTCTAAAAGTATGGTGATATTTGTCACTCATCCACTATTCACATTGCATTTATTAGGCAACTTCTATGTCAAATGAGTTTTAAAATGCAGCTACAGTTTACTCAGACTTCATCAACCTTTAAATAAATGCCAAGAGCACATAATATGCTTGAAACCTTTCTTCTATGTGTTCAAAGAAGACATTAATGAACTGAAGCTTCTGTATTCCTCAGATTCTGACAGTAGAATAAAGTATATTAACTCAGAGAATAATGGAAAGGATATTCACAACTGAATCCTGGAGAGTTTGTTCAAACAAAAGATGGAATATAGAAGTCAAAGTTGCTCATATTATCAGAGTTTTTGACACCTCCTTCACTCAAGCCTTTCTGAATAAACCAGGGTGGCCTGTTTCCACTAATCAGTCTGCTGTGATTTCTCTCTTGCCTCATCTCAACTAAAATTATGAGTTGTCTCAGTTTTATACAGGGTTAGTATTATTCTAACCATTTGTTTCATGAAATCCAGCAAAGACTCAATTAGGGCTTATGAGAAGAGAACCCCTTGTGCCCACTGTTCTCTCTGTATAAGAAATGAAAAACAAATGAAAAGCTGTGTATGTATATGGGAAAATGGATGCTCAAATTTCATGACAAGCTGGACTAAGTCTGAGTAAGAGATTGTGAAAACCTCTTGTATGATAGTCTATATTCTCTTTGGGTTTAATTCCACAAAGAACTAAACAACAAAAACTGCAACTCTTAAGCACTATGTATGAATCACTCCTCCTGGAAATATACTACACATGGAAATAGAACAATAAACAAGTCAAAATCCCATTCACAAGACAGTTAATTATAGTGAAGGAGATAAATATTAGTAGAAATGACTGTAAATTGTGGACGAATGGTAAATGCTCTAAATAAGAGTGGTGTAAAAATGCAATAGGAAGAAAGTATGGCATCCATGTGTGTGTTTTAGAGGGTTAAGATTTAGAGGTTTTAGTCAGGAGTTGGTGTTTAAACTGGATTCTAAATAATTACTATGATTTCAAGAAGTGAAGGAAGTCATTAACAGTAGAAATTTAAAACTTCTGCCATCATTGTATAATATATTTGACCCTCTTTACCCTTTATTATCTCCACAAAACCCCTCTCTCTGGTAACCACCATACCGTTATCTGTGTCTATGAGTTTTTGTTTGTTTTTCTAGTTTTTTCAACAACGCAATATACAAATGAGGTACCATAGAATTGTGCATTTGAAACTAATAGAATTTTATTAACCAAATAGAGGCCTGGTTCACAAAATTCATGCACGGGGGAAGGTCCCTCAGCCGAGCCTACACCCTCTTGCAATCCGGGACCCCTCAGGGAATGTCCGACTGCCACAGAGATAGGGCCTAAACTGTCAGTCGGACATCCCTCTCACAATCCGGGACTGCTGGCTCCTAACCACTTGCCTGCCTGCATGCCTGATCACCCCTAATTACTTGCCTGTCTGCCTGATGGCAATTAACCATTCTGCCTGACTGACTGATCACCCCTAACTACCTCTGACTGCCTGCCTGATCACCCCTAACCATTCTGCCTGCCTGCTTGATTGCCCTAACCACTCTGCATGCCTATCTCATCGCCCCTAACCATTCTGCTTGCCTGCCTGATTGCCCCTAACTGCTTGCCTGCCTGCCTGATCACCCCTGACTCTGCCTGAATGCCTGATTACTCCTAACCACTTGCCTTCCCGCCTGATCGCCCCCTAACCATTCTGCATGCCTTCCTGATTGCCCCTAACTGCTTGCCTGCCTGCCTGATCACCCCTAACCGCCTCTGCCTCAGCCACCGCTGCTGCGGCTTCGTCTGGAAGGACGCCCAGAATGACATCCAGAAGGCCGTTCAGCTGTCTGGTCTAATTAGCATATTATGCTTTTATTATTATAGACTTAGAGGCCCAGTGCATGAAATTTGTGCATGGGGGGTGTCCCTCAGCCCAGCCTGCATCCTCTCCAATCTGGGACCCCTTGAGGGATTGGGCTTAAACTGGCAATTGGACGTCCCTTTCACAATCCAGGACTACTGGCTCCCAACCACTCGCCTGCCTGCCTGATTGCCCCTAACCACTTCTTCCTGCCAGCCTGATCACCCCTTAACCACTCCCCAACCAGCCTGATTAATGCCTAACTGCTCCCCTGCCAGCCCATTTGCCCCTAACTGCCCTCCCCTGCCAGCCTGGTCACCCCTAACTACCCTTTCCTGCAGGCTTGGTTCCTCCAAACTTCCCTCCCTTTCAGGCCTGGTCCCTCCCAACTGTCCTCCCCTGCTAGCCTGATCGCCCACAACTGCCCTCCCCTGCCAGCCATCTTGTGTTCACATGGGGCGGCCATCTTGTGTGTTGGAGTGATGGGCAATTTGCATATTGTCTCTTTATTAGATAGGATGTCACCCAATAAAAAAGAGTAGACATTTAGAAGCAATTTCCAAGCAAAGGGGATATAGTAAGAAAAACAAAACTAAACATAGAGGCTTTAAACTGTTATTTCTCTTCAAGTAAGAAAGAAGAGAACAAATAAATTTCATAGATTATTTCCATCTGCTTTACAGAAGGAATTGAATCTGCTATCCTGAAACTATGTAAGATGCTATTCTAATATACATATGAAGTATATGCTGAATGCCCCCGTGCAGTGAAAATTCAGGCTGAATTATCAATTGTTTTAAAGTATGACAGTATTCTTCTCTTTTCAAGCCTATAAAATGAATTTTTTAAATAAAGAAATACTGGGTGGATAAGACATTTGGTGCTACTAAAAACCCCAATAGTGTCCATGGTCTACTTAGATTCCCAGACAACATAGGCCCTCCTTGCTCCTAATGGGTGATAGCTCACAGTGCATGAAGAGTGAAAAAGGATGTTATAGTCACTAAACATCTGGACTGAGAAACTTTGATAGAAGCAAAATAAGCAAAAACATGTGCACTTCCCAGCTGTGAGCATGTTAAATCAGCCTAACTCTTACATTTCTGATTTGTAGGGAAGCGAAGAATCTCCTTAATGTAAGCTCATGCATTGGATACACTGTGTTGACACTATAAGTTCTTCTAGTTGTGTAACAGAATATTTTATAAGATGTAAAAGCTTATGAAAAATTCAGGTTTTAATGATTATTTAAATTCATTTAGATTTCTCAGAATAAAAATTGTCAAACCAAAATGAAACCATGTATATGACCAATTCTTATAATTTCCATGTATGCCAAATCTTTTAAAAATATTTCTTTTGGTTAATCCCTATGCATATATGCATAGTCCATGGACAGAGACAATAGTGTGTTGAAGGCCTGGGGTAGGGTGGGAACTGGGTGAAGGGGGAAATGGGGGACATCTGTAATACCCTCAACAACAAATATAAAGAAAAAATACTTCTTTTTAGGGAATTTGTAGAGTTAAAATTTTCAGAAAAGTCAAAAATTTATGAATAGTAGAATGAAACAGCAAGATGCATAAATATTATTATTATTCTTTAAGAGGGAAAATATGCTAAAATAGAACATTGGGATATTTCCCCATAAATCTCTGAACCCTTCAAATTTGAGTAAAGTCATATTGAAATAAAACAGAAATATGCAGGTCTAGCTTAATACCAACATGCCTGAACATATCTTCCAAATAGTATGCGATCAGAGCTCTCCTCTATACGGTCCTTTAAAAGATAGTATGGTATAGCCAAGCCTCAGAAAAAGGGTAGGAGTATTAGGATTTAACAAGCAGGCATTTTGCCAGGTAGTTGGACAAGATTATAAAAACCTCCCAGATCAGTTTACTCAGGCACAGATTTAAACAAGAATTAAATGAAATAAAATAGGTATTGTGCTAATTTAATACTTGGCACATAGTAGGGATTCATTAAATGTTACTGTATTCTGCAATACAGTAACAAATAGAGAGAGTTGAGTTGGTGCAAAAAGAGCATTTGGCTCCGTTTACAGAGAATGAGTCAGGCACAGGATTATAGCTCAATAACTATAAGGAGAGTTGCTTGCAGACCACCTTTCTTTCTCAAACCTCAACACAATCTTTAGTACACTGTTCAAGTAGGTTTACAACGTAAATGTAAACATGTCCTGTTTGTCCATGAATCTACATATTTCTTGACTCAATTACTTTCTTTTTGAAAGGATTTGGAATAAATTTTCATCAATCATTCATATCTAAAGTACTGTCTCTCCTCCCTCCCCCCCCCCCCCAATGTAACCTAAAATGTTTCTATTATCTTTGGCAGAACATATGCAACCTACCCATCTTAATTGGAATTACCCGTCCTTTTTAGTTCAAATGTTTAAATTATGAATGGTTAAAAAGTTAGAACTATATCTGTAGAACATAAATTCTGGATAGTTATATTATAATAATAATGACTATTATTGTTAACATAGGTGTCTCCAACATCTTATATCTTATTGAAACCTATCAAGCTAAACAAAGCTGCTGTTCCGTTGGAAAATGGGAATAAGTGGTGAAGTGAGAAAAGAATGTTTTTTCTTTGGGGAAGTAGGAAAGAGTATGATTTTTTTATTTCTGTTTAACCTGGGTATCCTAGGACTTTCTTGGATTTCATGAGACTGTAATGTAGCAGATAGACAGACGTAATAAGTATAAACTCAAAACACTATTTAGAAAAAAGACATTTCAGGCACCTTGTAAACAAGGGAAAATTGCACTAAAGTCTGTTTCTGCTTCTCAAAGAAATGTTTATGTCCTTGTGTAATAATTTACAGTTTCTCTTTCAAGCAAGAAAATTGATCAGATAGCACACCATTTCTTCAAAAACTGGAATGCACACATACAAAATGAAATGGTGATCAATGACTACAGTCAATAAGATGGCCAATAATATTACTGGACATAGTGGAAAGTTATTTGTAGCCACTAAATCAGTGTTTCTTATTCTTTTCTGTCCTGTTTCTTCCACCCAGTAGCATGCATCTAGTTGTATTAGAAACCCAAGCATATTTTTTATAAGACATTTCCTCTTTTTAACAAGTTTGTTTTAAAGTAATCTGCAAAAGTAAACAAACCCCCAAAACTCCATTTTACCTCCTTCCAAAATGTGATCTTTAGAAATTACCAGATTCACCATTTTACTTCCAACTTTTCTTCCCTTAGTTCATTAATGTTTTTAAAGTAAGGGAAAGATGGCATCTTGTTTTTCCCTTACACTAAAGCACAATTAGGAAGAGAAAAGCCAGCACCATTTATCTTCACACTCCCTTACCACTTAGTGTAAGATTTGTGAACTGTAATACTGCAATCAAAGCAGCATTTATCATGTTTTTATTTGAAACCTTAATGAAGAATAAAAGAAGGATAAGATGTTCCATAATATATTTAGGAAACATTTGAAAAAGTTAATGAAATCTGGCTCCAGAGAAGAATTTATTATAGACAACTGCAGTTGGAGCTGAACTTAAAAACATTCAAATGAGGATTTAGCATTAAATTTCAGAGACTTGAATTATCTTGATAGTAGGTGAAAACCAGCATTATGACATAAATTATTTAAGCAAAGTGTCAAGCGTTTCTATTTCTATCCCTTTTATTACAAACTTGTTTACTCTATGTGAATGCTAACACATGAGATCTTGAGAAACAAAATGGTCACAAATGTTTATGATTCAAGCACCCCCGTTCACATGTCTAAGATGGACTGAAAAGGCAATGTAAGTAGGAAAATAGATCGTAGGACACCTTTCCACCTGTATCACTAAAGGCTCTTCTTAACTAG
This sequence comes from Myotis davidii, assembly GCF_000327345.1. Taxonomy (NCBI): domain Eukaryota; kingdom Metazoa; phylum Chordata; class Mammalia; order Chiroptera; family Vespertilionidae; genus Myotis; species Myotis davidii. The sequence continues at coordinate 302,166 of NW_006283544.1, forward strand.
ATGACATATCTCTCTAACACCCTACTGCAAACCTTCCATTACATTCCTGTTTCCCTAATCTCACTAGGATTGTTAGGGGATTCTCTGAGTAATAAGACAAGCAATTACTATAATGCAGTCTCAACACTAGCTGGTCAACGAGATAAACAAACAATGTACTTAACTCAAATAGCTCCATTGCCAGAAAGGGAGTTTTATGTTTGCACAGAGTGAGAAGATGCAGAAGAAACTGAGTTTAGAAACTTTGCAAGAGAGCCCCTTTGTTTATTTTCATTGAAGATTTGGCTCGGGTGAATATTTAGGAAAACAATACTAATGCTGCTGCTTCAGAGAATCCTTGGAGAAATCTAATAAATATCTGATTAAATTTGTCTCCTACATAATTACATCAAAGTCAAACTTGTTTAACTTTTTCTATGCTTGGTTATTGCTCCACAACCAAAAATATGTTAATTGGCAAGCTAGCTTCTAATGTACTTATACCACTCGTGGTTCATTAAGTTCAAATTTTATGATGCAACTGAAGAGAGAATGAAACTATTTTTTAAAAAGTTAATTCAACTTTGAGGTTTTTTATTTTAAAGGAAGGCTTTTAATACTTCAATTACATAGTTATTTTTAAAGAATATCAATTTTTGGAAGGTAGTATATGTCCATAGAAGTATCCTCTATATCTCTAGACATTAAACAATAGAGTTAAGAAAAATTTAAAATATGAGACACACCCTACCCTACTCACCCTGACAGCATTACAAAAGAACTTTTTCTTGAGAATTTACCATAGGGAAAAGTTCTTCACACTACAATAGCCTTCTCCAACTCTTTCACTGGTTACATCTCTTGAGCATACCTTTAAAGAACTTCTTCCAATTTAACATAAAATACAAGAAATAAAAAAATACAAAAAATGCTTTTAAAAGTAGGAACTCAATGCATTGCATCGCTATATATATTAGTATATATAAATTTTTAAAATCTATAACTCCTAAGTTTTTCTGAACATACCAAAGAATTTCTATATGCAAATAAAACATGATGTTAAAATGGAAATTACCCTGTTGTCTTAGTTTCGAATAAAGCCATAAAGTCAAATCAAATGGTGTTTGGTGCTCACACATTTTTTAGTAATGGTGCCAAAACATCTATGCACAATTTGCTAAAGGATGATGCCAAATCTGACACAATGATATTCAACCAGTGTGCCATAGAAGACACACTGGTGTGTCACAGGAATTTTTAAACTATGTAATACCTGACTATGTAGCCAGAAGCACTGATCTTTTTTTCCTTAGATTTTCAACTAAACAATGACATCTAACACAATAGCCATCTGGTGTGAATGAATCAAAATTATACCTTTTTTTCTGTAAAATCGGCAAAAGATACATTTTTTGGTGAGCCTCAGAATTTTAGTTATTAGTTTACGTGTGCCATGAGATAAAAAAGGTTGACAATCAGTGCCATAGACTATTACCACCTTTAGGATATAGAGAAAGGGTTGTGACTGATAAAGGTATATCGGTAGAAAGGGTTTCTTAGAGAGTTTTATTGTCAGAGTACTGTGCTAAACTAAGAAACAGTGCTGCTCTGGGAATAGTCTACATATCCCAGAGTCTAACTGAATAAGGAAGCTTATCATTCCTGTGGGCCACATCTGTAACCAATAGAAGGGTGGAGGTTTGGGTCACTTCAGAAGGGCCTTGCCAGTGAGGAATGCTTGAAGGTATGACACAGTCCTTACAAGGATGGAGGAAAGGAATCCAGAACCATATGGAGAGTCGTAGGTAACCAGCACAGGAACCATCAACCTACCATGGAGCACAGGTGGAAGATCCCTATAGAGATTGCTGAGATGACCTCAGATCATCATGCACACACACAAAGGGCCATTGAGCACCCACCACTCCAGGAGGGCATAAGTAACAGATTACCACTATACATTCCAGACTTTTTATGAACCTTGTCTTGCTTCCCTCTCCACCAAGAGGTTGCACAGTGAGAAGGGTGAAAATCATGAAGAAGCACACAACAAAATCATCCCCATTGAAGTTTTTCCCAATCTGAGCTAGGTTTAGATTAGGGGAAGGTTGAAGCTTCAATTTTTATGAGAATAATTTTGATATTAAATTGGACTAAACATAACTAAACTAACAAAAACTTAAAGTCCCTGGAAAGGCTATGGGACTGGCCTAGGCTTTCATCCATGGACAGGCAAGGAGGAGTCTACAAAACAGAATAAAATGAGTTGTCCTGAAAAAAAAAAATAAACTCTGTGAGTTCAGGTTATACGATCTGTTATACAAGTTTTGAGATGAATAGCCAACGAGAGCTGAATTAATCTGTATAACAGGGAGAGAGGAATTTGAAGTTTATAAAGGGAAATGAAAGAGGGGGAGAGAAGGCAGGGGAATTGGCTCATTATGGGGGAAAGGAGACAGAAAGCAAAACCATTGTTGGCAGGGCTACTAAGAAGGGCTTGATAGAACAGAAAGTAAGGTCAATAAGAATTTCCATATTGTTTTCTTTGAGGTGTATGATAACTAGCCTCTCCTTTCTTCTACAAAATCTCCCATAAGGAAATCCGTATGAGTGGAATGTTTTACCAGAACTTGAAGAGATGAAGTGCCTCAATGTTCAGTCACTGTGGAGAAGGTAAGTCATCAATATTAGGATGGATTCACATAAGAATATATTCTAAAAAAGTCTGGTCTTTAAGCAGGCTCCCTAGCAAAGAGGAAGCTTCTTTTGTGGATTCTACAATTTGTCTATTTAGCTTACCAGATTTTATTTATCCTTGTTTGTTAATATTTCTCATCAACATGCATTCGATTGTGATGATGATGATGATGATGATGATGATGATGATGATGATATGATGATGGTGGTGGTGGTAATGGTGATAATGAGGTTGATGACAAAGACAAGTCCTACCATTTTTGAATGGTTACTGTGCTAAATGTTTTTTATTAATTATTTTACCTAATCCTCACAATAAACATATAAAATAGGTGTTATTGTCTCTATTAGATGAATTGAGCCTCATAGAGATCTGATAAATTTTTAAAAATATTTTTATTGATTTTTAGAGAGAAAGGAAGGGAAAGGTAGAGAGAGAGAAACATTGATCAGTTACCTTCTGCAACATACTGTACTGGGAATCAAGCCTGCAACCTGGGAATTGAACCCATGATATTTGGTGCACAGCCCAACACTAAACCAACTAAGCCATACTGGCCAGAGAAGATATTTGATGCTACTCAGATATTAAATGTTAGATACAAAATTTGACATTGTTTTTATAACACATAGTAAACATTCAATTTCATCTGAATTTCCTCCATAAAGGTAATTCTTACAAATGTAATATACAACAATGCTCTATTTCTTTTCTTCTGTCTACTTTTGATTTAATTTTCTTTTTTTTTCTAGTTTTCTAAGCTAAGATTATTGGTCTTAAATCTTTTTAAACTATGCATTCCAAATTATATATTTCCTCTAAGCCAGTGGTTCTCAACCTTCCTAATGCCGTGACCCTTTAATACAGTTCCTCATGTTGTGGTGACCTCAACCATAAAATTATTTTCATTGCTACTTCATAACTGTAATTTTGCTACTGTTATGAATCATAGTGTAAATATCTGATATGCAGAATATATTTTCATTGTTACAAGTTGAACATAATTAAAGCATATTGATTAATCACAAAAACAATATGTAATTATATATGTGTTTTTCAATGGTCTTAGGTGACCCCTGTGAAAGGGTCGTTCGAACCCCAAAGTGGTCGCAACCCACAGGTTGAGAACCGCTGCTCCAGAAGCTTCCACAGCACAGCCGCTCATGTGCTCAGTGCTCCAGCAGCGGGACAGTCCCTCACCTCCAACTCCCCCTTAGGAAGGAAGACCTGTGCCTTACCCAAGTAGGTCAGGACTCCCTAAATCAGAGGTTCTCAACCTGTGGGTCGTGACCCCTTTGGGGGTCAAAGGACCTTTCACAGGGGTCGTCTAAGACCATCGGAAAACACATATATAATTACATATTGTTTTTGTGATTAATCACTATGCTTTAATTATGTTCAATTTGTAACAATGAAAATATATCCTACATATCAGATATTTACACTACGATTCATAACAGTAGCAAAGTTACAGTTATGAAGTAGCAACGAAAATAATTTTATGATTGAGGTCACCACAACATGAGGACCTGTATTAAAGGGTCGAGGCACTAGGAAGGCTGAGAACCACTGTTCTAAGCACTGTTTGCCTTGTATTCCACAAATTTTAATAGGTTACATTTTATGGTCCTAAATCTGGTCTATCTTGGTAAATATTCCAAGTGAGCTTGAGAAAAATGTATGCTGTACTGTTGTTGAATGTCAGTTAGATCCAGTTGACTGATGGTGCTGTTCAGTTCACTATGTTCTTACTGATTGCCTGCCTGTTGAATCTGTCAGTTACTAAAAGAGGAGTGTTAAAGTCTCCAATTATAATAGTGAATTCTCCTTTCAGGTCTATCACTTTTTGCCTCACATATTTTTGATGCTCTGTCATTAGGCACATATCCTAATACATTATGGGTTATTGTGTCTTCCTAAAGGTAGGGCATTATCATATGTAATGCCCTACCTTTTTCTGGATAATTTCCCTTGCTTTAAAGCTTTTTTTTTTTTTTTGTCTGCAATTAACATAGATACTCCAGCTTCCTTTTGATGAGTTTTAGCATGGTATATTTTTATTTATCTCTTTACTTTTACTCTATCTATCTCTAATAATAAAAGTGTAATATGCAAATTGACCGAACAGCCAACAGCAGAAAGACAGTCCAGACGACCACGCTATGACACCCACTGGCACCAGGCCAGCCAAGGCAGGTGCGATGTGATTGGTTGGGGACCCAGCCATTGACCCATAATCGCCCTGCAGAGGGATGCCCAGGCCAGTGGCCAGCAGGGCAATCGATCAATCGGGGGGGGGGGCTCCATGATCACCCCAAAGAGGAAGGCCCAAGGCTACCCTGCAGCAGTGCTGTGGCAGGTGGGCGGGGCCTCCCTCTGCGGGGGTGATCCATTGAGGAGCCCTGGCAGGGTGGGCAGGGCCTATCTGTTTGGGGTGATTGATCAAGGGGCTCCTGGACTGTGAGAGGGCACAGGCAAGGCTGAGAGATGACCCCCCCCCCACCCATGCCGAGTGCACGAATTTTGTGCACCAGGCCTCTCGTTCCTTATAACAATGATGTCATTTATTTAATGTATTCATAGTCAACAATCATCAAATGCATGGTTTCTGTTACTCTTTTGAACACTTTTATTTGTTAGATCAATTAAGAATAAGAAAAACAAAAGGTTTTATTTTACTTACATTTATTACTCCTATAATGTGCTTCTTACTTTATGTAGATCCTAGTTTCTATTACATGTTCCTTCTTTCTGAATATTTTAAGTTTTTCACAAGGTTGGTGTTACTGGTGCCAAATTCCCTCAATTTTTGTTTGTCTGAGAAAGTATTTCTCTTTCACCTTTGAAGGGCAATTATGCTGGATACAGAATTCTAGGTTGGTGTTGTTTTTTTTCTTTCAGCACTTCAAATATTTCACTCCACTAGTCTCCATTGCATGATTTCTGATGAAAAGCCTAATGTTATTCTTATCTTTGTTTCTCTATAAGTAGGGTATTTTTTGTCTTCTGGCTTCTTTCAAGATTTTCTTTATTAATTGCAGTTCAAATGTGATATACCTATGTGTAGAGGTTTTGATATTTTATAACTTAATGTTCTCTGAGCTTCTTGTGTCTGAGTTTCCTGGCTCTATCATTACTTTGGAAAAATTTTGTCATTATAATTTCAAGTATTTTTCTCTTTATTTTTTTCTCTCTTTCTTTCTTTTTCTCCTTTTAGTATTCTCATTACACTTTAGTAATTATTCCACAGTTCTTGGATATTTTGTTCCATCTATTCTATTCCTTTTCTTTTTGCCTTTTATTTTGGAAATTACCAATGACATATCTTCATGCTCATTGATTCTTTCCTCAGCTATGTCCAGTCTACTGATAATTCTGTTAAAGGCTTTCTTTATTTCTATTACAGTATTTTTTATTTCTAGCATTTTTTTTGTGAAATTGCTGCTCACCATCAGCATCCTGTGTGCCCTTAACAAATGTTAACTTTTAAAAGTTACAACAAGCCTTTATATATTAAACATAGATATTTTAAATTTCTAGTCTAATACTTTCAAAATATCTATTGTATCTAAGTTGGGTTCTGATACTGTGCTTTTTTGCCTTTTAGCATGCCTTGTATTTTGCTGTTAAAAACTAGACATGATGTATTAGGTAAAAAGAATTGAGGTAGATAGGCTTTTAGTATGAGGGTTTCGTGTTTTTTCTAGTGAGTTAGATCATGTTTCCTCTTTGCTGTAGCCAGAGGTGCCTGTTTGCTGGTGTCAGAGGTTAAAATTTTCTCTAGTATGCTGTTTTCCAAGGTTGTCCATCAGTTTCCCTAGATACTCCTTAAATAGCCTTTGAGGCTTACAGTTTTTAAGCTGTAATACCCTGTTATTATATAGGATATGTGTGTGTGTGTGTGTGTGTGTGTGTGTGTGTGTGTAAGTATGGGCAGAGATGTTTCTCTAGTCCTATGATTAGGTCTCAGTCTCTCAGTGAGACTAAAATGGGTATTTCTGTTCCCCCACAATGAAAGATGCGGGGGGGGGGGAGTATAAGGGGCTGAACAGGAAATCTATTGGAAATGGCAGAGATTTTATCTTAGGAGTTGCGGAGTGGTGGTATAAATTGAAGGAGTAGATTAAAGGAGTTGTATTGGGAAATTACTTTCTACTCCTATGAAGTCATTAATTCAATAAGCCAGTTACATTTATAATAAGGTCATAATCATCAAATATGAGGACTGGGTTTAAGTTGATTGCATTACACAAGTATCTGGGTATACAGAAGCCTTAATAGTGCTAGATCTTTTGCATCTAATGTGTGAAATAAAGCCCCGGTACTTCTAGGTCTAGTTTGACTCCCTGGGACCAATTCTGGCACAGGAAATAAGTGCTTCCTTTATGGGGTAAGACTGCCAAGCCATCTTTAAACAGATGGCTGTTATTTTATTATTCAACATAACTTCCCTTGATAACTCTCTCTCTGACAATTATTGCAGCAGATACAGTCTTTTATTTGGAGAAAAATTTTGAGATAGTTTTTGAAAAACAGTATCCAGAGGTATGGAAGATTTCTTTCTATTTTTTTATTCACCTATCCATCTGCCCCTGAAATTAGGTTGGAGATCAACAACAAATGATTCCCGTCATTGATAAATTACAAGAGATTACATCTCCATCTCCACGAATTATCTTGGAGCCTTAGTACTAGTACTGACTATCTCAAATGTTTTTTGGAGTAGGGTAGGGATAGCTACTTTAGATGACAACTAATTGACTAGATAGCTATGTAAAATTGACTCTTGAACAACACAGTCAAAAGTCCCCATGTAACTTTTAATTCCCTAACTCCTAAAGGTCTACTGTTGACTGGAAACCTTATCTGTAACATAAACAGTTGATTAACATATATTTTGTATGTGATATGTATTATATACTGTTTTCTTACAGTAAAGTAAGCTAGAGAAAATAAATTGTTACAATCATAAGAAAGAGAACATACATTTATGGTATTTATTGAAAAAAATCTTCATGTACATAAGTGGACTCACAGTTCAAACCTGTGTTTTTTAAGGGTCAAATGTACATGTTACAATGAAAACCTAGGCTTTCACCATTGAAATAAATAACTTTATCTCCCATCTAATAAAGAAATCAAAGTTTTTAAACAGAGTAGTACAAGAGGAAGCTGGTATCATGACACTTTATTTATTACTACCTCTGAGCTTTTCTAGTTCCAGGTAGACTTTTTCTTGGATAAAAATTCCTTACACAACGTAAAATAAAGCCATGGTAACTTTAGGTTGTTTCATCCTACAGCTAGCCATCCCAGAGGAAGACAGTGCCACTTTTACAATGATTCCAAAAGAAGTCCTGGGGAGGACTTTGGCTCATCATGGAGCTGGTGTCTAGAGCTGTAAGTGGTGTCAACCCCACCTGAACTATAAAGACTAAAGATGAGAAAGTGGTGCTGATCCAAAGAGACTCTTATTAAATTAAAAATTTATGTTCACTCAGAAGGAAAATTTTTGCTATCTTCCATTTAAACATGTTCTTTATCATCTGTTCATCCTATCTCTTTCCCACCATTAAACTTATTAAATGCATCCCAGAGCCATCCACTGAATGATATCTCCTGCAACGTAGCTTTCAAAGAAATTTCAAAACATTTCTCAAAACTTGGAGGAAGACACAGAATCTCAGGGAGTGACAGGACCTTGTATCACCCTCGACTGCATCACTTCTCTCTTTATAGTTTTCGAGGTCATCACATTGTAGTTTAGTGCAGGTTCTGACTCATCTCTATTGGGACCCTGATAGCATCTTTTCATGTTCAGTCTTTGGTAATTTAAGTGAAATCAGAGACTGATTTAGGGGCTACTTCAAGAACATTAGCTCAAAAATTTTGGATAGACAATGAATTGTAAAGAAACACCTGGGAAATCTTCATGATACTGAAAATTCAGGCATCATAGGAGTAAAAATATGATTTTGCCTTTCAGATTAAAGTGAGCTTGATTGACCATGTGTAAGACCAACAGATTTAAAAGATCTGTGCATAGTAATCATATATTCCAGGTATTAATGGTCAGGTGAATTTCAAATATTCTATTTCATTATCCTAATAAGTATACGCATATTGTCAATATATCTGGGGCAGGGACTCATACAATATGGTCCCCAAAATTATATCTAGATCCTTATTGGTAATTTTATTATATCAGAAGTTCCAACATCCCCCGACTGCAGTTACCAGGGAAATCATGGCCCTTACTCCTAAAGAAAATTTAAAATGTTTCTGGGAAGGAAAATGTCACCCAGCTGTACTTGATGGTAATTATCCAGATTTTCTAGACCGTGGCATCATACTATGATAGACATGTTTGGTGTCATCTCCTGACTTAGAGAAAAGGTTAAAAGGAAAGATTTGTGACAGAGTACACAGGTGAGTTAAATATTTGCAGACAAGAACAAAAGAATGAAGTTGAACTTAAGTGTCTTATCAAAATTATTCTACCTTGGCTGTATATTTGAATTACCTGAGAGCTTTGAAAAATTAACGACTTTTTTCTTCCTTTCCAGTCCAGACAAATTAAATCAGAATTAGGGGGATGGGAACCTGAAAACCTTCCCAAGTGATTCTAATGATCCATCAGTGTGGAAAACCAAGTTTTGAGAAATGTACAAAAGTAATATCTAAAATGTGTGTTAAGCTAAATATCAGTGGAATTATCAAATGAAGAAGAGAAGACTTGAGTAAGCTATTTGCTATCATTTATTAAACATGTATGTATGCATATGCACTATGCTACTCTCTAAATATAACTGTGAGGTAGGAATAATTATCCTCTTTTGACAACAGAAAAAGTTGGTTAACAGCTTAAGTGGCTTGAATAAAACCACATTATTAGTAAATAGCACAGCCAGGATATTTGATTGATGCTAAAATATTTATTGATGGTAGTGTCGGTATCTTACTCATCTTTCAATCTCTTCCTCTTCCTATTGCTCCCACCTCCACCCTCTAGAAAAGCATCTACTCTACAACAGTGGTTTTGTAAAAGGTCACTTGATTAAACACAACGGACTATGAGTGTCTTACACGTATGAGGCAGTACATTTTTTTCTCCTATAATCTACTTCAAATCATCAGCCAAGGCAGCCTAGAATAAGATAGAATTTTGGTTCTTTCCCTGAATTTTAGGCCTTGGCACACTATTATAACTAGGATGGGGAAGAAGACCAGTCAGTTCCAGGTTAGTTAAGGTCTTGAACATTGGCAGAGACAAGAGCACAGCTAAGGAACAGGCAAGAAAGATGTGAGTTCAGAAAGTAGATTCAAGGCCAGAGATCAGTTCAAGTGTAAGTCATGAGTCAAAATAAAGTTAAAGTGAGATAAAGATTTCACCAGGTAGGTGAAAAGCAGTTATTTTCTTTAAGTAATCTGAATTAAGATACCATAGGAATCAGTGTCAGGGGCCAAAGAACCCAGAATCAACAGAGGTGCTTTGTACATGAAAACTGTGCAGTAAACCAACAATTGGGATGCACAGTGTTGGACACTGGGAGATTAGGTTAAATAATATCCTATAGATCAGTGATTTTCAACCTTTTTTCACCTCATGGCACACATAAACTACTAAACTTTAGTGGAATACCAAAATACACATTTTTGCTATTCTAACAAAATAAAATAGGCATAATTTTGATTCGTTCACGGGTGGCAATTATTGTGTTGGCTGTTGTATTTTTATTTGACAGTCTAAGGGAAAAGAGGTCAGTGCCCCTGACTAAATAGGAATTGCATGTTTTAAAAATTCTTGGGCACACCAGTGTGCCTTTTGTAGCACACCAGATGAAAGTCGCTGCTATAGATATTTCACAAGTAACTATGTGCAAGCCACTGGGAACTGAAATGCAAATGCAAAGATGAATAAGACACACTTTATCCCTAAGGAGGGAATAAACTAATAGAGGGACATAAGAGAAAGGTGTAATGGGAGTACCTATGTGGGAGATAACACTGAAAATTTAAGGGTGTTCAAGGAAGTTATTACAAAATGTTTCATGAAAGAAATGAAATTTTAAAAATATGCTTTGAAGAATAAGATTTTTATAGGTACACTGAAAGGTGAAATGGGAATGTTTAAAAGGTAGATGTTTAAAGGGTCCTGTTAAACTAAATTTCAAGGACAGGACCCGATTTTGGAGAATTGATATTGCAAATAGTTGGAAAGTATCAGGAGTATGGCTGATTTACCTGGACATCAGACTATTTCAATACATACAGAGAATGCATGGGAAGCAGAGGCAAATGCTAAGATTCTTTTTTTGCAGGGACTGATTTATCTCTCCAGGACAGCACATACAAGGGACTCAAGAAAGCTTGACAAGTGGATTTTTGTTAGTGATCAGAGAACATGTGAGGACATTCCAAATTCAATGTTACATGTTACTCAGCACTTTTGGGTTTTTAGCCACTGAAAACACTAACAATAAAACATTTTGGGAAGGACATGTGTATTTTAGAGAAACAATCCCTTCAACATGTTGAAAATAATGTATTCCTTTTTCTGTGTCCTTAGCTTTTGAATGAGTTTAGTGTCTGATAGGTTAACAACCCAGGGAGTTGCTTAAGCCTAAGCAATTTGAACTAACAGTAGAGATTTTTTTTACACTGGCCTATAACTTTCAATCATAAATCAATCTATTAGCACTGCAACAATAAAATATTTCAATACAACCTTACTATATGGTTATATCCTGATTAACAGTGTGAACGTTCTAAGTGGTATTTTAATGATATGACTGATCTCTTCCTAGGATATTTTTTATTCTAAACATTGTTTTTGCATGTTTAAAGTGGATATCATCATTAGGGGTTCTCGGTCATTATAAATTAGTTGTGTGTCAGGAGACTCTTAGCCTTGTGCTACAAATATGGACAGTTTGGATACCATTTTTCTCTCAGATATTGAGAAGACTTTTCATATTTTGTTATGTCACAGCAATCTCAAAATTGGTAGCAAGTTCTTTATGTGTTACCGTTGAAAAAACAGCAGGAACCTCAGTTTGATGCCAAATGGTAGCCACTCAATCATTTGCCATTTGGCAAAGAGTTTCATCCATTATGGTTGTGCTTTAGCAACACTATGATTACTTTCCAATTTTCTAATTCTAAACGTCTAGGAGACCTAGGTTACTATAGAAATTACTTCTCCACTTATGTACAATTTATCTCAGCTAAGTTATTTCATGTAAGAGATCACAAATGTGATCATTGTCAAACTACAGTCATAATATTTCTTGCAAAATATTCACATGTCTAGAATTCTACTCTTTGTATAAAGTTACAACTTATATGACCAAATTTTTACAGTAGTACACTTGTAAAGTTCAGTCAGAGAGGGGCTTCTCAAACTTTGGTGTGCCTTCTAGTCACCTAGAAAACATGTTCAAATGCAGATTGTGATTCAGTAGCTCTGGGGTGGGGCCTGGGATTCTGCATATAATAAGCTCCAGATAATGATGATGCTTGTTGATCTTCAGATCATGCATTGAGGAGCAAGGAGATAAAGAATATATTTTATTGTACTTTAGAAATTTTAGAGGACTTAAATGATAGTTCCTGTTTGATTTTTGAAAATATAGCAAAGTTTTACATTTTTCTTATTTAAGTTGATCACAAAATAAGTTAATAGTACAAAGATACATATGACTATATCAATTTGGAAACTAAGAAAAATGCAGGTTAAGTGACAAAGTAGAAAACACCATAGGGTCACATCTCTTTATCACATTAGCACTCAGAGATCAATGATGTATTCCACTTGGAATTTTTAGAACAGTGTATATTACAGGTAGAAATTCTGCTGTTATAGTCTCTTCAATGC
>NW_006283544.1:314766-319378 GCF_000327345.1 Myotis davidii
AAATAAATATCTCTAGTAAAGAAAATGTTTATTTTGTAATACAAAAAATATGGAGTTCTTTAAGAAATATTTTTCTTTGGGCCCAAAATTTAAATGTAGAATGCTGATTTTCGTAGTATATAATGACCCAGGCTGGTGCCTGACTTTAAGCATATTATTTATTACTAGAGGCTCAGTGCACAAAATGTGCACATAGGGGTGGGGGGCTTTTTCAGCCCGGCTTGCACCCTTTTGCAATCTGGAACCATTGGCTCCTAATCACTTGCTTGCCTGCCTGCCTCATCACCCCTAACCGCTCTGCCTGCCTGCCTCATTGCCCTTAATTGCTCTCCTGCCTGACTGCCTGATTGCCCCTAAATACTCCCCTGCCTGCCTGATCGCCCCTAACTGCTCCCCTGCCTGCCTGATCGCCCCTAACCGCCTCTGCCTCAGCCCCTGACACTGAGACTTCGTCCAGAAGGCCATCCAGAAGGTTGTTCAGCTGTCCAGTCTAATTAGCAAATAATGCTTTTATTATTATAGATTATTCAAGAGTAAAGTGTTATTTCTACAAGGCTAAGAATATTTTGCAACACCAATTCTTCAAAACTAGGTAGAAATGTACAGGTTTGACCTCAGACTTTTTGAACACTGAGTAGTCTTCTCCAAGGAATCATTTACAGAGTTTGAATCAAGGCCCTCTTCTCAGTGTAACTGGAGGGACCCATGTAAAAACACTGAAACTGACAAATTATGAGTTTGCCAATCACAGATTTCTTTGCTGAGACTACAATGTCTAGCTACATGCTTCAACTTGTTATTTTTTGTAACCATGTTTTCAGTGACTCAAATTGAAAATGTAAGCAAGATAATAAAAATAAACAGATCAGCCCTTGCATCTTCAAGCTGGAATAGCAGTAATGATATTTTTACTGCTGGTTTCATAGCTTAATTCTGGTAATGTCATCTCCTATTTGAATTAACATTCTTGTGGAGAAGACATTCTAAAGCACATAGAATCACAGTACCATGGACTTAGATACTATGGATTATTCCTTAAGGAACCATGGCACCAATGGCAAACAAGCCAGGCAGAGAGAATACCAGTATTTGCTTTAGTTTCACAGTAAGAATATGGTGTCTTAGGCAAAAACCTCTACTGTACTTCAGTTCATTCAAAGCTATCTTCAAAGATCCTTATGTCAAATAGAAAGAAGGAAGAGAAAAACATCTACTTATCCATATCTAAATCATATACTCAATTTTAAAAGGTTCAAAATTTTGATGAAAGTTTAATTTTTAATTTCCAACTGATCAACTGTGTTTTCACAGTTTCCCAATATTTTCTGTTCTCAAACTCAACCTCTTGTAGAGGGCTGTATTTGCCTTTTCTCTTCCTTTAACTCTAAGCTACATAGACATGTGACTATTCACCTTGGCAGTGCCTACTATTTAAAATATTGTGATGGTTTTCCATAACTCAATTAGAGTCAAAATACCAAAGAATGGCATAATTCCTATCACTGTTTAGTTTCCAACTACTTTGTAACCTCAATTTCTATCATTTCACCACCTCTTCTTACTCACATTATGAAAGAGACCCTGGACCTTATCACAAGGGCAACAGAAAAGTGAGGGGTACAGGCCATACTAAAGCACATAATCATGATATCTGTGTCCTTCAAAGTCTCCATTCCTAGAAAACCAACTCTAATCTGTATGGAAAAGCTTTAATAAGACCTCTTCTTTGGAAGCGAATTTTTTTGTGGAGAACCCATAACCTTAAATTATATAAAAAACTATGGTACATCTACACAATGGAATACTTCACCGCTATATAAAAAGAAGGAACTTTTACCATTTGCAACAACATGGATGGAACTGGAAAGCATTGTGCGAAGCAAAATAAGCCAGTCAGAGAAAGAGAAATATCACATGATCTCACTCATATGTGGGATATAATGATCAACATAAACTGATGAACAAAATAGATCCAGAGACAAATGGCAGGGGAGGGGGTGTTATATACCAATCAAAAGACTTGTATGCATGCATATTAGCATAACCAATGGACACAGACACTGAGGTGGTGAGGGCTTGCCCTGGGTGGGGGGTAGGGGGAGTGGCCAGAGGGGTCAATCGGGGGGAAAAGGAGACATATGTAAAACTTCAAACAATAAAAAGATAAAAAAATTAAAAATACATATTATTGGAGATTTTAAGGTGGAGATCATTGTTCTTGTGAAACTTTTACCAATTTATTTGTATCTATTTCTTTCCATCATGACCTTGTGCTTCTTATAATCAGATGTATAATATATTCACAGGAGCCAGCATATAATATTCTTAAAAATCTTTAATACATAATTGAATGTAATAGTGTTTATCCTGGCAGGTAGTATGCACAACAGTTAGGAATTAATTTTTCATTTTCACTGAAGGTTTGCCAATGATAAATAGATCTCCTTAAAAGGTGTTGCCTTTGAGTACAGTAGCTATTAGGTACACAGTGCCTTGAAACAGAGGCATTTAAAAAAGAAATATATTCATACATTAGAAGAGTGTATAAAACCTACATGCATATTTTAGAGAATATTAATGAAGTCAATATCAAAGTAGTCAAAACTCTCATTAAGAAATAAGCATCCCCAGTAACTTACAAGTCCCTGATCCAGTTGCCTTTCATGGCATAGCCCTCTCTTCCTAGTCCAAAGAATAACTACTATCTTTACCAATGTGAAAATAAATGATCTTGCATCTTATGTATGTGGCCCTAACAACATATTTGGTCTTGCTAACTTTTAAACTTCACATAAATAGAATTATATTATATGAATATTTTGAATTATGTACCTTTCATTCATCTTATGATTGTGAAATTCATCTCTCATGTTATTTGTAGCTGTAATTCATTCATTTTTAAAACTATATTATTCCATTGAATGATGATTTACCACTCAATATATTCAATATATTCTATTAAGCTCTATGCTGCTGTGAATTTTCTTATACATATATTCTATATGCATAAATAAAAATTTATCTAATCTGCCGAATCCGGTTTGGCTCAGTGGATAGAGCGTCGGCCTGCGGACTGAAAGGTCCCAGGTTCGATTCCGGTCAAGGGCATGTACCTGGGTTGCGGCACATCCCCAGTGGGAGATGTGCAGGAGGCAGCTGATCGATGTTTCTCTCTCATCGATGTTTCTAACTCTCTATCTCTCTCCCTTCCTCTCTGTAAAAAATCAATAAAATATATTAAAAAAAATTATCTAATCTATTAAAACCTAATGATAGAATTAGTTGGTCATCTGGCATGTCTGTTTCATATTCAGGTAAGACCTATCTGTTTTCTAAAGAAGTTGTTCAATTTGTGATTCAATCAGCAATATATGAGGGTCTTTGTTGGCTCATGTCCCCTCTGATATTTGGTAATATATAACTTAAAATTTTTACTAGTCTGGTGTGTGTAATATGATATTTCATTCTACTTTTTGTTCTTAGTACTCATCTTAAGATATGTTTTTATTGATTTTAGAGAGAGAGGAAGGGGTAGAGGGGGGTAGAGAAAGAGAGAGAGAGGGAGAGTAGAATCTGCAACCTAGGTATCTGCCCTAACCAGGAGTCAAACCTGCAACCTTTTGGTACAGGAGGACCAGGGTCATTCTACTTTTTATTTGCATTTTCCTGATTATTACTGAATCTGTGTATATTTTCACATATTAATTGTTCATTTAAGTTTTCTCTTCTTTGAAGTGCCTATTCAAATATTTTGCCCAATTTCAATAGAAATTGAATTGTTTGAAATTATCTTTCAGATGTTAGCTACTAGTATTCCTAACATTTATGTGATGGAAATATATTCACAGATTTTTGTGGTTTGACTTTTCAGTTCCTTTAGAGTATGTTGATTACCAGATCACATTTTTTAACATAATTACATTTATTATTCTATATTTTGCTTTTTACATTTAGTTTTCTAATTTAATGAGACTTTATTTCTTTGGTTTGGTAAGAGAAATATAATTTTCTTATTTCCACCAATGTATTAGCTCCATTTATTGCAATGTCTATTGCACTTTCTCCACTTGACTTCCAATAGCATATCTATCAAGTAAAAAAAGTACATATGTGTAAGCATCTGTTTCTGGGTTCTCCATTTTAGCTTCATTGGTCTCCTTGTCTTATATAACAATTTAACTAGAGAAGAGAGGAGACCACATAAAACAGAGGAAAGAATCACACATAATTTAGAGAACCTAGTGCAAAGTGAAAATAAAGGCCCTCATGTTAAAAAATTATGAAGAATTTCAAAATGGTGGCATCACAGCACTAAGCCAAGCATGGGCCCTTTTAAGTGAAAGGTCCTGTGCAACTATGTAGTCACATATCTACAAAGTCAGCTCTGTACGTAAAATATGATGACACAGTTCCTTTCTTATTTAAGAAATCTACACTAATAAAAGAGAAAAATGGTAATTGGCGTACAACGCTACCCTTTTCATTGGCTAATCAGGGCTATATGCAAATTAACTGCCAACTAAGATTGGCAGTTAACTGCCAACGAGATGGCGGTTAATTTGCATATGTAGGCACAATGCAGGGAGGCGAAAGGGAAAGCAGGAAGAAGCCC
>NW_006283544.1:320207-321298 GCF_000327345.1 Myotis davidii
AGAGGTGTCAGGCCTGGGCAAGGGGCCGATCCTGTGATTGGAGGGTGATGGGGGTCAACGCCTGAGGGCTCCCAGTATGTGAGAGGGGGCAGGTTGGGCTGAGGGACACTCCTCCCCACCACACACACACACCCAGTGCACAAATTTCGTGCACCGGGCCCCTAGTATATAATAATGCAGGAATAAGCTCAACATTCTTACAAAAGATAGTTTTCAATCCAGAAAAAAAATATTATCTAAAAGAAATTACACACCAGCATGGAATCAGATATAATTTTTAACACTAAATTACATTTAATACTAGTCAATATACAGGTAATGGCAAGGACTCCTACTACTAATGAGGGTAAAAATAGTCTTCAATTGATCTGCTTTTATTATTTAACCTCTAATTACAAGTTTGGTTATATTTATAACCTTTATTTCGCATAGGGAGCGGCTATAGGGTTAAGCCTCGGGACTGACCTATTGGCAAAGCCACAAACAAGTCCCAGCTTAGAGGGCACAGTCCTCTTAGCATAATTAGGCTTTACCTTAGGATGCTCCCTAGATCTTATCTGGGTAGCTAATGGGCTGAAGGAGGTCCAGCAAGTGCTGCCAAAACAAGTGAAACTCACAAGAACATTGTAACTATGGTGACCACTACCTTGCTTACCTCTGGCTATAAAATAAAGGCTCAGCTTGCTGTCTGGATCTCTCTCTGTGGCCTCAGCCAGGCACAGGTGATCCACCTAGACCAGTGATGGTGAACCTTTTAAGCTCGGTGTGTCAGCATTTTGCAAACCCCAACTTAACCCTTTGCGGTCATTTGTCTACTCTCAGCCACCAAAGCTTTTTTACCGTTCCGGTCGTATGTCTGCTCTCAGCCACCACAGCAAGGAACCGTACGAATCTTAACTCCATTCATGTATCAGTTCATAATTTCTCTGAAAGCTCTTAAGTGTCTAAGCGACTTTGTCATGAACTAAAACATTGCCCCGACAAATTGGAGATATCGAAACTCAATATAAACAAACGTGATCATTCCACACTTGCCATGCAAAAACACCGTGGCGAGTCAGTCGCCTTTTGAGAGTGAAGAAATTGAAAAG
>NW_006283544.1:321634-326963 GCF_000327345.1 Myotis davidii
TTACTGCAAAGGGTTAACTCTGGTGCCGTGTCACATATAGAAATTTTTTGATATATGCAACCATAGTAAAACAAAGATTTATATTTTTGATATTTATTTTTTATATTTAAATGCTATTTAACAAAGAAAAATCAACCAAAAAAATGAGTTTGCATGTCACCTCTGACACGTGTGTCATAGATTTGCCATCACTGACCTAGACCCAGCTTATTCTCTCTGTCTGTCTTTTCTACATCCTTCACCCCGCCCCCTCAGGCTCACCGAACCCCTGGCTGTGCTGGCATAGCACAATTTTGGACATTAATTATTGAGCTACATTGTAACAGCTCAGTTATCTGTGTATAGAATGTCCCTACATTCATGATTCTCCTGCCATGATATTTGGTTAGGCTGTCAACTGATGCTTGAATGTATAGATGCACCTAAGGATTGTGCTTATTCTTCATTGATTTTGCTAATCTGATGTGGGCTAGGATTCTTATTAATTTATTAATTAGAGTTCTATGTTAAATAAGAATCAGAAGCTTCTAAGAAGCAACCAATATAATAAATGCATGAACTTTAGTAATAGGCCTTTCAACCAATCACTAACTGACCTTCTGTACTTATTGTTTAGATTTACTGCTCTGCTCAGACCATACCTAAGAAAGGGCTATATTGATGCATGGAGTGTTGTAATAAATAGTTAATGATCAGTTTTGACTTATTCTTCATTGGCAGGCTTCTTATTCCTCTAGTATTTATTACATTTCCTTTCTGCTTCCTAAATTTTTGTTGTTCTAATGCCCAAATTGGTGCCAAGTAACTCAGGTTGATTTGTTCATGTGTATGTATAATTATGTTATTGTATATTTACTATGTACTCACAAATAAACTGATTTTTAATCCACAAACATAAAAATAAGAAAAATATCACTTATTGATCATAAAACCAAATCTCAGAGAAGCTATAGAATCACCTATGTTTATACATTCATCAAAAACTAACAATGGATGTGCTAATAGGAGAGCTTCAGCAAATATTTTTTAATCAGTGGTTCTCAACCTTCTGGCCGTTTAAATACAGTTCCTCATGTTGTGACCCAACCATAAAATTATTTTTGTTGCTACTTCATAACTGTAATGTTGCTACTGCTATGAATCATAATGTAAATATCTGCTATGCAGGATGGTCTGAGGCAACCCCTGTGAAAGGGTCATTCTACTGCCAAAGGGGTCGCAAGCCACAGGTTGAGAACTGCTGTCTTAAATGAATGTTGTTGAATATAGTTTAGCTTCAAAACACTACATATATCCACAGCATAAAAAAGATGACCAGAGATGGTGGATTTAGTTGAAGTCAACTTTGGGATTACCCTTGATTTTCACTTAACTGTAATAACTTTTCTATTTCAGAGACAGCAACAAGAATGGGTTTACTAAATAGTACAATCTTTTAAAAGAATCAGAATTAGTCTCAGAGTTATAATCCACAACATTTCACATTAAGAATAAAAGATATTCTAGAATATGCACCTATAAAGCTGGTTAATATATATGAATAAATATTCTGCTGTTATACGGCAATTTTTATTACTATAGAGCCTATTAAATTCAGAAATGTCAGTTTTCCCATGCTGCAGATTGCTGACTAAGATTGAATGGTTCATATTAGGATAAACCAATACAGGCAGTCCTCGGGTTTCATCGGACTCCACGTACGTCATTTCATGGTTACATTGCCATCTCCCATTTACAGTATTTATATACATATAGAAAAAGTTCGGTCATTTCGACGTATGTACATATGTGCTTTATGTTTTTTTATTATTTATTTACCACAAGCAAAGGTCAGGAATTGTTATCTTTCTTTTAGATTTTTTTTTTTACTGTTTCACTTCATTACTGCTGTGTATGTGCTCCATGTAAGTGATGTAGGTGCTTATGTAGGTGGGTTCCAACTTATGGTGAAAATCGCATTACATCTTGCGGTAGGAACGGATCTCCGATCTCTGAGTCACCCGAGGACCTACTGTACTTAGAAAGCTTTATTTATGTAGGAATCTTTTGAAAGACAAAAATCACAACTTCTTTGTTTGGTTATTGATGGTGGCTTTTATGAAGTGCTTGCTAACAAGCTGTTCTTGTCTCTCCTGGCAGCAGCATCTCAGGAATACAATACTGACTAAAGCTTAGAGAAGAAGTGGCTCTTCTAGTTCACTAATGGTTCTAACTTCCATCTCAGCCAGGGATGGTATATTTTCAAGAAATAAAAACCCACCAGAGCTAAACTAACTAAAGAAGAAAAGCTCAAAGAACCTATTTAAAAGAAATTTAGCTCAGGGAACCACATGTCCATGAGTATGCATATGTGTGTGTGTGTGTGTGTGTGTGTGTGTGTGTGTGTGTGTATACACAAAGGTCTGGGTTTGCTTGACCATGGTTCTTTTTATGTGTTGGCTTCAGGCTTATCATTCTGTAAACTCTCTTGTCTTCTTATTTGTCTATATACGCATGTCTTGCGATGGATGTATGTAAACTCTAAGTCTACATATGACATTCCTTTTAGATCAGCGGTTCTCAACCTGTGGGTCGCGATCCCTTTGGCGGTCAAACAACCCTTTCACAGGGGAAGCCTAAGACCATCCTGCATACCAGATATTTACATTATGATTCATAACAATAGCAACATTACAGTTATGAAGTTGCAACGAAAATAATTTTATGGTTGGGTCACAACATGAGGAACTGTACTTAAAGGGCCAGAAAGTTGAGAACCACTGTTTTAGATCCTCACAGTTAAATGATTCCTTCAATGTATCTAAATTCTGGGTAGGGGATCTGATTGGCTCAAATAGAATCAGGTGTATACTCCAACCAATCTTTTGTGAGCTGGAAGATGGGTTTCTGTGATACACAGGAAGGTAACTCCCAGCTGTGGATGCTACCCATTTTGAGAGCATTGTGACAACGTGTTTATCACTTTGTGTGCCAGTTGCAATGCATTCTCTACAACATGATCAGAAAAGCAAAAATAGCATTAGAAGCATATCTAGCATAATCATGTGCTGGCCGGTGTGGCTCAGTTGGCTGAGCATTTTCCAGTGCACCAAAAGGTCACCAATTCGATTCCTGGTCAGGGCACATGCCCAGGTTGTAGCGCAATCCCTGGTCATGGTACATGAAGGAGGCAGTTGATTGATGTTTATCTTTCACATCGATGTTTTTCTCCCTTTCCCTTCATCTCTCTCTAAAATTAATAAAAATATTTTTTTAAAAAAGAAGAAGAAACATTTCTACCATAACTAATCTGTTTCTGATTCTTCAACTGTTTCCTGGGCCACAAAGTGAGGGAAGCAAAGCATCCTCTCTGGGCACTAACAAATTCTAAAACTCCATAACTCCATCTCAAGCAAAATAATATTTATGTGTTATATAATTGAAGATTACCACCCTTGGTCCCTAACAAACTATACCTAAGCATAGCAGCTGAAAACAACAAAAAACACTTTTTTTCCCAGTGTCTGTGGTTGAGGAGTCCTGGGCACCTTAACTGGCTCTCTCTATTTCAGGGTCTCTCATAATGATACAGTCAAGGTATACTGTTTAAAGTATTACATATGTCTCCATTTTCCCCCACCGACCCCTCCCCGGTCACTCCCACCCTCCAGGACAAGCCCCCACTGCCCAGTGTCTGTGTCCATTGGTTATGCTAATATGCATGCATACAAGACCTTTGGTTGCTCTCTTACCCCACCCCCACTCTCCCCTGCCTTCCCTCTGAAGTTTGACAGTCTGTTCAGTGCTTCTCTGTCTCTGGATCTATTTTTGTTCATCAGTGTATGTTGTTCATTATATTCCACAAATGAGTGAGATCATGTGATATTTATCTTTCTCTGGCTGGCTTATTTTGCTTACCACAATGCTCTCCAGGTGGAACTCATACAACTTAACAAAAGGAAGATAAACAATCCAATCAAAAAATGGGCAAAGGACCTAAATAGACACTTTTCCGAAAAGGACATACAGAAGGTCAAGAGACATATGAAAAGTCACTAAGAGCAAGAGACATGCTCAAAGTCACTAATCACCTGAGAGATGCAAATCAAAATGACAATGAGGTACCATCTGACATATATCATCAACAAATCAACAAATTACAAGTGCTAGCAAGGTTGCAGAGAAAAAGGAACCCTTGTACACTGCTGGTAGGAATGCAGACTGGTGTAGCCAGTGTGGAAAATAGTATGGAGTTTCCTCGAAAAATTAAAAATGGAACTCCCACTTGACCCAGTAATCCCACTTCTAGGAATATATCCCAATAAATCAGAAACACCAATCAGAAAGGATATGTGCACCCCTATGTTCATAGCGGCACAATTCACCATAGCTAAGATTTGGAAACAGACTAAGTGTCCATCAGCAGATGAGTGGATTAGAAAACGGTGGTACATCTACACAATGGAATACTATGCTGCTGTAAAAAGGAAGGAACTCCTACCATTTGCAACACCAAATATATTTTAAAAACCTATCAATTTCTTTTTCTCTTGTTTTGGATATATTCTTTGCACTGTGTCCTGTTATCTGATTCCATTGTTCATTGTTGCTCCTACAACAATTGAATCATCTTTCATTTCCTGGATCCTAAATGATCTTTTTTCTTTAATAGCTCCTCATTTGTTTTGAAGAACATTTTCTAACAGTTTCCTAAGAAATGATACATGATCTTTATTGTTCTTACCTTCACAAATCATATGAACTGGATATGGAATTCTGGGTTAAAATATTTTTGCTCAGAAAAGATATTTAAAAGCAATATTCCACTGGCTTCTCAATGTCAGTGCTGCTGTTGAAAAGTCTGAAGTCATTATCATTTTAATTCTCTTTCTGTGACTTTTTAAATTCTTAATGATTATGTTATGTTCTCCTTTTTATTCCTGTTTCATAGTGCTGGGCACTCACCAAACTGTCTTAATTAGAAAACCTGTTTTTCAGTTCTAAAAACTATTTCTGTTTCTGTACCTGTTGTTGTTGTTTTCTAGTTTTCAAACTTATACAGACTTATTATTTAAATAGTGAATCTTTTTGGCACCTGGAGAACCAAGATGGCGGCATAGGTTAACGCCGGAGTTTGCTGCCTCGAACAACCACTTCAAAAGTGAAACTAAAAGACGGAACGGACATCACCCAGACCCACAGGAACGCTGGCTGAGTGGAAGTCCTACAACTAGGAGGAAAGAGTAACGCATACGGACACTCAGAGGAGGCGCAGTGCTGAAGTCAAATTCTGAGGTGCGGAGTGCGCGGAGCGGGCGGCGGCGGAGGGCGCGGTTGGCGTTTTCAATCG
>NW_006283544.1:328171-336033 GCF_000327345.1 Myotis davidii
CGCGCACCTATGGATGAGGACAGTGGGTGGGGAGTAAGGGAGGAGGGTGGGGTGGGAACTGGGAGGAGGGGAGTTATGGGGGAAAAAAAGAGGAACAAATGTAATAATCTGAACAATAAAGATTTAAATAAATAAATAAATAAATAAATAAATAGTGAATCTTCTGGCTTAGTCTTTAATTTTCAATATTTTTCCCAAATTTAATATTAAGTAAACATTTATTTTCCTTGAGCTTTCATCAATTTCAGCATCCAAATCATGCATTGAATTCTTTATTTCTTTCTTGAAAAGCTTTTAATAAAGTTTTTTTTTTATTGCATGCTTGTTTTACTTATGGTTGCAATTTTTTTCTCTTGTCTCTGAAGATATTAACCATTTTATTTTAAAGCTTTTCACCTACTCCCCAAATTTTCTTCCATTGTCTCTGATTCCTCAGGGTCTCTCTCTTTTCTATTAGTTAGTTAATTTGTTTTGGACTTTTTCTTTCATGTTGGAGGCTTTCCTCAAACATTGAAAATACTTTAACCTGGCTATCCATTCTTAGTTAATGAGTCTTTAACATGTTGACTGGTATACAGTGACCTGGACGGGGGATGAGGATCCAGCAGACTTTTATGTTGGGAGAAGGAACTCATTTCATAAACTAGGGCTGAGGAAACAACAAGTTAGAGATAGTTTTTGTCTGATTAGTGATATTTGGGACTGAAATGAAGGAAGAGTGAGAAAGGTTCCACAGTAGAATATCTAGATTTTTACTTAATATGCCTTTCTCAACCCACAGGTCACCCTAGATCTTTAGATTCCCTACATCTGAACATTTCCCCAGAAGTTTAAACTCCCAGTATCCCATGGTGAGGGTGGAAAGGGGAGGGGCTTGTCCTTGGACAGAGAGGGGTGCTAGTCTCTTGATTATAAGATGGAACAGGATTTCTGCATACGCTTTTTCCACCAGCTCCTCCATGTTCGACTCTCCCTTGTGCTTCCAAATTCCCCATAGAATTCTGGGTTGAGGAATCAGAATTCAGAAATTCTTAGAAAGTGCCCAAACCATATGTTAATCTCTATTTTTAAATAATGATTTGTGTTTTTAAATAAAGTAAGTGATCATAATAATACACAGTAAATAATTTTTTGTGAAAGAGTCAAATTAAATCTTCAGATGTTTTGGTAAAAATAGTATTCAATACATACTTTCCCTTTCCCCTAGGCGCATCACCTTTACCTTCCTCACTCCTAAGCTCCCAGGCCCTTCCTTTGCCTCTATAACTTGTTTCCTTAGCCCATTTCTTCTATGAATTACTTTTCCTACCTCTGTGATTTTCTAAATAAACATTCTCTTCTATAAAAGGGTAAATGTCAAATAAATGTCGATAGTAAAGTATAATACCCCAAATATATAAAGTATTTTAAAATTATTTTTCTTAAAATGAATGTTTACAACATACAAAGCAACAACATTACATTAAAATTAATATATCACAATCAAATTGGGTTCATTCCAGGAACAAAATTATGGTTCAACATACACAAATTGATCAATGTAATACACCTCATTAATAAAACAAAGGATAAAATTCATATGATCTTATTGACAGATACAGAAAAGGCATTGGATAAGATATGACATCCATTTATGGTTAAAACACTCAATAAAATGAGTATAGAAGGAAAGTACCTCAACATAATAAGGCCATATATGACAAACCCTCAGCCAATATTATACCCAATGGTGAAAAACTGAAAGCTTTTTCTTCTAAAATCAGGAACAAGATAAGGAAGCCCACTCTCACCACTCTACTCAACATAGTTCAGAAAGTCCTAGCCTGAGCAATCAGGCAAGAGAAATAAAAGGCATCCTAATTGGGAAGGAAGAAGAAACAAAGAGTGTCACTTTTGCAGTTGACATGACTCTCTCTGTATATAGAAAACTCTAAAGACTCCACAAAACAAAAAAACAAAAAACAAAAAAACAACAAAAACTATTAGAAACAATAAAAAAAATACAGTAAAGTTATAGGATATAAAAATCAATGTACAAAATCCATTGCTTTTCTCTATAATAACAATGAAACTTAAGACAAATAATTGAAAAAACAATTCCTTTTGCAATTGCAACCGAAAGAATAAAATACTTAGGAATAAACTTAACAAAGAACATGAAAGACCTATATACTGAAAATTAAGTATTTAAAAAAGCATTAAAAAAAGATTGAAAAAAAAGGAAAGATACTCCATGTTCATGGATTGGAAGAATCAACATAGTTAAAATGACCGTTTTATCCAAAGCTATATACCTATTTAATGCAATTCCTTTCAAAATCCCAATATAAATTTTTAAAGAAATAGAACAAGAAAAAATCATCAGATTTGTATGGAACCACAAAAGATCCCAAATAGCCAAAGCAATTCTGAGGGGAGAACACAATACTAGCAGTATCACACTATGAGATTGGAAAACCACATGCAGAGAATGAAACTGGATTACTATTTGTCGCCATGTACAAAACTTAATTCAAAATGGATCAAAGACCTATATATAAGATCTGAAACAATAAATTAATAGAAGAAAACATAGGTACTAAACTTATGGACCTTAATTGTATAGAACATTCTATGAAACTGACCACAAATGCAAGGAAGTGAAGGCAAAAATAAATGAATGGGACTATATCAAAGCTTCTGCAAAGCAAAAGAAACCTATAATAAAACAGAAAGGCAACCTACCATATGGGAGATTATATTTTCAAACAGCAGCTCTAAAAAACGCTTAATATCAAAAATATATTAAAAACTCATACAAATCAACACCAAACATTCCAATAAAAACATGGGCAGAGCATCTAAATAGACACTTCTCCCAAGGTGACATACAAATTGCCAACAGATGTTTGACGTCACTAGCCTTTAGAGCAGCAGTTCTCAACCTGTGGGTCGCGACCCCTTTGTGGGTCGCCTAAGTCCATTGGAAAACACATATGTAATTACATATTGTTGGAACTTTAATTGTTTGTTTTTGTAAATAAAAATGTTACAATTATTGAAAAACAACACCTAAAGTGCATTATGATGATTTAAATAACGTGCAGTTTGCCCAAAAAGGTGCGGTCCCTGGAGTATGTCTTAGAGATTTCTATGTGGTACGCAATGTGTTAACAAGACAAGTAATAGCAAGAGTTGGAGAAGTTATAGAGAAAAGGAAACCATCGTTCACTGCTGGGAATGTGGACTGGTACAGTCACTACGGAAAACAGTTTGGCAGTTCTTAAAAAAAAATAAAACTAGAATTACCATAGGGCCTAGAAATCCCTCTCCTGAGGATCAACCCAAAAAACTTGAAAACATTTACCTGCAATGATATAGGAACCCCTATGTTCATTGCAACATTATTCATGGTGGCCACGATATAGAGACAACCAAAGTTCCTTCAATAGAGGACTGGATAAAGATGTGGTTATATATACTATGGCATATATTACTCGGTCGTAAGAAACATAAATGGACCTTGATAATATGATGCTTAGCAAAATAAGTCAGCCAGAAAATGCTAAGAACCATATAATTTCACTCATATGTGGAATATATAACTGAAACTCATAGACACACACACCAGTATGGTGGTTGGTTATCAGAGGGAAGGGGATGGAGCGGGGAGCCAAATATATGGTGATGGAAGATGGTTTGATTTAGGTCGGTGGGCACACAATGCAATATAGAGATCATGTATCATAGAAAACTATATAATCCTATTGACCAATGTCACCCCAATAAACTTAATAAAATAAAACACACAAAGTATTTGATCTCTGTCCAATAGTCTTGGTTTTTTATTTCGTAACAAATATTCCATTTTGTAGAAAAATTCCTTGTATTTTGTGGCAGTTATTGGTAGAGTAAAATCTTCAAGTTGAATGTTAGGGTATATGCTGCTTCATAAAAGCTCATTTCCTTTTACAGTAATGAAAATATTTTACTCGTTTACCCTAACTTTGGTTTTGCCGTTGAAATTTATATTGCTTTTGCTGATTCAGATTTTAGATCAGTTACTAATTGTTTTAGTATTCTACAACATTCTTATCTTCTTCTACTTGCATTTCTTCTGTTAAAGTGTTCACAAACCCCTGTAGCCTACAGAGTATTTTCAAACATTGGAAAAGGCTAGTTAACATTATTGGATTATAGCATAACATTCTGATATCCTAACACAATTAACAGCACTACACAGAATCACGTGTGCAAATTGCCAATTTAATAACTTCCTTTGCTTCCGAACAACTCTCTAAGGATTTGTGTAAAGTATACTATGCATATAAATGTATTAATATTTATTTTACTTGCAATAATGATGTACTCTTAGCAGCAGATGGGGCCACAAACACTTATAATATGACAACAGCCACTTATTAGATCTTAAATGCTTCTCTCCTCTCTGCTCTTGCCCTAGTTCTTGAAAATTGCAAACTTATTTTCTGACCCTGCATATCAGTGATTTCTGCTCTAGCTTCCAATTTGAAATCAGTCTGATTCTTCAAACTAGTAACATCTCTATGGTGATTATGAAGCTTTAATTCTTGCAGGAAAATTATAATTATTTTTCTTGTTTTTCCAAATGATTTTTCTCTAGGTAAAGAAAAACATAATTTCCCAGAAAATGCTGGAAAAGAATTCCCTTGTGGGAACATTACTCTATGCATAACTTTATTTTCTCTCTCTGGGGTACCTCCAATCATCAAAGTCCTCAGAGTTCCATGGAGTCATTTGGCTCACCCATAACCCCCTCTGCAGATAATTAGGTTCAAACTTTCTCTGTTCCTCTAAATCAATTATTATTTTCCTTTGCTTCTCATCTCCCTACATTTCATTGAATCTCTCATCTGTTAATTTCTCTTTTCTAGTTATTTCTTTTCACAAACAGTGATATTTGGAGGGTTGAATAGAAATAAATGAGGCAAATGATTCTATCATTTTTACTCATCCTCTCCCTTATCCTTGGTGGTTAACTTATCTATCCATAACTGATAAGGGAAAACTTTATGAATTGCACAACTCTACCTTATCCTCAAGTCACAACTTAGAGGACAAATAATGGATTCTAGACTCAAGCTCCGTCTGTCGGATTCACTCATCTAGGTATTTAAAACTGGTATTAAAGGAAAAACAAAATATTAGATTATGTAATCATCAAGGTAGAAGTAACTGGGCCCACATTTTTCATTTTTTAAAATTCTGTAACCAACTAAGCACCTATTATGTACCTAGTTTGTGTAAATACTATGTTATGAAATGAGTAATTCATAGACTCTGTTACCCAATAATCTATAGTCCAATCTTAGGCAGTGATTTTCAAACTTTTTCATCTCATGGCATATAAACTAATTACTAAAATTATGTGGCACACCAAAAAATACATATTTTGCTGATCTGACAAAAATGGGTATAATTTTGATTCATTCACAGATGATTATTATTGTATGGACTATTGTCACTTTTAAATTTGACAATCGATGGTAAAAGAGATCAGCGCCCCTGGCTAAATAGTCAGGTATTGCATAGAGTGGGGCCTTGACTTACAAATGTCCCAACTAACAAGTTTTTTGAGATACCAGCTGTCTCTCCCCCGATTTTTTGCATTGAGTTGATAGAGAAATTTGAGTTAATGAGCTCCTTAATGAGCTAAAGTTTACAGTTGTCCTATGGAAAATAATGCAATAATTTCTATATATAAAACCCTAATATTCAATTGGCATGGAACCAATTAAATTCGTAAGTCAAGGCGCAATAATAATAATAATAATAATATTTTTAATAATCTTAAAAATTATTGCAGCACACTGTAAGTCATTCGTCTAGTGGATAGACAAGTCAATAAATAATTAACCCATCACACTTAATAAGAATATATCTTCCAGATGTTTGTAATACAGAAAAAGAAGTGCTTGTTTCCCAGAAAAAATCAAGAAAAGTTTCACAACCCAGTTGGCGTGGCTCAGTGGTTGAGCATCGACCTATGAACCAGGAGATCATGGTTTGATTCATGATCAGGTCACATGCTCTGGTTGCAGGCTTGATTCCCAGTGGGGGACCTGCAGGAGGCAGCCGATCAATGATTCTTTCTCATCATTGACGTTTCTCTCTCCCTTTTTCTTCCACTCTGAAATCAATAAATAAATAAATAACAGATAACATGGAATTGGGCAAAGCAGGAACAGCAACAACAATAAAATTTCTAGATAGAGAAAAGAGTATGTGCAATACCTAGATGCAAAAGAAAAAGCATGTTCAGGATGAGCAAGAAATACCACAAGACTGGAGAATAAGGCGTTTGAGTGGCTGGTAGCATGTTTGAAAATTAAAAGTGCACACTGGAAAAGATCACAAAGAAGTTTGGCACTAAGCCTGAAGCTGTAGGAAGTTTTAGGCATGAGAGTAATGTGATTATATTTGTATTTTTCTAAGATAGTAGTGGTGTTGAGGTTTTTGTAAGTAGCTGAGAGAGGTGGCAGGTTGAACCTTCTACGAAAGCTCTCACATAATTCAGGGAAGAGGACACTAACTCTAAATTATAGGCTTTTTATCTTTCATTTTTTAGGTTAGTGGAAATTTCAGAAAAGTAAGTGGAGGTGTCACATTCTCCATGAAGACTTCCATGTCCCCTCCACAAGTCTGTGTGGTGTCCCTCCTATGTTTCATAGAGTCCTTATTTATAATCATCACATACTTTATCAGAATTCCATAATTAGCTTGTAGGCACATTGAAAGCAATGATTATCAAGTCTTACTATTCATAGCTGTATACAGGGTGGGGCAAAAGTAAGTTTACAGTTGTCCTATGAAAATAATGCAATAATCCTACATAATAAAAGCCCTAAAGGAGTAATGACTGTAACGACCACCAGGGGCCAGATGCTCAACCCAGGAGGAAGGGGAGGGGGGCACAGTGAGGCCTAGAGGCGCATGCTATGGCCCAGGGATCCCAGGAACTGCAAGTCCAGAGCTTGCTTTTCAATAAAACAACAACAACTACAACAAATGGCCGATGCTGCCACCCTGGGAAGAATGGCTCCAGGAGGGAAAGGCCTCCCCAAGCCCCGCCCGGCCTGGCTGACACGCTACGAGCTTGCAGGGACTCACCGGTGAGGTGCAGCTACTGGCTTCCAGCTATTGGCTTCCTGCCGCCCCTTCCAAGACTACATGCACTAGGGGGCGTGGCTTCACTCCCCCACCTCCCCCAGCCAATAGCACCGCAGCACAGCCAGAGAGTGGCAGGACACAGCCACCAGCATTGGCTGGGCATTGATTTGGTCGTGTGACTGACATCCATGTGCAGTTACACTGCATGCTTACATTTGTAGGGAAGTAAGGCAGCCCACTCCTGCCTCCTGCTTCACCTTCTAGGCTAAGAAAGGCCTGCTGATCTCCGTGTTTCTCCTCCCATCCGGAATCAAAACCTCTTGGGGATGAATGAATCCAGCAATGGCCCCAACACACGCTCAGTGTCACTGTCAAAGACATTCCCAGTCATTACAGCCTGTTCCTGAGCCCACAGTGCCCTGCTCCACCCACTGCCACTCCTCACCTGTCACCCCTGAGGACCAACTTACCTTATCCTATCTGAAATGTGAGCAAGATCTCAAATATCTCCCTGTCAATAGCTGCCTTGCTCCCTTTTTCTTCCTCTAAAAACCTTGCATTTTTAAAATATATATTTGATTGATTTTGGAGAGAGAAATAGAGATAGAAACATCAATGATGATAGAGAATCATTGGTTGGCTGCCTCCTGCACATTCCAAACTGGGGATCAAAACCTTCCCTGGCCCCTCCCCCAACCCCTCCTCTGGCCAGCAGGCCCCTGGTGGTGGCACAG
>NW_006283544.1:336118-347002 GCF_000327345.1 Myotis davidii
GCTGAGCGCAGCATAGGCGTCCGGTGTCTGTTCCTTCTGCACCTGGCCGGGCCACCGTCACCTCCTCTCCTGATCCCACCAGGGCCTTCGGGCCCTGATCGCCTGCCAGACCTAGGGACCCCACTCATGCACGAATTTCGTGCATCTAAGTCTTATTATTCATAGCTGTATATAGGGTGGGGCAAAAGTAAGTTTACAGTTGTCCTATGGAAAATAATGCAATAATTTCTATATATAAAACCCTAATATTCAAATAAACTGAATGGCGGGACAACCAAATAACCCAACAACCGTACAACCAGTTGCTGTGATGTGCAGTGATCACCAGGGGGTATGCAAGGAACATGGCAGGCATTGGCTGCAGCGGGATGGTGGAGCAGGTTAGCAGGAGCACCAAACCAAGGCGGGCCACCAGTCCCTGTCATCAAGGCAAGCCTCTGGTGGTTACTGAAAATTCTTTGCTCCTGTGCGCCAGGGTCCCACCGGGGGCTTGCACCCACTGCTGGTGCCAGAACCACCGCTTGCATCCACTGCCGGCACTGGCCCCACTCACACCCACTGCAGGTGCCTGGCGCCGGTGGCGGTGGGAGCAGGGCTGCCAGCAGACAGGGGATTAGGGGCTGTGGTGAGAGGGGCCAGGCAGGGGCACGGAGAATGGGCCAAGACCTGCCCCTATCAAGGTGCACGAATTCATGCACTGGGCCCCTAGTTACTCCATAATAATACAAGACTGCACTCTGTTTTGTGTAATTACAACTATAAACTGACTTTTGCCCCAACCTTTATTTAGAACGTGGTGAGATTCTATGGGCACCTGGCAAGTATTTATTGAGTAAATGAATAAATGAAAAATAATTGTCTGAGACTCTTCAGGCACACCCTGCTCTCCCAGCTGCTAGGAAAAGGGAAATTGACTTACTGACATGACTCAGGCATGGTGGCCAGACCAGCAGCAGCTGTATCACTGGGAACCAGATAGAGTTGTAAATTTGAGCAACCCACCTCAGACCTATTGAATCAAATCTGAGGGGGTGGTGATCCAACAACTGGCATTTTAACAAGTTCTCCATGTCATTCTGATGCAAGCTAAAGTTTGAGAACTGCTGATATAAACCATTTCAAAAGTAACCTATGCCTTTGCTATATGCTCTAATTTCTTTTACTGTGTTCAAATCCTGTCTTGCTGTTCTGTAGCCCCAAATCTCTAAGCAAGATTCTATAGGACAAGAATGATTTGAAATGATGATTTTATTACTGTTGTCCTGAGTAGAAAACTCAACAATCAATATTCATCTAATTATAAAAGACTATATGCTTATTAACTTTATTAGATGAACAAGTACTCCTTTCATGGGACCAACTCAATGACTCTCCTGGGAAGTAAAATTGACCCACACAATCCCTTAACGGGTACAGTTCAGACTTTCCTTGAGATGTGTCAAATCAGACCAGTTTGCTATGTTGTCATTCTATGGACTTCTTTTGTTAAAATCTCTAATAAATGAAAATGTGGCAATGATTGTATTAGAATCAGTAATATTTCATCAAAGTTTAGACTTACCAATTTTATTTTTACTTATTTTGATAACTGCCAGAATTCCAACTAAAGTACAATAGCCAGTCCTCTCTGTCAGCTAGTCCTAATCTCAATCTGAGTTAAAGTCTTTAATAAAAATACTGCCATAATGGTCACATTTTTTGAGTAAGTTAAATAAAAATGGTAGTGATGGTAACATGTTATTCTCATTCAAGCAAAGGGTGACAGTGAAAGTAATTATAAGAGGGCTTAGACACTCAAAAAATTCTTTTGCTCACTTTTTTACATTTTTGTAATTATTACTTTTTCTGCATATCCCACCTTCACAGTGAATGTACATTACACAGCTCAAGCATACTGATTTTCATGTCATGAATCTGTAACCCCTATAATTTTTACTCAAAACCTGACAGTCTAACCTGTCTTTGGAGAAATGATTTAATAATAGAGACATGTAATGAGAGCTCTTATCGCTAAAATGTCACTGTATTTACAAAATATACTATAGGGCACTGCTAATATATTACAAAGTACAGTCATAAATCATTTAGCCTAGGCTACACTTTTAGAATTACATTAATAAAATAAAAATAGTTCAGTATTCTTGACTTAAAACATCTATTTTTTCCTATTGTTAGATATTTTAAATGCTCTCAATGACCATTACTTCATGTCTTTTTTATGTTCAATACTCTCCTTTAAGTAGTTTTTACCAAGCATTAAGTTGGAAATAGCCTCCTCTACACTTTTACTGTACATCTACTCTACATTTCTACTGTATGTACTTATGGATAATAATAGATATGTGGAGAGTTAAGGAGATAAAGACAGGAAACAACTATTCATTGAATAGATACTAATATATTAATAATAGTAACACTTCCATTGATTATTTTCTACCATGTGGCAAGAACCGTATATCATCTCACATGCTTGATATGGACAGAGTGCTAAGTAGATATGTAATACAAGAAACCTGTGAGGTAGGTATTATGGTCTCCATTGTGAAGGACAGCAAACTAAGATATAAATAAGCTGAGTGCCCTACCCCAGGCATCAGGGTTAATTGGTGCCTGAGAGAACATTTGAACTCTAGTCTGTACATTCCAGTATGTGCAGCTTCTTACTCGTGCCTCGGGTATAGAGAGTGATAAGTTTACATTTGCCCTTTGAATAAATGGGAGAATGATTAAATGGCCCCTTCAGTAAGTGGCAAGAAGATATATCTTTCCAGCAAATGCAAATTTCAAATCAGATGATCAATTTAATATTGTTTTTAAAAGTTGCCCAACCAAAGCAGCTGGGGAGCCTGAAATGCTCTCACCAGGTGGAAATGTCTGTGAAGGTTCATGCAGCGTGTCACACACGATGCTTTATAGCTTCCATCCATTCACTGGAGCAGAACCATACTCTTAGCTCATGTGCAATTAATTGATAAATTAATGTCCAGAAGCCTGTAAATTCCAGAATCTGAATGGAACAATTAAACTTTTCAGGCATTGAAGCGATGGGGCTGATTTTTCAATTTAATAATTTTCACTAATAATTTTCACTCCAGATTAGTTTTCCCACTGAATCAATGGTTCATCAAAGAAGCCAGATTTCCAAAGTTAAAACCAGAAGACACTGTTTCTCCCATATTTTAAAATTACAAAATAATTTAAACATACAAAAAAAGTACAAAGAGTGGTATAGCACTAATGTAACTATTGATTTTAAAAATTCAGCTCATGTTAAACTTTACCATAGTTAATTAAAACTCTATTAAATGGCTTCATCAAAGTATAACTTACATAAGAATGAATTGTGAATTAATCAATTTTAAGTATAAATTTAGATAAGTTTCAACAAATATATACTAGTACTACTGTGTATTACCATCACGATCCTGATATAAAACATTCTCATTACCCCCCCAAAATGGTCCCTCATTCCTTCTGCAGCCAATTCCCTTCCACCTCATAGCTCTTAGTAACCACTAACCTGCTTTAAATGAAAGGGCAAGTCATGGACCAGAAGGAAATATTTGCAAAAATATATATCTGATAAAGGATTTGTACCTAAAATATATAAAGAACACTTACAATTCAATAAGACAACACATTGGGGAGCGGGGTGGAATGAGCAAAAGATTTGAATAAACAGTTTCCCAAAGAAGATACACAAATAGAAAATGAAGACCTAGCTAGTTTTCTTAGTGCTTAGAGTGTCACTGAAGGGTCACAGGTTCAATTCCAGTCAAGGGCATGTACCTCGGTTGCAATCTTGACTCCCCAGCCCCAGTTGGAGTGTGTGTGGGAGGCAACCAATTGCTGTGTCTTTCTCACATCAATGTTTCTCTCCCTGTCTCTCCCCATCCCTTCCACCCTCTCTAAAAAAAATAAATCAATGCGGAAAAAATCCTTTGGTAGGATTAGCAAGAACAACAAAAAAAGATAATGAACATCACTAGTATTAGACAAATGCCTGTTAAAACTGCATACACTCTATTAGTGATAGAATAGCTAAATTAAAATTTCTAACTATAGGGCCCTGTCTAGAGTGCACTGGATGTTCAAGGTCACTCTGAGCATGTGAATCCTAATCAGGATGTTCAAGGCCAAGTTGCCATAGGCAGGTGAAAAGACACAGCAGTTTCACTATATACACTGTGCAGGCATGCCTTTCTGTAGCCCAAAATACTGAGGTCGTTATTTGGCATAAAACCTCTTTTCGTTTGAGCTTCTTTGAACTTGTATATAAATTGCCACTGACCAGCCTGTTGTGTCCAGCTGCTTGGGATGGCTTCTGTATTTGCTACTGTATCAGCAAGGACTGCTTTTCTGGTCTGTTTTGTCTGATGGCTCCTTGGTAGAAATGGCTACTGCAATAAAGACTGTCTTATATACCCACAACTTCTCAAGTCTTTTCCATCTTCTAATGCCCAGCCTCCAAGGAGGTCCAGTCCCTTGGTAGAGGGACTCGGACCCAAGAGTTAGCATAGTGAAGCAGGGTAAAGGAGTGAGTACTCCCACAATTACTGCAGCAAGCAGGGTCAAGGAGAAACTTACTTCAGCAATTGGTGCAGCGAGCAGGGTTCAGGAGTATGTGTGGACTCAGGAGTGAGTGCTCCCTGACACTGACAATACCAAGCACTACATAAACATGGAACGACTGTAACAGGCTATGGCAGAAAGGAAGAATTCTGCAGTCACTTCAAAAAGTCTATCTATATTTTCATAAAGTTAACCTTATTATAAAACCCAGAAATCCCACTCCTGACAAAAGAACTAAAAACATACCCCCACATACACTTTCATTTGAGAGTTCATAGAAATTTTTTCAAATCTATTTATAAAAAAATAAACACATTGTAGATGCAAATAAAGGCAATTCCCTTATATGTTCTGTTCTTTTTTCAGAGTTAACCACTGTTCTGAAGTTGGTATGTTCCCCTCTTATACAGGAATGTATTCTATTACTGCACATGCATGTTTCCATGAAAAAAAAATGAAGGGGTTTTTCTGTGTGCTTTTTTAGAAAAAAAAGTATCTAAATCATATAACTTTGGGTATAGTCTTTTACAGGTTGCTTTACTTATGCAACAGCATCATTTTTAGATTTACCTATATTTATAATGTAACTCTAGTTCACCAACCTTATTACTATACAGTAATTAATGTCATAAATATATTATATTACCAATTTTTCTGTTAATGGACATTTAGGTTGTTGCAAAATTCATAGCTATTATAAACTAGAGGCCTGATGCATGAAATCTGTGCAAGAGTAGGCCTTCCTTCCCCTAGTTTCCAGCACTGGCCTCCCTCTGGCACCCAGGACTCAGGTTTTCCTCGCAGTCCCAGCTTCATCTGGAAGGATGTCCAGTCTAATTAGCATATTATGCTTTTATTATTATAGATGCTTCAGTGTGTGAGTATTGAATTCAATGTATTTTCTTGTCCACATGTTTGTCTCTTGAAGAACATGTAAGTTAGAGGATATGCATATATTCAAAGCTATTAAATTTTATAACATTTCTCTCTACTGTGATTATGCTGGATATTTTCCATCTGCCCTTCTTGACATTGTCCATCTTTTTCCACACTGTTCTGTGACTCAGGAGATTAACTTTTATGAGCTGTACCAACTTGGCTCCCATGACCTTATACTTCTATTAGATTTGTCCAATGGACAGTAGCAGGAAGAGTTTAGAAAGTAGAACTTTGGGGAAAGTAAACTGCCGACGTGGTTAGGTGTGGTTTTTTAGTCCCTACATTCTTCTATGAAGGTCATAACTTCAGCTGGGTGTTTCTTTTCTGAAAAGACAGCTCTTCAGCTATTTAGGTCCTCACCCTTCAGGCTTAATTAAGTAAGTTACAGCCTTCTACTGTTATTAACCCCATAGTGCTTCTCCATCCCTTGTCAATTTCCCTTAACTTTTACAGCTTCAAAATATTCCCTTCTTTAAACTCTTGTCAGTTACTGTTTTTTAGTATGCCATCTGTTTGTTGCTGGGACCCTGACGAATACAATGGTTTTCCAATTTACATATCCACATATGGAGAATTCCTGTTTTATTGTTGCCAATACTTCATATTAACAGATTTCTTTATTTCTGCCAATTGGATGAGTGTAAAATGAAACCTATGATTATGCTGATTTAAATTCCCTGATTTGTAGGAGTAGCTTTTCACATTTACATTGGCTATTTAGATTTTTTCTTCACCTTAATTGTTCATGTTTTTAATATTTTATCTCTAATCCATCTGTAGGAATTATGTATATGTCTTGAAAACTAATGCTGTCAATTATGAGTGTTGCAAATATCTTTTCATATTTTAAAAACCTTATGATATCTAAGTGCAGAAATTTTTGAATGAAATCTAATTCATCAATATTTATGACATTACGATTTTTGGCTTGCTTCAGAAATTTTCCATGCTTTTGTATCATTAAATTATCTTCCTATTTCTCCTTCTAAATAAAAAAAAAACAATTTCCTATTAGGTATTTAATAAATGTGGAGTTTACTTTTATTTCTAGTATGTTGATATAATATCATTATCTTCCATATGTATAGTCAATTGTCCTAACATTTTTCAATGAACAGCCTATCCATTCCTCATTGAACTATAATGACACATTTGTCATTTAATAACATTCTTATATGCATTAGTCTGTTTCTACACTTCATATTTTGTACTATTTTTATATTTGTCTGACACTCCACCAATATCAGTAAGTATAAATCATTCTAGCTGTATAGATTTTTCATAGCAGATCTCCCATTTTATTTTTCCTTAAATTGTTTTGATCACATTTGGCCATTCATTTTTTAAAAATGCATCTCATTATTTATTTAGATATTTAAGCTTTCACAATAGATTTTTACAAGCTGGTGAACACTGACAAATTATTTCTCCCACCGAACTATAACCACACATTCCAAGATAGTATAAATATATGGTTGAACTAGGTTGGATATAAAATTGAATACTAGCACTAATACACATCACTGCTTTATCAATTACATAATAAAATAAATTATCAAGTATTCAAATATTAAATTACATAGCTCAAAAGGTATATAAAATATTAGATGTCTGCTCAATTTATCAGCAGAAACTGACTTTTTTTTGGAAGAGAGAGTGAGAAGGAAAAAATCACACTTTCAACAAAAATAAGTTGGTAAACAACTACAGAAAGTATGAAAAAAATGCAAGAATTTCAGAAATTTTAAGATTAAGAATTGTTTTAGATACTGCAAAGCATCTCCACCTTAAAAAAATATTTACTAAAGAGCATATTCTACATGTTCCACACAAGACAAAGGCAACATTGTACTAAAAATACTTAATATCCTCCTCCCACTCTTTTCTCAGGCCCTCCCTGTAAGTTGCATCCGAAGTGCAAACATTGAAATTAACTGTAAGGCTTTTTGTCTGGAGACATCAAAGTCATGTGCTTCTGTACAATGCAGATTTTCAAAATGGAGGTTTTCCATAACAGCACAAAATGAGATTTATAGAAAGACATTAAATAGTCACTCAGACTTGGTATAGAAATTAAAAAGTTGAGCAAACCTGATGTATACTTACATTAATGTGGGAGATCTAAACATAAATGAACAGGTAATAACTATAGAGGCCCTACTTTCTGTGTTTGAAATCACTAAAGGGGTAACCCACACATCAGGTCCAGAATGTTCATAGTTCCTGGGATTTTAGTTCTGTATGATACTAAAAATATTTAAGTACTAGAGGCCTGGTGCACAAAATTCATGCAGGGGCAGGGGAGGGGGGAGCGAGTCCCTCAGCCTGGCATGCACCCTCTCCAATCCAGGACCTCTCGGGGGATGTCTGACTGCCGGTTTAGGCCAAATCCCACAGATAGGGCCCAACCCGGCAGTAGGACATCCCTCTCGCAATCCGGGACCGCTGGCCCCTAACCGCTTGCCTGACTACTGGCTTGATCACTGCCTAACCACTCCCCTGCCAGCCTGATGGCCCCCAACTGCCCTACCCTGCTGGCCTCATGGCCCCTAACCACCTCTGCCTCAGCCCCCCACCACTATGGCTTTATCTGGAAGGAAGTCAGGTGGTTGGAATATATCCGGTCTCCTGGTCTAATTAGCATATTACCCTTAAATTAGTATAGATTGTGCTGTGTATTTTGGCACCTAATCTTTCTAATTTCTTATATGCTAATAAAATTCTGGCATGGGATTAGATTTAAACACATAACTCAATACTGCATGATTTCAGTAAAAATCAATTGGTACAAATAATAAGCACTTTTTAAATGCTGAACAGTAAGAATCATTTGCTAAGTGTCAAAATTGGTGGATCATAACCCAAACATAGAGGTTGAAATTCGCTCAAGCTTGGGCCTGATAAAACTTCTTTTCAGTACTCCTGTAGAAGTTTCATTAGCCTGTATGACAAATTTGGTCCTGTCTCAAGTTCCACTTCCAAAGCAATGGCATCAAGCACCCATTTTATTGAATGCAACAGTTATTTCTATGGCCATTGGAGTCTTTGAAGCACAACCACATTTTAGGAGGATACTTCTCCAAATACAAAAGTTGCTTGTTATTAAGAGCTCCACGCTGATTTTGTCTGATGAACTAAACTGTATCTTCATATTTCATTCCAACTTTGATTAATGCTAGAGCAACAAGCACTGGAGCTCAAGGCCTGCAACACAATGAACAGCAATACAGTTTCTTCACAAAATTTAATTTTTTAAAAAATATATTTTTATTGATTTCAA
This sequence comes from Myotis davidii, assembly GCF_000327345.1. NCBI lineage: Eukaryota > Metazoa > Chordata > Mammalia > Chiroptera > Vespertilionidae > Myotis > Myotis davidii. The sequence continues at coordinate 344,910 of NW_006283544.1, forward strand.
AGAGGGAGATAGAGAGATAGGAAACATCAATGATGAGAGAAAATCATTGATTGGCTGCCTCCTGCACACCCCACACTGGGGATTGAGCCTGCAACCCAGACAAGTGCCTTTGACCAAAATCAAACCCGGGACCCTTCAGTCCACAGGCTGATGGCCTATCCCCTGAGTCAAACTGGCTAGGACCAGAAAACTTAATGTTTACAAGACTTAACCAGTCATCAACAGTCTGGTTGGATGGCGGTGCACCATCATCAAAAGGCCAATCAGGAACATGGATCCCTTCTTGATCCACAAGAGTAGTGTCATAAATTGCTTCACATACTCATATATTGCAGTAACCCCATATTCCTTAAGTTCCTCTATAAATCTGTTTAAGGTTGGATTGTGTGTAATGAGAAATCTCATGTTCTTGTGTGGCACTTCCACAGAAGCTGGGTGGTTCGTTCAAGCCATGTTACTTAAAACACACTCAATAGGGTTATGAAATAACTTAAAAATTAAATACAGTAATCATGCAAAGAGATTCCAAATGGTTGCAGAGTAAGTGGAAGCTACACTGACACTCTCCCAGGAACAAAATGGAATTACAACTAAAATATAGAAAAACCATCCTGAATAATCAACTGAAGACTAGCTGGAGAGAACCATCATAACCAAGAATGGAAAGTGGAGACCAGATGGAATCTGGTAGAAAGAGTGGAGGTGCAAAAGGGCTGGCTGGGCTCCCACAGACAGCAGCTGAAGTTCTGGAGAGGTATTTCAGCTGTGGGGGCTCCTACTGATAACTTTGGGGTCGAAACCCTAAGCTGGTCTCCTAGGCCAGAGCATCAGCAAAAGGGCTGGCTGGCCTCCCACAGACAGGGGGAATGGAAGGGGAAGCAATTGCCTCACCCTGTTGGAAAACCTTTCACCCCACCTTATGGAGTTTATGCCTTCCTATAGTCTACAGCCTGAGGCTCAGTAAGGGACTGAGAATAGCAATCAGTCTGCAGGCAGAGGTGTATCTCTGGGGCCTTTGAGTCTTTGCCCGATCTGCTTCTGGACCAGGGGCTAGAAAAGCAGACCTTTAGATTAATCCGGTGAAACTGACTTCTCTATAATATTGATTTTTGCCATCCATTCATAAATAATGTGTTTGCAAGGTGTAGGGGTGTGTGTGTGTGTGTGTGTGTGTGTGTGTGTGTGTGTGTATCCCTCATTTACCTCACAAGTTTAAGAATGTTTTCCATAAAAATCTTGCATGTGTTTTGTTAGATTTATATCTGAGTACTTTAGATATTTTGATACATTTTAGGATGAAATCATTATATTATCTAATTGCTGGTACATGGGAATGCTATGTATAAATTTGTTAGTCTGGGATTTAATTCAGGGAACTTTTTGAACACTTATATTAGTAATGATTCAAATATTTTCTTAGATTAATTTATTTATAGATAATATCATTTGAAACAAATTTTATTTCATCTTTTGCAATCCTTATATTTCTGTTTTTTTTCCTTTTGTCTTATTACACTGTCTACAATAAAAGTTGGATAGTACAAGTAAAAGAAGCTATTCCTCTCTTAGCCCTGACATTAAAGAAAGTGCTTCTAATCTCTTATCATTAAGCATGACATTTCTTTAATTCCTATTGTTTAAAGTATTACATATTGTATTACATATGTCTCCTTTTTTCTCCACTGACTTCTCCCCAGCCATATCTATCCCCTAGCACAGTAGTCGGCAAACTTATTAGTCAACAGAGCCAAATATCAACAGTACAATGACTGAAATTTCTTTTGAGAGCCAAATTTTTTAAACTTAAACTATATAGGTAGGTACATTGTTATTAACTTAATTAGGGTACTCCTAACCTGGCCTTTGCCAAAAATGTCCTCAATCTGATTGAGGTATGTTCACTGAGGTCGCCCCCTTCCAACTCTCCCATCCATACTCGTCTTGTATACTTGTTTCTTCTGCCTCCTTTCCGAAAACCGACTTCTGCGCATGGGCCACAAAGTTTCAATCGCACGTGGTATTTTGTGGAAGAGCCACACTCAAGGGCCAAAGAGCTGCATGTGGCTTTAGAGCCGTGGTTGGCCAACCACTGC
>NW_006283544.1:347122-366766 GCF_000327345.1 Myotis davidii
GCACAGGCCAGGCTGCGGGACACCCCCTGCCCAACCCGGGTGCACAAATTTTTGTGCACGGAGACTCTAGTGTTTACATATGTCTCTTGACTTTCTGAATGTCTTCTTTCAAAAAGTATCTACTTAGGTTCGTTGCCCATTTTTTGATTGGATTTTTTATCTTCCTTTTGTTATGTTGTATGAGTTCCCTATAAATTTTGGAGATTAGGTCCTTATAGGTTATATCCTTGGCAAATATGTTCTTCCATGCAGTGAGTTTCTTGTTGTTTTGTTGATGGTTTCTTTTGCTGTGCAGAAGCTTTTTATTTTGATTTAGTCCCATTTGTTTATTTTATCCTTAGTTTCCATTGCCCCAGGAGCTCTATCGATAAAGATATTGCTATGACATATGTCTGATATTTTGCTGCCTATGGATTCTCCTAAGATTTTTATGGTTTCCCATCTTACATTTAAGTTCTTTATCCATTTTGAGTTTGTTTTTGTGTATGGTGTAAATTGGTGGTCTAATTTCATTTTTTTTTTGGCATGTATCTGTCCAATTTTCCCAACAGCATTTATTGAAGAGACTGTCTTGACTCCATTGTATGCTCTTGCCTCCTTTGCCAAATATTAATTGAGCATAATGGCTTTGGTCGATTTCTGGTTTCTCTGTTCTGTACCATTGGTCTATATGTCTGTTCTTGTGCCAGTACCAGGCAGTTTTCAGAACAGTGGCTTTGTAATATAACTTTATATCTGGTATTGTGATCCCTCCAGCATGACATTTCTTGTAATGTATTGGCAGATACCTTTTTTAAGGTTAAGGAAGTCATTTTCTTTTATAGACAACTATGAATTTTTACTTTAAATTGGGAATAAAATTTTCATGTACTTTCTCTACATCTATTTAATTATTTTTTCTTTTTTATTCAGTTAATATTACAGTGCCAATGAACAATTTTATAGAGATTAAACTATTATTTCATTCATTTGGTTCATGATTCAGTTGTTGTATTTACTGTTCTAATATTTTATTATTTTTTTACCTATGGTAATTTATATATATAAAGAGCCAGGGGCCATCACAACCAAACAGATGACTGAACAGATGACCGAACAGGCTGAGTGAGGTGACCAGGCCAGCAGAGGGGTTAGTGAGGAACAACCAAACAACTGAACAGCAGGCTGTGTTGGACAACAAGGCCAGCAGTGGGGGCAGTGAGGGACAACCAAACAACTGAACAGCAGGCTGTGTGAGGCGACAAGGCTGGCGGGGGGCAGGGGAGGGCAGTGAGGGGCAACCAAACAACCAAACATCAGGCTGCGTGGGGCAACCGTTTAAGAACAGGGCACATAAACATCTCACAGCCGAGCTTTGCTCCCCCACTTTATTTGTTTGTTTGTTTATTTATTTTTTACTAGAGTCATCCTATATAATGAGGTAATATGCAAATTAACCCTACGACCAGGCCGGCAGGGGGGCTAATGAGGGAGGACCAAACCACTGAAGAGCAGGCTGCATGGGGTGACCAGACCAGCAGGGAGGGGACAGTTGGGGGTGACCGGGCAGGCAGGCAGGTGAGCGATTAGGAGCCAGCGGTCCAGGATTGTGAGAGAGATGTCTGACTGCCATTTAGCCCCATACTCAGGATCAGGCCTAAACCGGCAGTCAGATATCCCCCAAAGGTTCCCGGATTGGAGAGGGTGCAGGCTGGGCTGAGAGGACTCACTCCCCATGCACAAATTTTGTGCAACAGGCCTCTAGTAACATAATAAAAATATTGGCCCACAATTTCCCTTTTTTATGTTGCCCTACCCATGTTTGGTAATGTATAGTTCTGATGGGGTGTGGAGTATAGGATTTCTTATATGATTTTTTGTTTGGAAGCTTTATGTATTTAACTATAGTTATATATTTGTTTTAATTTATCAGCATATTTTCATCAATATATGATTCATGTCTTTCATTAATTCTGGAAAATTTCTTGCCATTATATCTTAGATTAGAATATTGTTTTATACATTTTTTCTCATCTCTTTCAGAACTCCGATCTGGTTATTATCATTCTATTCCCCATCCCTTTTGAAGCTTCATATTCCCCATATCTGTATCTGTGCACTAACTTATAATTTTTCAGGTCAATTTTCCAGTTCATTACTTTTCCATTCAGTTGTGTCAAATATGCTATTTAATACTTTTTTGATGTTATTCAATGACTTTTTAAAAAATTTTCTTGAAGTTATGTTTTAAAATTCTGTTTATACATTATTTTCATGGTAATATGTTCATTATTTATCATATTTATTTTATTCCCCACCCCCTCACTGCTTGTTGACATGGTTAGATTCTTATTTCATGCAGCTGTTTTTCAAGGCAGGCTCATCGAAAAATCTTTGTCATAGCATTCTTATGGAGTTATATTATTATCATAACATTATCAGGGGTATTATTAATCAGGATCTTTTTGTTTATTTCATAAGTCTGAACTTCTACACCAAATGTCTTGTGGGTAGTACAAAAATTGATTTTGAAAATATTTGTTGAGTCTCTTTGTTGTTTCAACATCTCACAAAACTCCGGGTACCTTCTCTGGTCCAGTGGGGAGGATCTCTCTAATCTTCTTTCATTAAGAAGACAGCTCTTCCAAAGTCATGGCCTTATACAGGGGCACCATTTTTGTCCCCTTTACTTGCACATGTCCATTGCCAGGCCTTTGACCCTGCATGAGCAATAAAATCTCAGGCCCTGGCATTTGGGCCTGAAATTGAGCCTAATATCCTGAAAGCTAACTCAGTGTGGGTTTATTTCTCAGGCTTTGAGTTTCTTCTTTGCTTCTAGAAACTGAAGCTTTCCATTATTCCTTTCAAGACCAAAGAGATAGCCCTAACTGGTCTGGCTCAGTGGATAGAGTGTCAGCTTGAGGTCTGAAGGGTCCCAGATTTGATTCCAGTCAAAAGCATGTACCTTGGTTGCGGGCACATCCCCAGTAGGGAGTGTGCAGGAGGCAGCTGGTCGATGTTTCTCTTTCGTCGATGTTTCTAACTCTCTATCCTTCTCCCTTCCTCTCTGTAAAATATCAATAAAATATATTTTTAAACAGACTAAATGATGATAGATAGATAGATAGAAAGATAAATGGATGACATATGCAGTCTATGTGTTAAAGGCACAAACAGTGAGTACACTTTATCCTATTCTGGCATACTGCTGGAACCAGATGTCTGCAGCGCTTCTATCCTCAACTGTCTTCCCTAGCTCTTTTCATTTGTAACCTGTCAGGTGTACCTGGGCATTTTTACCACTACAAAGGCAGTGTGGTGAAGGCCCTGAATAATAAAGATAGGGACTACAAAGCACATGCTTACATCTGCTTTACACAAGTTAAGAAGAGACTGATTCACAACAGAGACCAACACAACTTTGCTGCTTTATTGAAACCTTTGGCACGCTCCAGCCTTCTCTACTGTCATTAACAATAGGCCAACAAGTCAAGTAGCTTTGGCTCTGCCCTAATGCAACCCGAAGCAGGATGTCCTGGAGTACTCTTAAAATGGTCTGTAAAAATGTCAGCTATGTTTTGAATACTCATAGGATTAAGGTTGTTTGGCTGAATTTCAAAATGTATTTTAGATTTTAAAGTATGTTTTCACAAGGAAATAAACACAGTTCAATTACATTTCAAATCTTGATTTATTTTTATCAAGTACACTTCATTTATCCTAAGCTTGTTCTATTTTTCACTCATTTGTATTAGGAAACCAACACAGGGGAAACTGGCTTTGCTTCAGACGTCTTTGTCTGTGGGTGGGAAAACAGTCAGCAGGATATTCAAAGGGCATCAACAATTTCTGAAGCACCAAAAGGGACTTTTGTAATGATTTTAAATTTTCTACAGATTTTCCCTTAATGGTTGTAAATATGCTTAAAAAAACATGTGAATTGTATCACAGTAGTTCAGGGGGAATGTTTGCTTATTTGTCAGCTGTGATATTCCTATAAACAATAGGTCCCCATGAGAAAGCCAGATTCCCAATGTGGTTGACTAATAGTTTGTTGTATTTGCCAAATTGGAGAGTTTGGCAATGTTATAGTCCTCTCTCTGATGGGAACTATTTCTTCCTTCTAACATAATGAAATTATTTCAGAGTTATAAGTAAAATCAACAACAAGGGGCTTACTTTGGGCCTCACAGTTTAAGAGACTTTTGGGTCCTGTGTCTTTATTATGTTGCTGGGTCCTGTATTTATTGCCTACTGAGTTAAAAATCTATGGTTAAAGCTCACCCAACATAAAAGAATCAGAGGAAAACAGGACAATGTAAGGATTCTACTAGGGACATTTGCCTACACATGACACCGTTGATTTTCTTGGTTTCATTAAAATATCACTAGCTTTATATTTCCTCTTGATGGATATCTAAGCATATTCAATTTGGGGTTAGTTGGGATGATGTTAATTATTAAGTAGTGTTTTTTAAGAACAAGACCCTAGTTTAGACACTTTCACAAGCAATGTGTTATTTAATACCAACATACTCCTTTTGTAGGAGTATGAAGAAAACATCAATCCAAAGCCATTACTTTTATGGCCAATTCCATTATCTCTTCTCTTATAATTTGCCTGCACTTCTTCTTTGCCTCTCATTCCTTAATTCTAAAGTCCTCATTCACACCTTGGTTGGAACACACACATCAAGCGGCTTTGACACTCCGGTGCAATTACTAGTGATGCATTTGCCTGGATGCAAATGTCAGGATACAGCAGCAGAAAGGTTACCTCCCTGCACTGCGGGCATAATCACTCTGCAAAGTGCCAGCACTCTGTTCACACCATGTTCCTTCAGAACAGATCCAGAGAGGTTTCTCGCATCAGTCACAAAAACGGACCCCACAATCTGTGTCTCCTGGGACAGTCACACTAATTGCCAATTCCAGGTTTTCTTTTCTCTGGATGCTCAGGAAGGAAACTCACCCGTGGAAACCTGGGGAGAGGTCTGACTTTGCAGGACCCATGATAGAAGGGTTTCCACTTCCTGTCTGGTAAAGAGTGGGCAGTCATCTCAGTGGTGTGCCAGGGGGAAAGTGCCAACTGGATTCGTTATGAATGTCTCGGATCCCTATCCCTTCCAGCCTCTGAAGAACTCATCTCTTTGTCCCTGTCTTGAATGATCCCATTAAGGAGAAGAACAGGTGAGGGAAGAGGCACTTCAGGGAGCTCGGGGGAGAGTGGGAGGCAGGGAAACAGAGAGGAAGGGGGAGGAGATGCTGGAGAGCAGTGAGTCAGCCCGAGTTGTGGTTGCTGTGATCGCTCCTTTCACCGTTTTGAGGAGGAGGTAGGCACACACATGCTGGCTCTCTCTCCAGCGCAGCTGGGGCCTTTATGAAATCACTGCAGAGGCAGGGGCGGCAGGCACTATTTTTATCTCCAAATTGATTCAGCTGCAGTCGCTGCTCTGCCTCTGACTTCACTGCTGTGGGCCCTCCCCCTAGCTGTCCCCACTCACTGCTTCCGCCTGATTTGGAGAAGTAACCTCAGCGCCAAGCTACCCCCCTCCCTGCGGGCCCTGGCTGGGCTGGGCTCAGGCAGGCCTCCTGCCTGATGCTGGTAGTGGAGGGCGCAGATCAGACTGCAGGCTCTGATAGTTCTCAGATGCACGGGCCGGGCCAGTGTCTAATTGATCACCCTCCAATTTCCCCTGCCCTTGGGAACAGGGTTCCACAAAGAAATGTCATCAATTGAAATGCTTTGTGCCTGCACAGGTGTCCCATCTAATGAAGGTTTATGCGTTCAGACGTTATTCTTAAGAAGAAAGGACATGTACACGCTGGGCTTTTCATCTCCTTCCTCAGCTGATGGGGCCCCTTACTGAGGCTCCTGGAGAGGCTAGGCTGACTGGCCTGAAAGGACTGGCAGCGATTTCTCTGTTTGGGGAGGCAAAGAAACGGGGCAGGACATGCCACCATTGTTTTTGTTTTGTGTATGATATTTGGAGTTGCCCCTCCCTTCCCTTCTCTTCTCCCTGAAATATTGGGAGCTCCTCCAACCCATATACTTTTCTACTTCTATCTCCATCCCCTGTGCCTAGCAAATAGAGTCGGTTCTCAGAAAATTTGTTACAGTGAAATCACTGAGGGTGGGCTTAAGTACAAACAACAACAACAACAAAACAACAAAAAAATCACAACAACAAAAAATTGGATCCACTTAAAAGAGAAGCATAAAGAGAATTTAGTATAACCACCAGGGCTGAGGTAGGCTGTGTGAATGATGCCCCCTGGAGTTTGGCATGCATCCCAGATCACCACCAGATGGAAGAGAAAACAGCTGCATGCCATGCACATATTCCTGAAGAGAAAAACTTCTTGGAGACCCTCAAATCATATCTCATGGATGACTTTAAACTCGGAGTCTGGGAAGAACAGCACTGATCAAGCCAACTCATGATTGCTCAATGTTCTCTACATTCTAACTCTACATTCTAATTGAGTGGTATGTTAAGTAACTTACTGATGCTAAAGTTTCCTACCTATCCTATATAATCCTATATAATAAAAGGCTAATATGCAAATCGACCAATCAGGCAGGAGAACGATTGGTCGCTATGACACACACTGACCACCAGGGGGTAGATGCTTAATGCAGGAACTGCCCCTGGTTGGTCAGTGCCCTCCCACAGGGGGAACGTCACTCAGCCAGAAGCCCTGAGCCAGGCTCACTGCTGGCAAGTGCAGCAGTGGTGGCAGGAGCCTCTCCCAAGGGGAGCAGGCCTAAGCCATCAGTTGGACATCCACCGAGGGCTCCTGGACTGCGAGAGGGCCCAGGCTGGGCTGAGGACCCCCCTCCCGAGTGCACAAATTTCATGCACTGGGTCTCTAGTAAAGATATAATATGCAAATTGTTGTTATGCCGTGAAATGTAATGACCGACAGCATAAGGAGGGTTCATAGATCAGCAGGAGAGTGGGGCAGCAAGCTATGGGGGAGGGGGGCAAGGGAGCTACAGGGCAGCCAGCTACTGGCTACAAGCGGGTGGCAGAGAGCTATAGGAGGGGGCAGGGCAGCAAGCTATAGGAGGGCTGGGGGGAGGGTGGGGAGCTACAGGAGGGTGGCAGTGAGCTATTGGCACACGGATTTGTGTACAGGGCTACTAGTAAAACTATAAAAATTATAACTATTTCTCATAATTGTTGAGGGGATTCAGTGTCAGATGGATAGAGCATGTGGTGAATATCTAAGACATATACTAGTTTCATGTACCAAAAGATAGGTACATGTGTTTTATTTTTTTTAAATGTATTTGATTGATTTTTTTACAGAGAGGAAGGGAGATGGATAGAGAGCTAGAAACATCAATGAGAGAGAAACATTGATCAGCTGCCTCCTGCACAACCCCTACTGGGGATGTGCCCACAACCAAGGTACATGCCCTTGACCAGAATCAAACCTGGGACCCTTTAGTCTGCAGGCTGACCCTCTGTCCATTGAGCCAAACTGCCCAAGACATAAGTAGCCTTCTTAATGGCATGCATGCCCAAGGACTTTTCAAATTCCAAGAAAGAAAAGACCACAGTGGGATGTAGTTTCAGGAAGGTAAGCACTTTTAAGTTGAAATTCCATAGATACCATTTGATGACTTAGAACTTGAGAGATGATCATAATTGCAAAGAGGGTTGGATGGGCAAGGGAGAGACACTGGGATTCTTGAATTCCTTTTACAATGTCAATAATGGTGAAATCAACCTTGTATTGTTTCTGTTACTTTAACACTTCAAAAGAAGACATTTCTCACTGAAAAGCTATCTAAGGAATCTATTCTGTTAGTTACCCTGGCTTTTACTCCCTGCTATTATTTTTCCTCTTGGGTACTGTGTCCTGGCTTCAGCATTGTCTTGGAGATTCATTTATTCTTAGCTTCCAGAAAAACAGCGATTTTGCCTCTCTTTGTCAGCCCCAGGTATTGTTATCCAGTCTGGGCTTGAGCTTAATTCAGCAGCCACTAAGCCAGTGGTTCTCAACCTTCCTAATGCCGCGACCCTTTAATACGATGGATAGAGAGCTAGAAACATCAATGAGAGAGAAACATTGATCAGCTGCCTCCTGCACAACCCCTACTGGGGATGTGCCCACAACCAAGGTACATGCCCTTGACCAGAATCAAACCTGGGACCCTTTAGTCTGCAGGCTGACCCTCTGTCCATTGAGCCAAACTGGTTAGGGCAGGTACATGTGTTTTAAATGTACGTGGAACTAAAAGTGCTATTCTGGTTCCAGATCAGGAGCCAGGAAGAATGTTTATAAGACTGCCATAAAGTCTCCATTCCAGGTCCCCAGGAATTACCATTCCTCTCTTAAAAGAAAAACAAAAAAAGTTTTTCCTGCTTCCTGGTGAGAGACAGTAAATTCATGGATAGAATATTGCCTATTGGCATAGTTGTGGACTGCCCTGTAGCCTCTGAGAGCAGATTTATATGGGTTTAGTCAGGTGCAAATCCTACTGTAAAGGTAAACTTTGATTTTTGTTATTGGAAGCAATGCATTGCTTCAGGCCTAAGCTCCTGTCTTCTGCTCTTTTTCTAGACCCCAATAAATGAAGCACATTTACGATGGCCCCATTCCCAATATGTTATTGCCCCTTTTGTACAGGTTTGCGATGTATTTCAGGCTTTAAAAACCTAGAAGTATTTATAGGGCAGTTTCCTCTTCCGGTTGCTCCATGTAACAATTACAATAGGAATGTCAAGAAGTCCCAGCTATTTTTTTTCTCTTGGCATCTGCTATTTGGGGAAAAATATTTTCGCCTAATTTTCATCAAAGCAGTTGCCTCTCCCAATTTCTTAGGTACCAAAGTAAATAGAAAGAAAATCTTAAACAAGCCAAATCAAGACCACTGTTTTAAAAGGCTTTTAAGAAATAAAGACAGTATTTGAAGTGAGAGAAACAAATGCCTTCTGAAGCTTAAACTGAATCCCCTGAGAGGTGGGGTAAGCAGATACCTTTCTTTCTCCCAAAGCACCTCTTGTGCCTCTAAGGATCTCGGTGGTTTAATCTCTTGCTGGCCCCCACTAGCTAAGAAATAAGAAAGAGGCAAGTTTAAAACTATATTCATCTTCTGTGAGAGGCAGCGGAGAGCTTTGAATGCATTTTTTTTTTTCATCATTCTTTTTCTTGCAGCCCCAATTACTCTGGTACTTCTGAGTTTTGGTCATTGAAGATTCTTTTGAAATAAAGCTTGGGTGGTCACTCCCCACTGAGCCCAGGTTCTACATGGATGAAACAAATGCTTCTTTAGTTAGTATACTGTGTTGTGGAGGGATGGAAGCACTTTTTCAGGTCCAAATGCAACTTCTTATTACATTAAGGGTGAAAAGAAAGGGAAAGGAGAGAGAAAGGAGGAGAGAGGTTCATTTAACCTTTCTATAATAATGCTTCCAGTATTCTCCTGCTGTTTTTAATGTACCTTCCATAATCACACTAGCTCCCCGCTCTGGAGCGTACTGGTAGAGGAAGGCCACCTTGCCTAGGGCAAGATAATCTGGCTCCACTGAGCTGAAGGTTAGGGTAAGGTGATTCATCACAGCCTAGATCTTTCCGCTTCTCTTAAATTTCCTGCAGAGATTGCCAGATAGGACGGAATTACACAGCTTTGAATGATTGGGCTCTTGGAGGCCCCCAAATGAAGACAGGGTGTGGCTGGAAAGATGGCTTATTTATGACAAAGAGAATTGCTCAGTGAGAGCTTGAATTCTGTGGGAAGGACCTGGGGGAAAGTCAAGGAAAAAGAAAAAAAAGCATGTTCTTTGCCTGGGTAGCTTCACCTTGGGAATCTTTAAACTACACTAATTACTTTAAATGTGAAAAGCTGCAAGAAGCCTGACTTTAAAATATTTTTTTGTTGTTGATTTTTGAGTAGTTAATTTGACCAAATTACGTGAATACGGAATGAATTACCAAGCTTCCCTCTTGATTTCTAAGTACATTTCTTCATTGTGAGTATGAAAGAAAATTTCAAAACAGCAAGTTCAAGTTCACTGTCTTTCATTAAAAAAGCCACAGTCCTTTCTGAGCTGGAATACCCAGCCCAGCCGAAGCTGTGTCATCAGTACCAGTGGCTTTTACACTGATGAGAATTAGCACAGGGAAGGTGATGTCCACAATCCGAGTTGGTTCTAAAGATTGATGAACTCATTACACAACCGTCATGGCCTTACAGTGGGCTGTTTACACAAGCAGAAATGTTTGTTACTGGCATGTCACATTTTTCTCTATAGGGATATAAAATATGATGCATGTCTGATTTCATAATAATTGTGTTTTCCATGATATAAGCATGTTTCCTAAGTATTGGCTGTCAAAGACCATTTTCATTCACTTCAACCAAAATAATCATAAATATTATGCAGTGGTCATGAAAAAATTAAAAAGTAGTTGAGTTTCCATTTCTCATCTGCAGTAGCCTCTAAATACATTTCACCACAGAATTTTTATAAGAGTAAATTGGATTAAATAACGAGATTAATAAATTAGATCAAATGCATATGAAAATGTCCACCAGTGTCAGGCACTATGTAGGTACTCAATAAATACGTTTTTATTTTCTTCTGTGGTTTAGAAAGATTTCAGCCTCATTAGTGAGATTGATTATTGTACAAAACAGATATTTCTGTGAAGAAAGGCTTTGAATAATGGGAAAGAATCTTCCACATAGCGCAGTGGTTCTCAACCTTCCTAATGCCTTAATACAGTTCCTCATGTTGTGGTGACCCCCAATTTCATTGTTACAAATTGAACATAATTAAAGCATAGTGATTAATCACAAAAACAATATGTAATTATATGTGTTTTCTGATGGTCTTAGGTGACCCCTGTGAAAGGGTCGTTCGACCCCCAAAGGGGTCGCGACCCACAGGTTGAGAACCGCTGACATAGCAGTACAGTCTCAAGATACATCTAATTTGAGAAAACCATGAAGCTCATTCCTTTTTCCAACAAAGAGAACATAATATCTATTAGTCTTGGGAAGAGTCATATAAAATACTCATGCCTATGAAGACAAGGATACGTGCAATGGAAACTAGGAACAGAAAGAGCAAGAGATATATAATTAATGAATTCCATATAACTGAAGTCAAAAAACTGAATTTTGAAACTGGCACTTTGTGCAATTCCAGACAAAGTCTGTCCAACACAAAAGCTTCCTAATGTCAGCATATTAGCATTAACACCACAAGCTGGAACAACCAATGAGGCAACCAGCATGCTGAAGTGAATGGTGCAGGTCATAAACAGTGAACTGTAACAAAGAAGCCACAATAGACAGGAATATGACCCCACCTACCTCTCCCCACAGGTGAGGAGGGATGGCGTCTAATGAGGCCTATTGTGTGACACATTTTGTATACCTCATTTTACCCCCGCAACCTCAGAATGTAAATATTACTATCACTATTTTAAAGAGGAAGAAACTGGGGTTACTTAGTTTACCACTGGGTCATACAAATAGTTGGACAAAAAACAGGACCTGGGTATGTTTAACTCTAAAGCCAGACCTCTTATACCACGCCCTTCCCTATTTCATAGTTTTGCCTATTTTTTATTTCAAAAAGACTAAAATAACCAGAAGTGCATTCTAAAGTTCACACTATGAGATTTTTTTCGCTCAATGATTTCTTTAGTTGTCTGTTGAATGTCCCAAATAAAAATATCACCATCAGGTAGTTCTAGAGATCTGAATCAAATCTAAGTGTAGCCCTGACCTGGTGGCTCAGTTAGTTGGAATATTGTCCATAAATCAAAATGGTTGTGGTTTGATTCCCTGTCAGGGCACATAACGAGGTTATGGGTTCAGTCCCCAGTCAGGGCACATGTGGGAGGCATGTTTCTCTCTCTCTCTGTTTCCCTCTCTAAAAATCAATAAACACACCCTTGAGTGGGGATTTTAAAAGCTCTAAGTGTATAAGCTGATTTCTATCAGCACTGAGATGACCTGATTGAATAGAATTGACAAGTAGATATTTCTGTCACCAGCTTCTACAAGGTAGTGAAAATCAGTAGAATCATCTTCAAAGATCTATATTGCTTTAACATATTGAATTTTAATTATCATCATGATGTAATGATGATTGCAATGGACTGAAAGTATGTGCTCCTCAAACTCATTATGTTGGATTTCTACCCCTCCCCCCCAATGTGATGATATTAGGAGGTGGGACCTTTAGGAGGTAATGAGACCATGAAGACAGAGCCTTTATGAGTGGGATAAGCACTCTTGTAAAAGAGACTCCAAAGAGCTCCCCCTTGCCATTTCCTCCATATGAGGATACAGTGAGAAGCCCACTTTGTACTACCCAGAAAAGGGCTTTCTCAAAAACTGACCATGCTGGCACCCTGACCTTGGACTTCCAGCCTCCAAAACTAACCTATCTAATAAAGAGGGAATATGCTAATTGACCATCATGCCATCATAAAGAGGGTGGCGCCCACAGCAATAAGGAGGGAATATGCTAATTGACTGTCATGTCCTCAAAGATGGCAGTGCTCATAGCCACAAGATGGCAGCGCCCAGTCCCCTCAGGGACCACAGGCCTTGCTGTGCACCTGCCTCTGGAGTCCCTCAGTCCCCTTAGCCCCCCAGACTCCCAGGGCCGGCCCAAGGCACAGGCAAGCTTCAGATGGCAGCTGCCGAGCCACTCAGGGCCGCCCGAGTTTCAGGTAACCAGGTCTGGCTGAGGCTTGCGCTGCCGGCAGTGGCAGCAGCAGAGATGTGATGGGGGCATCGCCTTCCCCTGATTGCCGGGTCACCTCCTGCCCCTGAGGGCTCCCCGACTGTGAGAGGGGGCAAGCCTGGCTGAGGGACCCCCCCCTCCAGTGCATGAATTTTCATGCCCCGGGCCTCTAGTGGTAAATAAGTTCCTGTTCTTTATAAGCAAACCAGTTTATGATATTCTGTTATAGCAGCTCAAACTGACTAAGAAATACCCATTACTTTTAGTCATTCAAGTGTAAGCTGATAAAACAGAGAAAAGCAGAGCTGCTGGGGTTGAAGCCAGGGGCTAAGCAGGACCTACAGGGCACCCTTCTCTCTCTGCTCACATGCTTGAGGGGGCTCTGAACAATATCTGCTGTACAGGGTGCCCAGCTAGAAAACTCTTGTCTTAAAAGCTATTCACTGTGTTTTTGTAAACTTTTGTTTCTTTTTTACAGAATTGTGGTAAGCTGGTAGATGCTATGGATGTCAAAGGAATTCAGATGTGGCTCTTAACCCCCAAAAGTAAACAATTTAGACATTAAAGCTTCAATTTCAGAGTAAGTAGTGATCAGCCTTTGTCCTTCATCACTTTTCATAAGGGCTTCATTAGGCGACCCTCAGTCTAACATGTCACTCCGTTTCAGAGCTCATCTGCACATTTACTTAGAAGACTCGCTCTTATATTTTTTCTGTATATCTAATCTGTTCTCTGATGGCCAAACAGAGATGGGGTCTAGCTCTCCTTTTTCCATTCTTCTATTCTTCTCATTTTCCTTTCACTAATGATATTGTTTTTAAGTATATTTTCGGTGCTCAGAATAAGGGAGAAACCAAAGGATCATTTTTTTCTGAAGTGTACTTAATATTTCTGGGTAGAAAACTACAGTCATTTCCCAAGTTCTGAATATTTTATATGCTGGTGTCAGGCCAAAACACCCCACAGTTTCTGGGTGGGATATTTATTCCCTAAGTCACCATGCACCCTAATCAGTGTGTGCTGAGAGAGGTTACTATTTTGTTGTATTTTCTTCCCTTGGGTGGGTCAGTCCAGCAATGTGAGATGTGGCTGCATCAAGGAACTTAGAGGAGATACCATGACAGGCCCTAATATAGGCATCTGGTAACTATCTGTATCTTGGAAAAGAGCCCATTTCTCTGCAGGTTTGTCCACATTTTTTGTCTCCAGGTTTTAGAGTCTTCTGCTTAAACTAGTATCCTGCATCCTCTAGTAATTAGCTGTGCAACTTTGGGCATGCCATACTTCCCTCATCTATGAAATGTGGGTAATAGTACTGCTTGCTTTGAGGACAAAATGAATTAATGCAAGTGACATACCAGAACAATTCCTGTCAAATACTAGAAATTCTTCCAAAATCATCATCTCCATCATCATCATCATTAATTTTCACTAGCAAATACCTTCCCACCTATATAGTATACACCTCATCATTTTCTATCTCCTCCTTTACCTTTATTTAACCCTCATAGTATTTCTCATAAGCAAGCTTTACCAAGGAACTACTCTTTGTTTTATACTTTTATCATATTTTCATTCTTTACATTATTTTGTCTTTGGGTAATTCCACTTTTTCCAGACCTTAAATATGACATGTACATGAGTAATGTTTTATTCACATTTATCTTTTCCCCCAGTAAAAAGTCCTAAAATCCAACAGCTATTAAGTATTCTTTAGATGTAACATTGAAATCTCAAACAAAATCTGCATGAGCCAAACTGATGGTTGATGTTACCATTAGCAATTCTTCCAGCTCAGGCCCTCATAATGACATGATCACCTCAATCTTTCCACACCTGTGCAATCCTTGGAAAGGCATTTAACTGTCCTATCTCAGATAGGTAAGACATTTTAACTCATCCACATTAGAGACCTATGAATTTTCTCAGAATGATGTATCTGAAGTAATAATTTTGAAAATCATGTAATGAATTGAAGTATTTAGGAATTGTTCAAAATCAGTTTTTCATTAGAATTACAGAAAGGAATTTGGGCCGTCTGCCATCTATTGGTAAATACCTACCACTGAACTCAATGTTGGGAATACAAAGAAATCTAGGACTGACCCTTCTTTCAACCATGGACTAGTTTACTAGGGAATTAAGATCTGTAAGCACCCTTGGCCAGTGTTGCTCAGTTGGTTGGACCATTGTTCCATACACTGAAAGATCACAGGTTCGATTCTCAGTCAAGGCACATACCCAGGTTTTAGGTTCAATTTCTAGTTGGGGTGTTTACTAGAAGCAGCAGATTGATATTTCTCTCTCACATTGATGTTTCTCTCTCTATCTCTCCCTCTCCCTTTTCCTCCCTCTAAAATTAATAAAAACATATCCTCAGGTAAGGATTAAAAAAATAAGATCTGTAAGCAAGTTGAATACCATACTCTGTGGCAAGGTCTAAAATGGCAAATCCTATGGAAACATTAAAAGGTCAGGCTCAGGGAATCTTAGTTAATACCTCACAGAATACAAATATTCCTAATTTGGGCAAATGACAAAGACTTTGGCTGATAATGCAGAGGAAGTACAATTTTCTTATTTCCTCCCTCAGCTCCAGTTTACCCACCAAAAAAATTGCACGTGGTCACCAAGGCATCTAGTGCTTATCCACCTGAAGTCAAAATTCTTACTTGCTCAATGTGAGTACTTATATAGTAGTAAAAAAAAACCTCTTCCTCTAAGCTCAGGGCTTTTTTGAGTATGCACAATTATTTTCTGTTGTTATAGGCCACTTAACTAAGCAGGATTGGCTTTCTTCATTAAACATACTCACCACACTTGTAAGAGTAATTCTGGATTCAGATACAGTTTAAATTACCACATGGTAAAAACAGCCTGTGTTCAAATCACTCATTACATTTGAGTGTTTAATTTTCTTCATCAGCCAAACAATCTATAATAATAATCTATAATAATAAAAGTGTAATATGCTAATTAAACCAGACAGCCTAACAACCTTCCGGACGTCATTCCAGACATCCTTCCAGACTAAACCAATGGGGGTCGAGGCAGAGGTGGTTAGGGGCGATCAGGCAGGCAGGCAGAGGAGTTAGGGGCAATCAGGCAGGCAGGCAGGCGAGTGGTTAGGAGTGATCAGGCAAGTAGGCTGAGGAGTAAGGGGCGATCAGGCAGGCAGGCGTGTGGTTAGGGGGAATTAGGCAGGCAGGCAGGTGAGCGGTTGGGAGCCAGCAGTCCTGGATTGCAAGAGGGTGCAGGCAAGACTGAGGGATTCCCCCCCACCCTGGAAACAAATTTTGTGCACGGAGCCTCTAGTACACTTATAAACACTTTTAATTAACTCTTTTGTCCTACAAATTATAGCATATAGAACCAGAGGTAATTTAGTGGGTAGGAAGTTCTTAATATGAACCAGGTGGTTCATTTTCTATGAACATTACTATAGCTCTTTCAGTGTTTTCATAAGGCTCTTGCCATTGGTAATATGTTTCTTTTGCATAATGGAAAAAAGAATTAGACATATCATCATGCCCCATATTATAGACATATCATCATGCCTACTCTTTATACTTCGATCCTTCAGAATAAAGTAAAAACACACTATAATTTTTTTTACTGTACAGCACAGGTCTGGTTCCAGCGTGCATAGAGCCACTGTCACCAGGAGTCTTGAGTCCGGTTATTTTAAAAGTTTCACTCCAAAAGCTCCACTGGCACAGACATTTAATGTTACCATTTTATTCCATTTAGTAAGTTTTCGGTCTTCCAAAAGTTCAAAATAATCCAATCCACAAAAACATACATAAGTTCTTACTATGTCAGGATACTAAGCTAGCTACCATAATTACCATCAAAAACAAACACACATCCACACTGAGTTCTGAGCTTCCATACTATGGCAGGCATGTTTCAAAGCTACCCTGCTCTACGGCCACCACCACAGTACTGTACTCACAGAGGGATTCCTTCACTTTCAGCAAGAAAGGAGAAATGATATCTTCCTCTTTCTGCCTTTAAGTTTAAATCAAACCCATGAATTGCACTAACACTCAATAGGTAGAAAAGACAGTGTTCACAATTTTCATAGGATCTAAGGCGTGCAGCAATGATGGCATTCACTAAAACCACACCAGCTGCCCCAAAACCAGCAGTGTGGCTGGGCAGCCACTCTGTGCCAAGAACTAAGCAATTAGCGCCTCTGTTGTGTTTAACTAGCAAGGAGACAGTCTCAAAAGGCACTTTTACCACCAATCACCAGAAGAGAATTACTTGTGCCATTAGAAAGGGGGCAATATTTAAAGATAATTCTAAAACTCACATTATTTCTAATTCATGGTAAAATGTTCACCCTCACAATGCAAATTTTGCTCCAACATGTTGCTGAATCTAAATATTTATAGTCATCTAGGTTTCAGTATAATTCAGGGCAAGGCTTTTTCTAATGGAGTGTTAATATTTTTCAAAAGAATAATTCTGGGACATTTCCCAGATAAGCATCTGGCTTTTTCATAGTTCCCTAAGGAAAGAATTTACAAGGGAAGACAGTGGAATAATTACATTTATTAACATTTTATTGTATGCATGATTTTTTTTACACATCTGTGAGCAGCCCACGCTTTTTCAGGTACCAACTGGTTCTGTTTTCCTTTATTTGTCTCTGAGTAGCTGACATGAATGATAACATCTAGCAATACATCTCACCAACACACACACACACACACACACACACACACACACACACACTTTAGTGAGTATTCAGTAAGATTCAGTTCCCTAATGAGTATAATTTGCTGGGTGGAACATATTTTACCAATCATAAACTTTTGTAATGGAATTATTTTCAAGAATTGTCACTAGTCACATTAATTTCAAATTAAACAATGATTAAATAGACAGAACATGGAATTAAACAGCCCAGACATGGAATTAGAAATAACAAGAATAGTAGTTCTACAGCTCCACTGAGGCAGCAAAAGGAAACAATGAGGCAAATGATTGCAACATTTGGGTTATGCTGTTTTCTAGGGAGAAGATCTATAAAATTCACTAGATTCTCAGTGAATTACAATGTCTTACCTTTTATATTATTCTTTTCTATGAGTCATTACTGAATTTCAGAAGACATCATGAGAATACAGATTATATTTGGTTATTTAAATCTAGGTAATAGCAAGCTGCATTATTTGTTTCAAAATAGAATTTATTAAGTCATTGAGTAACTTTGATGTGAATAAAATAAGGTATCCCCTCAGGCAAAATATACCCTAACAAAGGAGAGATATGTGGACAAAGACAATATAATATCAGGCATTATGACATAAATGACCTGAGACACATAACCTCTCTTGGAACTTTAAGAAGAGCATGCTAGATTAGAGTTAGAACAGAAAAAAAAATCCATGAAGGAAATGGTGTATAAACAGAATTTTGAATTATGATTGGAATTTCAGTTGATGGAAAAGAATGGAAAGTGAAATACATTTAGACATGGTTTAATGTCATAGAAGTAAAAAGATAGTTGATTGAGTGATCAATCCAATTGAAGACTGAAAACAAGAAATCAAGAGAAGGGTGAGACTCAGAAGGGCAGTAATTGAAGAATTATGAAAGATCCCCAAGAACAAAGCTGTGTTATTAGAGACCAAGGCTGAGACTATTCAACCTTCGTATTCCCAGTGACTATGTACAGATGCAAAAGTTGGACAGTGAAGAAGGCTGCTATAAAAAATGATTCTTTTGAAATATGGAGTTGGAGGAAAGCTCTGCAGATACCCTGGATCCCCAGAAAGATGAACAAGTGGGTCCTAGAGAAAATCGAGCCTGAAACATCGCTGGAGGCAAACATGACAAAATTGAAGCTGTCCTACTTGAGGCACATCATGAGAAGGCAGGGTACTTCGGAAGAGACAATAATGCTGGGGGGGAAAAAAACAAAAACAAAAACAGAAGAACAAGAGGAAGACCAAATATGAAATAGATTGAGTCTGTGAAAGCAGCCACGAGCCTGAGCCTGCAGGAGCTGAGCAGGGATATTGAAGACAGGAAATTGTGGACATCACTCATTCATAGGGTTGCTAGGAGTCAACTCAATGGCATATAACACACATGCAAAGAAGGAAGTGAATGAGTTTTGTCTTATTGGAGTGTAGAGCATTCTTGGAAGATAATCTGGGGAAGGCAGTTTGGGGTAAATCTTGTGTTGAAAAAAGAAAAAGAAGAAACTCAGATATCTTAACAACTGTTCATATAAAACATAAGGCACTGAAGGATGGGTGAGAAACAAAATGATGTTAAGTTATAAAATATGGTTTCTAAACTGTAAGGAGAATAAGTCCTATTATCAGGAGGTACCCTTGTTTTACTACACAGGAGGATACTTTTGGAGGTAGGCATTTCAAGATGAGAGCGGGGGGAGAATTAATTATTTTGATGAGGGAACAGATGAACATATGAAGTTTCCAGGAGAAAGAAGATCCAGAGGACCCCAGCTGGTGTGACTCCATTGGTTGGAGTCAGTCTCTCTCTCTATAGATAGATAGATTAGATATAGATAACAATATTGATATCAATATCGATATAGATATAGATGAGATAGAGACAGAGATAGAGATATATAGATATATAGATATAGATATAGTTATAGATATAGATATAGATTTAGATATAGATATAGATATAGATGATATATAGGTATATATACATGTATATATAGGTATACATAAATATACTAGCAGCCCAGTGCGTGAAATTCATGCACTGGGGGTAGGTGTCCCTCAACCCAGCCTGCACCCTCTCCAATCTGGGACCCCTTGGGGAATATCTGACTGCCAATTTAGGCCCGATCCCACAGGGATCGGACATCCCTCTCACAGTCCGGGACTGCTGGCTCCTAACCACTTGCCTGCCTACCTGATTGCCCCTAATCACTTCTGCCTTCCAGGCT